>NC_137742.1:7455141-7811406 GCF_963264785.1 Psittacula echo | reverse complement strand
TGATTGCTCCATAAACACACCATGAACTCCTTTAAAATTCCAATTATATAGGAGCTCACCTTTTTAAGTGGTTTTGAATTAGAATAGCTAAGTGCAACCAGTCTTTTCAGATGGATGGGATGTAAAATCAAGGTTTTGACCATTTTTGGCCATTAGAAATGTATGGATTTTTTCACTCCCATGCAAGTACAGGGTGGGTAGCCAGATGATCTGGCTAAATTCCAAATGGAATAATTACATTCTAGCTACTTAAAATGCTCCCTTCATTTTCAGTTGCAGATAGTATTCTTCTTTGCTTCCTCCCCTCTGACGACATGTTTTGCTCTGCCCACTGTTAAACAGCTGCCACTTTGCACCCCGGAGTTAGTAGCATTTTACTGATTGTTAAAGTAATAATAATCGACTAGCACTTACACGCTTAAAGAGTATAAGAGAGAAGCTGACTACTTTATAGACTGCTAATAGACATATATTTAGGTATGGTATGATAGCTATTGTGAGGAGTATGTACAGATAAGTACATTAAGATGGTTCCAACAGAGTCAAAAAACCTGTGTTAATAGACATGTTTTAGAAGACAATTTTAAATTAATGTGTAGATTCAGAAATGTGGGCCTGATCCTTATCTTTAGGAAACATAAACTGGGACTAATTCCACTGAGGTAAACCAGCCTAATGGATGGTAAATATGATCAAAACCAGACCATTAGACTATACTGCCTTCAGAGATAAGACTCTCCTACTGAACTTTAGGCATGCACTTAACTGGTGTTCTATGAAAGGAGAAACTTGCTGGAATACAGAAGCTAATTTAAACTTTTGTGTGAGAGCCAAACCCATTTTAATAGCATTGAACATCTCAAATAATAAATGATGTGCTTTTAAACACAAACTCATGGCAAAGTTTCAACATAAATATTTCTGAACTCGAACACAAATGCATGCTTTCTATTGGTCTGGCAGTGTACTCAGAAGCACATCTTTTATGATGCTTTTCGAGTGCATTCTGTGTTCCAGAGAATAATTGGTTTTTTACTAACATGTACATAAAGAGAAAATGCTTGTCAGAATTTTTGTACTAAACCAAACAAAAACGAGACAAATAACGCCAGCTCAGATTTAGCAAACATACTTACAAACACATTTTTCTATTATTCAGCAAGACTGATTTTTAACATATATTTCCTGCCGTAGGATAAGCCTGCTACCTTTTGCTTCTCATGGACCAGGGAGATTAATCCATTCCTCCTCCCTTTACATATTTGTAGAGACATTTTGCATCTCCCCTCAATCTCCTTTTTGCCAGAATTAACATGTCCAGCTCTGGCACCATTATTTTCTGGTCCTTGCTCTTCTCTGAATATTTTACAACCATCCTTTTCTTTTTGAAATACAGTGCACAATATTCCAGCGTGGTTTTGGTTTCCTAGAAAAGAGAGAGGGGAAAAGAGAAGGAGGGGGACATGTCAACATTTGCAAGTTCAAAAATGAAGTTCATTGCACTTTGACTGCATGTGCTCAAGTTCAGGACTTATTGTTTATGAACATTGAATAGATGTGATTGAAATCAACATAGTGGCAACTGGCAATGGTGATGCAAATGGATTCAATATATGCAGATATATTTTAACTATGCCAGTTTTTTTCACTATCCAATCTACACAATGAATAGGCATATGAAATTTTGATTTAACACAGCTTTTGATCCAACAAACACATTTTGATCAACAAGTCTCATATTCATCTTCCTGGGACCATTTCCTCCACCATGCAAGAAAGTCCATGAATGTTCTCAGATCAGCATAACTTCCAAGACAATGTTGTAGAGGAAGTGTTATTTCCCTTGTATCCTCCCAATGATTTCTTGGTGTGCTACTTCATACTCAGTGTTCCCTGAACATGTATGTTCACAATGCAGTTAATGCTTTTACATCTTGTGTGTAGCTTTGGTGTCCTCAACATAAAAAGGACATGGAACTGTTGGAACAAGTCCAGAGGAGGGCCACGAGGATGATCAGGGGACTGGAGCACCTCCCCTAAGAAGACAGGCTGAGAAAGTTGGGGCTGTTCAGCGTGGAGAAGAGAAGGCTGCGTGGAGACCTCATAGCAGCCTTCCAGTGTCTGAAGGGGGCCTACAAGGATGCTAGGGAGGGACTATTCATCAGGGACTGTAGTGACAGAACAAGGGGTAATGGGTTAAAACTTAACCAGGGGAAGTTTAGATTGGATATAAGGAAGAAACTCTTTACTGAGAGGGTGGTGAGGCCCTGGAATGGGTTGCCCAGGGAGGTTGTGAATGCTCCATCCTTGGCGGTGTTCAAGGCCAGTTTGGATGAAGCCTTGAGTGGCATGGTTTACTGTGAGGTGTCCCTGCTCATGGCAGGGGGTTGGAACTAGATGATCTTAAGGTCCTTTCCAACCCTATTTTATGATTCCATGATCTTAGTTCTCTCAAAAAAATTCTTTATTTGGTTTCATGCCATTTGTCCACATGCTAAGACTGTATTAAGTTTTCTTTGTAGCTGAGGTCCTTGGAAGATTTTACTCTGGAGAAAGTTAATGCATTCTGCTCCCCAAGTTGCTAGCTAAAGCACAGGACCTTAGGGAAGCTGCCTGTGAACTTCACATTCATTGACAGCAAGTGTCAGGCACAGCCAACCTGGGTCCACAATTCTGGGCACAGATTAGATAATTGTGTGGGCAAATGTCAAATGATAACTGTGTGTGTACATAATTATTCAATCTGCACATGTAACCCTTTTAATGCTTGCAAATTAGGCATGCAACTTCATCTACAAGTTAGCTGAATGTGTTTTCACACTCATCTAGCCAAGAAGTCAGGCATCCAAACTGTAATAATTATACTACTGATATGATCGCACTATCTTTCGCA
Organism: Psittacula echo; assembly: GCF_963264785.1. Lineage (NCBI taxonomy): Eukaryota > Metazoa > Chordata > Aves > Psittaciformes > Psittacidae > Psittacula > Psittacula echo. Next base: position 7,808,513 of record NC_137742.1, on the reverse strand, counting down.
AGAGTCTAGACTGTATGTTTTCATTCCATGACAGTTCTCATAAACTATATAGAAGTCTTTAAGTTTGAGTAGAATCAAGTGCTGTGTCTTTAGTTTCTTTCTTTGCACTTTAGATGCACTATGAAAATAGCAAATGGAATCCTATTTAAGATGTGATTGAAACCATAATCTGTTAAACTTTGCTTCTTTCTGTATTGTCTGGCCTAAGCCAGAAGAAAATTATAATATATATTCATGCTATGTGCTGAGCTTTAAGTTACTAAACCCCCCCCAAATCTATGTATTCATAATTTTTTCTTTGCTTTCTGTAATCCTCTCTGCTGGACCTATGAAAATAGACTAGAATATTTCAGCTTCTGTTTACACTTGTAATCCCTTTCTCATTCTCATTCAGAGCACTCATAGACATGCTGATGAAAAGCCCATCGAAGTCCACAGAAAGATTTACTTTGACATCATTGATTGCTGGATCAGGACATAAGTTCCTCAGACTATTAGGGATTCATTCTCCTTTCCTTGAAAGATGAAAAAAAGAGTTTTTATTTGCTTTTGGGGCAGACAGAAGGATTCCAGTGCATTTGAGGTCTGATGCTAATTAACATAGTTACCAAAGAAGACAGAATTACTATCTACGGTTTCAGTGATATGCTTCCTTCCAATTCGAGAACGTAACTGCCATTTGGACTTTTTTTGAGTTGTCAAAAATAGTTGCAGAAGGTTCCCTTACCCTTCTTCTGGCAGACACTTTAACAGTGTAGATTAAATTTCATCAAGCCTTGCTGATCTGACATTGTTCAGACTATCCCAATATTCTTTAACCTGAGCTATCCTAATTCTGCCTTGTGACCTTTCTTCCCTTGTTAACTGTCACTGCCTTTTCAGTCAAAGCTAAAGCAACACACCCATTCAGCATTTCAGCCTTTTCCTTATCACCTATTATCTGCTTCTTCCCCCTCTTCTAAGTAGCAGACTTAACATTTTCTTTTGTCCACCCTTCATTTCTCTGACTCTTCGAGAACTTTTCCTTGATCCATTTTGCATCCTCTGCTAATAGTACCTCATTTTGTGCCTTTGACTTTCTGACTTCTGTTCTTACACATCCTTACTTTTCTCTTATAAGGGACCCTATATCAGAGGCTGTGAACCAATTTCCACTATGCTGTTTCACATTTGAATGGAATGTTAAATATTTAAACAGCAAAGTTCTTCTTGTGGTTGTTAAATCAGTATTAAGTGATAGCCAAAGTATTCAGGGAATAGAAGGGTCCTCTGACTTACAGTCTCAGGTAAATTGCATTGGGACCTAAAAGCTTTTCAAAATCAAGATATTGTACTTAATTGAAGATTTTCTTACTTTTTTTTTTCTCTTTCAGTTTCTCTACAGACGGCTTTAGTGCTAGTTTTTTTGCTCTTAGATTAAAAATAATTTTTAAAAAAGGTCATTTTTTTTATTTTTCTGTTAAAGCAATGTGGTTGACAATAACATACAAATAAATAAATTGATATATTTTTATTCTCACAATTTTTAATCGGATTATTACAGCTCATGTTGAGATACCAGGAACTTCAATAATTGATAAGAAATGTAATTTGGAGAGGTTTGGGTTGCCAAAAATTGTGATTTCTACTTCAAAGGGAGAAATAAAATGTGTGCTGTTTTAGTGTTTGACAGGTTTAAAATTGCAGTATTTTTCTGCAAAATATTATTACCAAAAAAACCCCACAAAACAAAACAAAAAAAAAAAACCAAAAAAACCCCAGAAATCAGAAACAAAAAGTTCCACATAATTACAATTCCACATACTTATACAGAGAAGAAGTAAATGTCTCTTCAAAGACTTGATTTGCAATCCTTTGAAAATCAAAAGTTGTGAGTGCCACAGCCTTTTCCTTTCCCACTTTCAAGCTTTTGGTTATCAATGACTTAACCTGAGCCAATGATATCAGCATTTGCTTGCTATATTTCCACACCTCCACAGTCAGACAGGGTGGTATGGATGCTTGGGAGTACAGGATCATTTCCACCTGCTATAGTTATAAACATCAACTTTTTTTGCACCAATCCTTTGTGGTCTGACATATCCCTACTAATAAAATTCAGTTTGTGTTTTCTGGTGGTTATTGAGTTGGAAGGAGCAAAAGGCACTCATCCATTTATAAATATACACTGCTTAACACCACATCTCTCCTCTGAAAACCCTAACCAGCAAAGATGGACACAATAGTGGAAACCTTCAAGTATGAGGCTTTGTGCTTGCACATCCAGGAATATAAGCTTTTTTTTCTGGTTTGCATGGGTGCTGAGCTAACATATAGTGAATTGTTTCCTTCCATTACTTGAGATCTAGAAGTCTGTAGAGAAGTTTCTCAGGGAAGACCAAGAGATGAAGGATGTGGTTGACACTGCCTCAAGTAAGGCAGTGTCTCAAGCAAAGGGATCATTGTCACATCTGGATTGGTGTGAACTTCCTACCAGGTTTGTAATGATGCTTAAATGCCTGGGGCTATAAATAGATAGCTAACAATACGTAAAAGTGTTTGAGCAAGGTAAGTATAAAATCTCTCTTAAAATAAGTTCAGCTAAAAATTCCCAAAGTTTCTAATGGATTTTTTTTATCAATATGGTACCAATCATGTTTACATTACCATGCACAGTAAAAGGGGATAATTTACTTCTTGGGAAGTCAGTATAAGGAATGCAGCAATCCAAAACATATTTACAAGAGAGTAAACTGGATAGTGGTCTTTATTCACAGATGTACAAGTCAGAAATTCACTGCCTTTTCTCATATAAGTTCCTTTTTTTTTACGTTAAAGACTACCCACACAGCTATATTATATCTGCTTTGTTATGTCTATCTCTGGATATAAATCTGTCTATCTTGACTTCATAAATTAAGTTGGTTTTGCTTGAATATTCAAAGCAGGGCTGAGCTTCAGGTTGAAGGGAAGAAGAAAATACCTTTCAAGGAAAAAGTTACAATATTCCAGGTGCCACAGCTCTGTTTTACATTACATTTTCCTTCTTTCCCCTCTCAGTTTTCCCTCTCTGGATCTATTTTTACTTTGCTTTTCTTTATCTTTCAGCCAGCAAAAGAATTGACGAGCCTAAGAATTTCCCCTTAGCAATGGCTACAGTTCTGCTGTGCTTGTCAAATTTTGTATGACCACTGATTATTGCTGAAGGGGTTTTATTTTTTTGCAATACAATTTATTGGTGATCTAACTGTGTCAAGTGAAAGCTCATACTCTGCTTCAAAGAGTTAAAGCAGCATAGTTCAAACAAAAACATTCACAAGATTTTGTTTTTTCATTAAAGATGAGCAAGAGCTGAAGGAGCAAGATAGATGACCTGGATGTCATTAAAAAAAAAAAAAAAAAAATAGAAATCACCATTGCCAGGAAAAATAATTACTCTGTTCAACCTTATGTCTTTTTAGAGCTGCTCTTCCTAAGTCCTTCAGATGAAGTAAGAGATCCATAACATAAATATAATATGTAATACAAAAAACTGTATGGAGCTCATGGATTAAGCTAGCAATAACTCTATGGAAAATTTTGGGCCTAGCACTTCAGATCAATCTTTAAAAGAAACAGTACAGAGGTGGTATTTGAAAGATTTGAGTATGGTTGAAAGCATTGCCTGCTCTACTTAGGTTTTACTCCTTCTGTGTCCTATAAAATGCAATAAACATACTGGCATTTTCTGTAAGGTGATTGGAAGCAATGGTTATTTAGAAGACCAAGAAGAGTAGGAAATGCATAACAAATATATGTTTGGTGAATTTCAGGCTCAGTAAAAGAAAATATTGCTTCAATATTAATGTAATTCTAACTGCCAGAATCTGTTGCTCTTTTCATTCAACTATGTATTTAATTTATCTATTTTCATATAAACTTCATTTATTTTCCATGATTTATTTTTTTGCTATTAAACTTATTCACTGACTGGACTGAGACCTCAAAACCCTCAGTGATCTATAAGTCACTGTTTAATATCAGTTGTCAGTATGTAACAAACACTGGATCAGACACCCTTGGTAACTCTGACTTCTATAATAAATGGTCAGAAATTACTCAAGATTAATATAACTTTATATGAACACCAAGAAAGATCTTTTTTATGCATCCTGCATATGGGCATGGGTTTAGCAAAGGATAGACTTAACAATATGGTTGCTGAAGTCAAGTTATCAATATGTTGCTGTTTGCTCTGCTTTGTGGGTGGTGGGTATGGTTGAGAAACCCAATATGTATGTATACTGTTTTGTATACAAACAGTAGACACAGCTTCTTCCACTCTGTCAAGAAGTAAAAGTTGGTGCAACTGTCTTTAGGCAAAAGAATTATGGACTACTCTTTTCAAATCAGTTGCAAAATCCTTCACAGAGCCTGTATCTTATTATAATTGTACACATTCTTAGATGAGATGAAGACTTCTTTTTTTTTTATGGTTAAAGCTCACTCAATGTTTTATTTTATCTAGGTTCACTTTGAATTTAAGTTGTGAGGGAGTGTGAGTAAGAAATAGTCAGATCAAAACTGGTATCCAGCAGATTACATATGTTGAAGTCTTAAGTCAGCCCAGGTTTGGATACTGTAGCAAACCTTGGTGCTTGCCACAGAGGGTAGACTCAGAAGAGCTTTTACAGAAATTTCTCCCAGATCTTTAATATCTTTATGTTTTTATTTCTTGTGGTTTCTACTGTGGCTTACCAACTGCTTTGAATGCTTTCAAGTTATACTGCCTCTCCCCACTGCAGCTTTAACTTAGTGTATTAGTAGTCCGGTGCCTACTGGAATTATTTTTCCTTTTCATATTTCATGGCCCTGCTTAGTTTACTCCCCAACCACTCTCCATATTAAACTACATCAACCACATGCCCATATGATGTTTTTATTCATTTAGACTGTTTAGTTACACCATTGTCTTTTGGGGTTTTTTTGTTGGTTTTTTTTGTTTGTTTGTTTATTGACTGTTTTTATTTCCTCCATTATGTATCATCAGAAAATTTCATTTCCTCTGTGTGTATCTTTTCCCTATCTTTGAGTTGCTCGTACATAAACCAAACACAATTGGTTCTTGTACTGATCCTGTTATCACAAGGGACACTTGAAAACCTCAGTTGCCCCAGAATTGTGGATACTGCAGTTTTATCATCTTTCTAAAGAATAAAAAGCTTATTTTTTGCAGGTTACCGGTTTTCATTAAAAAATATATATCCTCTTTTTTTTTTTTTTATCTTTTCCCCGGTATTTTTAAGGTGGCCTTAGACTAGGTAAGATAATTTCCTGTTTACTTTTTAAAAGTGAGCTGAAAAACTAAAGTGGAAATTAATTTAAGTTTGATTTATGTGTTGAGTGTGCCCCACCAACCAGTTTGTGGGGGAATTCATCATGTGAAAAGATGCAGATAGCCTTTTCTGAAACGAAATTTACTCTTTACTGAACTTCCTCCTGGTACACTGACATCAACTCAGAATACATCAGAGCTGCATGGCAGATATGCCAACATCAACCACCCAGTCCAGTAGATAATGTTGTTTTACTTCATAACTACTGTCATCATTCATACCTAAAGAAGTTACGTATCAACATTTAAGCTCAGGATTGTCGATGTCACAAGGACTTATGAAGACAGTAATGAAGGACTTGGTTTGTTGAGCAGATTTTCTTGGGAAAGACAAGTTGGGTTTTGTATGTATGAAAGTGAATGTCTATAAGAAGACAATGCATGTAACTTTTCTGATGTCTGTTTCTATTATCTTTCCAAGCATGCAATTGAGAGAATCTTAATGCAGTCTAACACAAGGCAACTAAATCAGGGTCATAGAAAAGGAAGTAAATACCAGCATTTTCTAATTTTGTAGTGCTTAACTTTACAAACTCAATGATCTTTTAATTTTCAATTGTATGAAATTTACTGAACAAAAATTAGAATAATGCAAAGCAAATAAAAACACGACCTTGCTCCCCAAATGAAATTACACTGTACCACATTGACACCTGTGTCATTCCAATAATAATTCCATCATAAACCAAGTTTATTCCAATAATAATTCCATCATAAACCAAGTTTATTCCAATAATAATTCCATCATAAACCAAGTTTAGCCATTAAAACTGCAGTCTTCACGTGGACTAAATACACTAACTAGGCATGAAGCAGGGGAGAATTTTAATTCCTGAAAGATTTCATACTCATGATTTCCTCCACCACAAACGATGAATGAACAACAATTGGTCAATTCTAAGCCTCACAGAAGCAGAGGTACTAGCTTTTTTCTGACAGATCTGACTCCATAAATGCATTTTCGGGCAGTCAAGATGAAAGGCTGGAACAGGAGACAATTCAGCTGTGGTCCATCACTTCATAAAGCTAATACATACAAACTCCATCTACATACAGATCCCATGGTTGTGAGGAAACATAGCACAGACTGCAGCTGATAAACTGATGAGTGTTACTAAAATGTATTTCTTTATTTGTATTTTGGCTTGCTTTTGGCACGAGAAAGTTATTTTATAAGTTTTGGAAAATAACCAGGCTTGAAACAAAAGGACAGAAGAAAAACGGTGTGTTGAAAGTAAAACAGAATCAAAATTAAAACCTTGAGTATTTATTGCTCCGACTCCTGGGTTGGAGCAATCCCAGGCACAGCTACAGGTTGGGCAGAGAAGAGATTCAGAGCAGCCCTGTGGAGAAGGGGGTGTTGGTCAATGAGAAACTTAACATAAGCCAGCTTCAGTGTGTGTTTGCAGCCCAGAAAGCCAACCATATCCTGGGCTGCATCAAAAAGAACGTGACCAGCAGGTTGAAGGAGGTGATCCTGCCCCTCTACTCTGCTCTCGGGAGACCTCACTTGCAGTATTGTGTATAGCTCTGGTGTGCTTAACATAAAAAGGACATGGAACTGTTGGAACAAGTCCAGAGGAGGGCCATGAGGATGATGAGGCGACTGGGGCACCTCCCCTATGAAGACAGGCTGAGAAAGTTAGGGCTGTCCAGCGTGGAGAAGAGAAGGCTGCGTGGAGACCTCATAGCAGCCTTCCAGTATCTGAAGGGGGCCTATAGGGATGTTGGTGAGGGACTATTCATTAGGGACTGTAGTGATAGGACAAGGGGTAATGGGTTAAAACTTAACCAGGGCAACTTTAGATTGGATATAAGGAGGAAGTTCTTTACTGTTAGGGTGGTGAGGCACTGGTATGGGCTGCACAGGGAAGCTGGGAATGCTCCATCCCTGGTGATGTTCAAGGCCAGGTTGGACAGAGTCTTGGATTATATGGTTTAGTGTAAGATGTCTCTGCCCAGGGCAGGCAGCTTGGAACTTGATGATCTTAAGGTCCATTCCAATCCTAAGTATTCTATGATTCTATATGAACTGTTAGCAGCTTTGTCTACAATGCATACAGTAAATACTACCCAGTGCAACTTATCTGAATTAGCGACTTAGGATATTTTTTTAGTAAGACTAAATATCTTACGCATCTGTATGAGCTGACATTTTTAATCTACTTGTACTTTTCTGCACAAACAATGGATAAAAAATGAACTGAAACCTTCAATATCTCATGCCTTTTCACCACCCTGTGCCTTAAAATCATCCACTTGATATTTAAACAAAATAAAATGAAATTAGATAAATAAGTTCAATTGCAATGGCAATGTGTTGTAGGTTGTTTGTGCCAAATTCAAGCCTGGTAGGAAATTATTTTCCTCTTGCTGGAAGAATTATACACTAATTAACCCTCTGCAAATAAGTGTTTAAAATGGAGAATGCGTTAGAAATTCAAAGAAACATTTTTACTAGCTTGTCCTAGTTAACTTTTTTTAATGTGTAAAAATGCTTGAGGATTACTTCATTTTTCTTTCTCTCCTCATCTCTCCTCCCCCTTCCTCTCTGGTGTAGGCCAAATCCTGCCAGGCAGATTAACACAAACTCAATAGGCCAAATTCCAGTGTGATTTAAATAGGAGGTAAATTGGCAATATAAATAAGCACAATTTACATACTGAGTGTTAAGAGCTGTTTGAAAAAATGCATGGAGAAAGTCACTCTCAGTGAATATCAGGGTTTTATTAGTCCAGCAGAACCTGGAAACCATGCCATATAGCAAGGAATGCCATCTAATGGTATTGTATACATTAATATTAATACGGTCATAGCTCATAAACTAATCCAATAAGGCTAGAAAGGGAGAAGTAAACTCCAGTTTGTTTTCCTTAATTTTCTCATCTTCAGACTGTACAGAAATATGTCTCTTTTTTTCTGTTTATGTGCATCTAGCGCTATCCAATATTTTTCTTAATTATCTGGATGAGTATGATTGGTAAATTTGTAGATGAGATCAGAACAGAAGGGACAGCAAATGTTTTACAGCACATGATTACAGTTCAAAGTAAGCTTGAATTTGAGATAAGACCTCAAAAAGGAACTCTCCTTAAAAGAAACAAATGTAATTTTTAATGCATAAAGTTAACAATTGTGAAAATACGAGATGGAAATCTCTTGCTCATCTAGCAGATCAACACACACAAAAAATTCATGACTTTTCAGGGATCATTAGATGAAGACAGCCAGTGATATGACTTTGTCATGCTAGAGATAAACATTATGCTGAGATGCATAATTGAAGGTCATTCCCACAATACCGATTCAAATTTGGGCCTCAACAAGAACATTGTCCAGTTTAGATGTTCATCTTGCAGGATAAATGGGGGGAACTAGTGAGAATAGAGGGAAAGCCTGTAGTCAGAGGTCCAAAAACCATCACCTAGGAGAAAAGATTGAATGGATGCTGCTTAGCCTTGAAGCATTGTGAGGGAGCACATGATCACAGTTGTCAAAGTAATAACCTTTATTTTTCATTGTCCTGATATACTGGAAAAGACAGAAAGGTTTTTAAATCCAACAGGAAAAATTTACTTTACGTGTTAGGAAAAGCTCTTGACAGTGAGGCTAGAGACGCAATAGGAAAGGTTGTCTGAGGAAGCTGTGCAGTGTCTACCTTTGACAGCCCTTGAGGTGAGATTAGAGAAACATCTGTAAGGAGCGACAGTGACAGCCAGTCAGGCGTGGGAACAGAAGGTGGACTTCCATCCTCGGGAGGCCCGAGAGGCCTCCTCCTGCCAGGGGGAAACATCTCAAATTCCAGGAGATTCCGTGATGTTACAGGCAATGACAAGAAGTCATTGGTGCTATCGCCCATTTGAATAGCTAAATGAAAGTGTGATGTTGCCTGTGAAAAGTTATTTGCTTAGCATTATCGTTCATGGTCCAGTGAGGGTTGAAGAGTGTGTCCTTAAGCAGCCATGATGAATACTTTTATCATCTCTAATCCGTATTTTATAGTGACTTATCTCATTCTACAGTGTTATATGCAGGAAAGACGAGACAGACAAGAATATTATAGCCCATATTCATCACGCTTTTTTTTATGTGCTTGGAGAATAGCTTCACACTGTAGTCAATGGAAAATAATAGTCTCTGTCAGAAGTTAACTCGGATTTTCAGAGCATTGAATCGTTGTACATAGGTGCTTATCTCTTCCTGCTGAACCTGAAATGGAAAGACTTCTGATGCAAGCCCCTGAGTAGTTATATGAATTTAAGAAGGATTGATCTGCTGTACTACAGCACACACAGAAAGTCAGTTGTAGCTAGTCCTGATTTAATCAAAATAAGGGTTTTGTTTAACCGAACTTCTTGATTTGTTGTAGTACATGCAAACTTTAGCTATGCCAGTCAGTTTACTATTGTTCCAAAGAGATTTTAAATAGATCTATGAACAGGTTTCTTTATCTGTATTTCTTGCCACTCTGTCAGCATTAAGGCATGGAGCCCATCTGGCCCTTGGAAGACTTTTTTTTTCTTTCATGATGCTGATTATTCTGAAGACAATTGTCCAAAACGAGAGCAGAGATGGTTGCTATTTTCTTTGATTTTTCATTGGCTGGAATGTCTGTCTCTTTTTGCAAATTGACTTAAATTCTTTCCATCTGCTGCTGGGCACCTAATCTAAATGTAAATTAAAATAAAAACATTTCTTGGGAAAAAAAAAAAAAAGGAGAAAAAATTAAAAATGAGAGGGAGAAAAAATCCTCCAAACTTAGCATATTTCACAGTATCCTAATTATTTTTATGTCATCTCTCTCTTGCTTCCAAAAATATTTCTAATGATATCACTTGGGTTTCCTGGAGACGTAAAGAAGGACTCCTGGGCTGCTGTTATTTTATGAATAATTGGGATGGGATATTTCAGGAACCTCCAAATTCTTTCCAGATTTGCAGACAAATAGGGATGAGGCTGTTAGCCAAGTTTCAACAGTGGCAGTGGGTGGAAAGAATCCAAGCAGAAGATTTGGAATGCTGTTGACTAGACTAAGAAAGAAGAAATGTTTAGAAGCAGCTGTTATATTTTTATTACTTTTTCTTTTTTCTTTTGTAATGACTTTTTAATATATTATCATTAATAAAGAATCTCAGTCTGGGAAAAAATCATGCTTAGGAAATGTATTCACTTTGTCCCTGTAGTTGCTAGAAATGCTTGATGTATTGTAGATTTCAGCTTTTGGTATATAAAATACCTTTTTTATTACAAAAGTTTACTTCTTTTCCACCTTTCCCTTTTCTGAAATATATACTAAATAGGGTAAGTTTGCCTTAGGTTCTGGATTCTATTTTGAACTTTGTAATTCTTGGACTTCCTGGCTAATTTTATTCCATGAATTTTTGTTCCTTTTAATTTATTCTAAATTATCTTTCAGCATGGAAAGGAAAGCTAATTCAGATAATTGCTTATGGCTTATGCAGACTTTCAGCATGAGGTTATCAGTTCAGATCCAGCCCAGACAGCAAGAGTTCAAAAGCAGCTAACTACTAATAAGTGTTTGGCACCCTTTCATAAAGAAGCTCCCACTGTTGGGTTCCTGATGGAAAGGCATTCCCATTGCAGTGCCACAGGTTTGGCACAAGCTGGCAACCTCATTGCTGATTTTCCACAGAGAACTCAAGGAGAGAAGAGGTCTCTGTGTGAGTTTTTCTTTCCCATGCATGGATGATATTTTTATGTCAGATTGGAGGTCTAAGAGCAAGAGCTCATTCTATCACATTTCCCTATGATCTGCTGCAACAGAAAATGAAAAGGTTGATAGAATTTAAAAACAAAAGAAAGCAACTTGTTTCTCAACCCCTGAGTTGCCCAGGTCAAGTCATTGCTCCCTATATGTGCTATTTTGCCTGTGTGTACTGAACACAACACATACTTTCTGTAGCTTGCTTTCCAGAGTGGTATCTCTTGATATAAGGACATTCAGAGGGTCTCTCAGCTTTGACCCGCGTGCTATTTTGTACATTCCTGTTTAATTACATTTGGCAAAAGTAAAGGAAAGATTTCCACTCTCTCTGAGAAATTTAAATTAGACCAAGAAATAAATTTAAGATGTAACTTTGCCTTCATCTTAATTCAACAATGTACTAGAAAACAAAATGCTAAAAGAGCTTTTTCTTTCAGCTTGGCTAATAAAAGCCACTTAGGTTCTTTATTTTTAGTTTTTAAATGACTATTTGAACCACCTTCATTTCAGACAGTGAAAGCCAAATGGGTATACACACATTTGGGTGCCTACCTCAGTGGAAGGGAACATGTCATTAAATTCACAAAGCCAATTCTAAATAATAGAAGCATAAACAATACATGCTTAAAGGTGACATAATAGCATCAGAATAACCCCAGCCAAGCAACCAACCAAAAAAAAAAAACCAAACCCTGAAACAATCTCAAAAAGCAAAATTAACCAACCAACTCCTTCATACCCTATAGAAAACTACAGCTCAGTTTAGTTTCTCATTTATATGTTCATACTTTTTGTGAGATGTCCTGGAATACTAGCAGGGCATTGACATAGTTTTATCAGAAACAGTCTGGAGACTGTGGGAAACCTGCGCCTTTCTACAGCACCAGCTGGAAGCCAGGCAGGATGCTCAAGGGCATCCCCAGTGCTAGCAGGTGTCTCTGTGCAGGATCCAAGTCCAAATGGTGAGTCCCAAAGACTCATTTTGTCATCATATTTGAAGTGTGACCGTGTTCTGGCTACCACATTTCTTGCTCTGTGTTTGCTCAGATTCTGCAGCCCAGTAAGTCCAGCAATGCCAATGATAGTAAGAAGCAATAGGGTTTATAGTACAAGGCTTGTATTACCCGAACAGCCTGAAGCTTTGGGAGCTGTCAGGCTTTGACTGGACTTTTCTTGGCTGGTCTTGAGCTTATTTTAGCTTGTTTGTTCATTACTTGTAGCAGTAAATTGCCACAATGACCATTTTAACCAGTTACTAGCTTTATCTTACTTTGTACAATTGTATAGTTTAGCACTTAAAGTATTTACACCACATATGTAAACAGTATAACAAACTAAATGATACCTTTATAAGTAAACAGCAAGCATGAAGAGGAAGGATGATAAGACAGATTGTCTCAAAACATGCAAAATTAACCTTATCCCATGACTAAAAAGGATGAAACACCCACTCTTTTTAGCCCACATAAATTGCATCAGGTGCAATGATTGCAGGTTCCCTACTGACTGCCTAAGTCATTCCTTTTCTACCCTACTCACCAGAAGCCTCTCCTAAATTATCGCATTCCAGAGAACCTGAAGTTTGCTCTCCATTTAGATGATTTAACTTGCTCCCAGCAGTAGCCTGGACAACAGAAAGTAGTCAGTGTGCCACTCAGCTTTTTCCTTTTAGCAGAACAGAGGAAAGAGCAACACTCAATAAAGCGTAAACAAAAATGCAACAGCTATGTCATAGACTCATAGAATAGTTAGGGTTGGAAAGGTTGGAAAGGACCTTAAGATCATCTAGTTCCAACCCCCCTGCCATAGGCAGGAACACCTCACACTAAACCATGTCACTGAAGGCCTCATCCAACCTGGCCTTGAACACCACCAAGGATGGAGCATTCACAACCTCCCTGGGCAACCCATTCCAGTGACTCATCACCCTCTCAGTAAAGAACTACCTCCTTATATCCAATCTAAACTTTCCCTGTTTAAGTTTGAACCCGTTACTCCTTGTCCTGTCACTACAGTCCCTGATGAAGAGTCCCTCACCAACATCCCTGTAGGCCCCCTTCAGATACTGGAAGGCTGCTATGAAGTCTCCACGCAGCCTTTTCTTCTCCAGGCTGAACAGCCCCAACTTTCTCAGCCTGTCTTCTTAGGGGAGGTGCTCCAGTCCCCTGATCATCCTCGTGGCCCTCCTCTGGACTTCTTCCAACAGCTCCATGTCCTTTTTATGTTAAGCACACCAGAGCTATAAACAATACTGCAAGTGAGGTCTCCCGAGAGCAGAGTAGAGGGGCAGGATCACCTCCTTTGACCTTCTGGTCACGCTCCTTTTGATGCAGCCCAGGATACGGTTGGCTTTCTGGGCTGCGAGTGCACACTGCCGCTGGCTCATGTTCATTTTTTCATCAACCAGCACCCCCAAGTCCTTCTCCGCAGGGTTGCTCTGAATCTCTTCTCTGCCCAACCTGTACCTGTGCCTGGGATTGCTCCAACCCAGGTGTAGGACGTTGCACTTGGCATGGTTAAACTTCATCAGGTTGGCATCAGCCCACCTCACAAGTGTGTCGAGGTCCCTCTGGATGGCATCCCTTCCCTCCAGAATATCAACCGAATCACACAGCTTGGTGTCATTGGCAAACTTGCTGAGGGCGCACTCAATCCCACTGTCCATGTCACCGACAAAGATGTTGAACAAGACAGGTCCCAACAAAGATCCCTGAGGGACACCACTCATTACTGGTCTCCAGTTGGACACGGAGCCATTGACCACAACTCTTTGTGTGCGGCCATCCAGCCAGTTCTTTATCCACCGAGTGGTCCACCCATCAAATTGATGTCTCTCCAATTTAGAGACAAGGATGTCTCGTGGCACAGTGTCAAAGGCTTTGCACAAGTCCAGGTAGATGACGTCAACTGCTCTGCCCCTGTCCATCCGTTCCATAGCCCCATCATAGAAGGCCACCAACTTGGTCAGGCAGGATTTCCCCTTAGTGAAGCCATGCTGGCTGTCACCAACCACCTCCTTGTTTTTCTTGTGCCTTAGCATGCCTTCCAGGAGAATCTGCTCCAAGAGTTTGCCAGGCACAGAGGTGAGACTGACTGGTCTGTAATTCCCCGGGTCATCCATTTTCCCCTTCTTGAAAATGGGGGTTATATTACGCTTTTTCCAGTCGTCGGGAACTTCACCTGACTCCCATGATTTTTCAAATATGATGGACAGTGGCTTAGCAACTTCATTTGCCAGCTCCTTCAGGACGCGTGGATGGATTTCATCAGGTCCCATGGACTTGTGTATGTTCAGGTTTTTAAGATGGTCTTGAACCAGATCCTCTCCTACAGTGTGCCTAAGGTCTTCATTCTTACAGTCCCTGCATCCGGGTTCCAAGACTTGGGTGGTGCGGCCAGAGCCTTTGCCAGTGAAGACTGAGGCAAAGAAGTCATTTGAAATCTCAGCCTTCTCCAAATCCTGGGTAGCCAGTTCTCCCGATAGCTTCCAGAGGGGGCCTATGTTGTCACTAGTCTGTCTTTTATTCGCTACGTACCTATAGAATCCCTTCCTATTATCCTTAACATCCCTAGCCAAGTTCAATTCTAACTGGGCCTTAGCCTTCCTCACCTGGTCCCTAGCTTCCCGGACAGCATCCCTGTATTCCTCCCATGCCACCTGTCCCTGCTTCCACCATCTATATGCCTCTTTTTTCCATTGAATTTTCCTCAGCAGCTCCTTATCCATCCAAGGAGGTCTCCTGGCCCTCTTGCTGCACTTCCTTCTAGTTGGGGTGCAACACTCCTGAGCTTGGAGCAGGTGATTCTTGAATAACAACCAAGACTCTTGAGACCCCCTGCCCTCTAGGGCTGTGTCCCATGGAACCTTACTAAGCAGGTTCCTGAAGAGGCTAAAGTCTGCTCTCTTGAAGTCCAGGGCAGTGAGCGCGCTGCACGCTCTTCTCACTGTCCCAAGGATCTCGAATTCGACCATCTCGTGATCACTGTAACCAAGGCTGTCCTGGAGCATCACATTTCTAACCAGCCCTTCCCTGTTGGTGAGCACGAGGTCAAGCATGGCACCTCTCCTTGTCGGCTCCTCTATTACTTGCAGAAGAAAGTTGTCTTCCATACAATCAAAGAACCTCCTGGATTGCTTGTGCCGGGCCGTACCATCACTCCAACAGATGTCAGGGTGGTTGAAGTCTCCCATAAGAACAAGGGCCTGTGAGCTTGGGGCTGTTCCTATCCACCTATCACTGCTCTCCCTTTAACCTTGTCCCACAAACTCTCTGTCGACTGCTCACCCGTCCCCAGGCAGAGTTCCATACTCTCCAGCCTATCCCTAACATAAATAGCAACTCCCCCTCCCTGCCTGCCAGGCCTGTCTTTTCTATAGAGCCTGTAACCTTCCATTCCAACACTCCAGTCATAGGAGCCATCCCACCATGTTTCTGTGATGCCTACTATATCATACTCCCATAGTTGTGCACACATCTCTAATTCCTCTTGTTTGTTTCCCATACTACGGGCGTTTGTATAGAGGCATCTGAGCCGAGCTCCAAATGAAGCCGGCTCATTGGCTGGAGTGGCTGGAATATCTCTGCATCGCTCCGAGCATTTATTGGAGGTGCTGGCAACTGACTGGGTGTGTTGGGATGGAATGACGCCCCCCTCCCCCAACACATCTAGTTTAAAGAAACCTTGACCAGTCTGGCAAGCCTCCTACCAAAACCTCTCTTCCTCTTCTTTGTCAGATCAGCTCCCCCAGCCCCCAGTAGACCTGGACTACTAACTTGGGTCCCGTATTCAAAACACCCAAACCCCTGACTATGGCACCACCCTTTTAACCATTTATTAACTTGGCCAATCCTCCTAGCTTTTTTAAGGTCCTCCCCTGTATCCTGGAGAATTGATAAAAAGACAATCTGAGCCCCAGAGCCCCTAACCACCTCTCCCAGGGCTCTGTAGTCCTTCTTTATGTTCTCCAGGCTACTCCTATCAACATCACTAGCACCCACATGGATCACCAGAAGTGGGTAATAGTCTGTGGGTCTCACTAGAGCAGGCAGCCTCTCTGCAACATCCCTGATCCTAGCCTCAGGTACGCAACACACCTCCCTCGAGACCGGGTCAGGCCAACAGATGAGTGCTTCTGTCCCTTTCAAAGGAGAGTCCCCTACCACTATGACCAGTCTCTTTTTCCTGGCAGCACCAGTAGTGATCTTCTTTACCAGCGCACCAGCCGGTTGCTTCTGGTGCAAGTGCCCTTCCTTTTTAGACCCCTGTAGGACAGCAAAGCGGTTCTGGGTGGAGACAACAGCTTTAGGAGGAAGCCCCTTGCTTTTAATTGTCCTCTTCGTCTTTTTTTGTTGTTTTTTGTTTTTACAATTTCCCAGCTTCCTGGGTTGACAGCTTCCTCCACTCCTTCATGAGCTTCAGGGGACTCCTGAGGCACGTGCACAGTTTGGGCCTGGAGGAGGCAGTCCTGTTTCCTCTCAGCTTCCCTGACATCTTGCAGTCTATTAACAGCATCCCGCAGCTCAGCCACCTGCTGCAGGAGGACCTCCACCAGGGAGCACCGAGTGCAGCCCTGCCCATTTGGCACCGTTCCCTCAGGAGACCAGTGCAGGCTCTCCCTACACTCTGAGCATTGCACTGCAGCCTCCCCTCTCATCGGCTCTGTCTGGGTGCCTACGCTGGCTCCTGCGGGGGCAGCCAGAGCAGAGCTCCCAGATCGGGCTCCGGTCATACGGTGAGTACTCACCATCCCGCTCGCCTGCCTGCGCGAACTGCCTCGACCCGCCCTGGTCGCTCGCGCTCCCAGGGGCAGGTTTTTAACCAGTGAGAGCTGCCGCCGCTCCTCGTGGCTCTGCCCCCTGTGAGTCGCCTGCTCGCGTCCGCTGAGCTGTCGGCTCCTGGGCAAGTCCTGTCGAGGACCTGAGGCTCCCTCGGTGGCTCTGGCCGCTCTGAGTAAAGGCTCCTGGACGCTGATCTCCTCCCTGTCACTCCTCATAAGGGTGTCTCCTGTGGAAGAATAATTATGAGGTCTTATGTTATTTATTATCCCCATTAATGATTACGAAGTAAGCATAAAATATTAATATGATTGCTAATCATAAATTGCAGAAGAAAAAATAAAAATACAATAAATAAAAATAAGGTTGGCCTCTTGTTCAGCTAAGTGTAGATTGGCTGTGGGTAGAAAGCCTCAGTTCATTGAAGTCCAATGGAAACTAAGAAATTTAAGAAAAGGTAGCATATTTATACCCACTCAGTGAAGGATCTGTATCTAGGAAAACCCAAGCCCAAAGAAAATATGGAGTCAAATCTGTGCTGGCAAAGCATGACCTAGACTAGATGCCTCAGCACCCTGTCCAGCTGAATCATAGAAGTGCCCAATACTGGGGAATCCACAACTTTCCTGGAGAGGTTATTTCAATGGCTGATTTTTCTCATTGTGAAAAATTTTCCTTGTGTCCAGTTGGAGACTCCCCCACTGTAACTTGTGTCCATTACCTTCATTCTTTCCATGTGTCTCCTTGTGAAAAGGGTGTCTCCATGATCTTTGTAGCCGCCCTTTAAATACTGGAACATGGTGCTAAGGTCTTCCCTGAACCTTCTTTTCTCAAGGCTAAACAAACCAAGTTCTCTCAGCCTTTCCTCACATGCTGCCCAGTCCTTGGATCATCTCTGTGGCCTTTCTTTGGATCCTCATTAGCCTGTCCACCCCTTTTTTGTGTAGCAGGGACCCAAACTGAACACAGTATTCCAGGTGTGGCCTGACAAGAGTTGAGTGGGACAATGACATGTTTACCTCTGCTGGTGATGTCCTTCTTGATGCAATCCTTGTCATCCTCTTGGCTTTCTTTGCTGCAGCAGCACACTGGTCATTCCTACTGAGTTGGCTGTCCACCAGGACTCCAGGTCCCTTCCCACAGAGGACAATGGTTGTCTGCACACCCTTCCATTTACAGGAAAGAGGGAGAGCCAAGTGACCAGTTTAGATTAGACACTTTAGTTTAGATGGATAATAGGCATGGGAGAGAAATCCTGTTATGAAAAGATTGGCTTTATTTATTCATTTATATATTTATTTCCCATCTTTGTCCCAGGGTATGTGTGTTTAACTGAAACATTGCTTTTTAAAGCTTTTCAATGATATTATGAAGTGCATTCTTCTCTTCAGATTTGGCTGAATGAAGCAACACTGGTCTGGAAACTCCTCATTCTGCTATGTACAAACAGCTTTTTGAAGAAAGAAACAGCTTCTTATGGACTGCATCATCATACCTGGTTCCTAAAATGTCACAGCTTTTAAACCTCCAGAAAAGCTGTGTGCTCAATCAAAGGACTATGGGCACCAGGGAATAGATGTGTATGTGTAATCATATTTATCATTCCAACTAGTGTTTGAGTATGAAGTCAATGTAACTTTAATTTTGTCATTGTCGTATTATAGAGAAAGGAGAAGAGCTTGATTTCTAGAAAAAATCCCAAACTAAGAGTTGTTCTTCTAGTCAGTCAGAAATCTTTAGTTAGTTATCAGGTTGGCAAGGGAGATTGACAGCGAGGATGTCGTATTATAGAGAAAGGAGAAGAGCTTGATTTCTAGAAAAAATCCCAAACTAAGAGTTGTTCTTCTAGTCAGTCAGAAATCTTTAGTTAGTTATCAGGTTGGCAAGGGAGATTGACAGCGAGGATGAGCCACAGTAAATGCAAAAATGCCAAAAAATTTAAATGCAATAACTTCAAAGTGTGAATGGTGGCGTTCTTAAATAAATGAAACATTTAAACATGGACTAAAGGTGTGCAAGGATAAAAGCAATATGACATAATACTTTTAAATAGACCAAAACACCCAGGATCATATTTAGATTGTTTATCTTTGTCTACTGTTTTACAAACTGCACTGCAGAGAAGATAGTTTTCTTTTAATCCATTGTCTTTGAAATGCAAAATTCATGAACTGAACAAAGTAGAATCATAGAATCATAGAATAGTTAGGGTTAGAAAGGACCTTAAGATCATCTAGTTCCAACCCCCCTGCCATAGGCAGGAACACCTCACACTAAACCATGCCACCCAAAGCCTCATCCAAACTGGCCTCGAACACCACCAAGGATGGAGCATTCACAACCTCCCTGGGCAACCCATTCCAGTGACTCACCACCCTCTCAGTAAAGAACTACCTCCTTATATCCAATCTAAACTTCCCCTGTTCAAGTTTTAACCCGTTACTCCTTGTCCTGTCACTACAGTCCCCGATGAAGAGTCCCTCACCAACATCCCTGTAGGCCCCCTTCAGATACTGGAAGGCTGCTATGAAGTCTCCACGCAGCCTTCTCTTCTCCAAGCTGAACAGCCCCAACTTTCTCAGCCTGTCTTCTTAGGGGAGGTGCTCCAGTCCCCTGATCATCCTCGTGGCCCTCCTCTGGACTTCTTCCAACAGTTCCATGTCCTTTTTACATTGAGGACACCATAACTGCACACAATACTGCAAGTGAGGTCTCACAAGGGCAGAGTAGAGGGGCAGGATCACCTCCTCTGACCTGCTGGTCATGCTCCTTCTGATGCAGCCCAGGATATGGTTGGCTTTCTGGGCTGCGAGTGCACACTGCCGCCGGCTCATGTTCATTTTTTCATCAACCAGCACCCCCAAGTCCTTCTCCGCAGGGTTGCTCTGAATCTCTTCTCTGCCCAACCTGTACCTGTGCCTGGGATTGCTCCAACCCAGGTGTAGGACGTCGCACTTGGCATGATTAAACTTCATCAGGTTGGCATCAGCCCACCTCACAAGTGTGTCGAGGTCCCTCTGGATGGCATCCCTTCCCTCCAGAATATCAACCGAATCACACAGCTTGGTGTCATTGGCAAACTTGCTGAGGGCGCACTCAATCCCACTGTCCATGTCACCGACAAAGATGTTGAACAAGACAGGTCCCAACAAAGATCCCTGAGGGACACCACTCATTACTGGTCTCCAGTTGGACACGGAGCCATTGACCACAACTCTTTGTGTGCGGCCATCCAGCCAGTTCTTTATCCACCGAGTGGTCCACCCATCAAATTGATGTCTCTCCAATTTAGAGACAAGGATGTCTCGTGGCACAGTGTCAAAGGCTTTGCACAAGTCCAGGTAGATGACGTCAACTGCTCTGCCCCTGTCCATCCGTTCCATAGCCCCATCATAGAAGGCCACCAACTTGGTCAGGCAGGATTTCCCCTTAGTGAAGCCATGCTGGCTGTCACCAACCACCTCCTTGTTTTTCTTGTGCCTTAGCATGCCTTCCAGGAGAATCTGCTCCAAGAGTTTGCCAGGCACAGAGGTGAGACTGACTGGTCTGTAATTCCCCGGGTCATCCATTTTCCCCTTCTTGAAAATGGGGGTTATATTACGCTTTTTCCAGTCGTCGGGAACTTCACCTGACTCCCATGATTTTTCAAATATGATGGACAGTGGCTTAGCAACTTCATTTGCCAGCTCCTTCAGGACGCGTGGATGGATTTCATCAGGTCCCGTGGACTTGTGTATGTTCAGGTTTTTAAGATGGTCTTGAACCAGATCCTCTCCTACAGTGTGCCTAAGGTCTTCATTCTTACAGTCCCTGCATCCGGGTTCCAAGACTTGGGTGGTGTGGCCAGAGCCTTTGCCAGTGAAGACTGAGGCAAAGAAGTCATTTGAAATCTCAGCCTTCTCCAAATCCTGGGTAGCCAGTTCTCCCGATAGCTTCCAGAGGGGGCCTATGTTGTCACTAGTCTGTCTTTTATTCGCTACGTACTTATAGAATCCCTTCCTATTATCCTTAACATCCCTAGCCAAGTAGAAAGACCTAGTCTTCTGTATAGCTTAATATTTAGGAAAGTCTTCTAGAAAATAAGCAACATGAATCAGAACTAATCTTTCCATTTTCTGAAAAAATATTTCGTGGAAGAGAGAATTGTTAAAAAAAAAAAAAGAAAAAGTACTTAATATAACCAGGATGTGCTGAGACACGTTACTAGTTCTATATGTGAGCGTAGCTCTGAAGATTTTTCAGTCTGAAGTAGGTTGATGCTTTATCCTAAGAGTGTTAAGTGCTGCCAAGAGCATGTGGAACAGGTAGCAAGTGTTTCTAATTACTTTCTTAGAAGAGACTCCCTAAATTTCAGCCAAATTCCAATTTAGGCAGAATATGCTCAGTGTGATTCTTGCTTTCAGCATAGAAACCGAAATTTTCAAGGAAATTATATCAGCAATTCTTTGTGTGGGCTTCTGTATGGGCCGAGGAGGCGAAGGGGACCACAGGGTTTTGGATCTGAGTAATTTCTTGTTACTTTTTCTTTCGATAAATAGCAGAACTTGAGTCTCTAAAGAGTATTTTGGTACATTTCCCAGAACTCACTTGGCCTTGCAGAGGTAATTTAAATAAGTAAGTGAATGGCAAGTAAAATCTCTTGCAGGGCAGCACTTTCACACTGAAACAGGGGCAACTGATGGTTGAGCAGTCAAACATTGCAGTATTTAACAACTCTCGGCAAATTTACATTGCTGAGTAAATCTTATTGAGGCCTCCAAGACTTGAATGAAACTCATATTTTAGTAACAATACAAAATTTTAATTCTGCTATGTAAAATATATTCTTAATCTCTGTGTTAAATTAAAATATAGAAATTATTTTCTATTTTATTTTATCTCCTTTTTCTATTTTTACAGCCTGCCCTTTTTATTTTTAGTTTCTTCCTTTAAGAAATACTTGTTCTAAATTTCCACTGGTGAGGGCCTTTTAAAGCTTCTTATTCACACAAAAGAATATATTCAAGATATCCATATTCATAGCTCAGAACCAAATATGATAGTAGTAGCTAAAAGCAGGTTCATGAATCTTATGGGATCTAAGTTGTCTGCGGCAGTATTTAGAGTTATAAAATTTATCTGTAAATGATTTCCAGAGATAGAAAAATAGTGGGAACCATGTCTTCACAGGTTTGGGTGTGCTATGTATGGTTTAAAAACCTATGATACGTGAGCTTTTTTCCTCTTATGATACAAGACTCTTCAGTTCAGAAATCTTGGTGAAAGGGGAATCTTCTGACCCCCAGCCTCCTAACTATGGCCTTTCTTTGCACAAAGTGAGGGTCTTCTATTGTGCTCAGAAATACAGTGAGGCAGGCATGAAAACAGAGAACAGGACCCAGTTCACGTGATGACCAAGAAGGAAGTAATTCCAGGAGGTGGTGAAACTGTTAAGTCCTCCTGGTCAGGATTTCTTTATGTACTTCAAGCAACAGTTTCAGCAAAAGGTATAAAAGAGTTCAAATTTCATCATTAAAATCTTATAGCTTCAGGATTTTTTCCACTACAACCCAAAATGTCCCATGAAAATTTTCAGAATGCTATGTTTCTGCCCCTTCTGATAATAATCATATAAAAAGACCTGACCTGAACTGTCATCACATGCTGGTAATTCTGCTGTTGACTTCAACCAAGGAAGGATTTGTGTCTTCCTTCAATAACACAGTCCAATAGACATGAGAACTCCAGTACCATCTTGTCCTTATATTATCTTTGTCTAGAAGTAAAAGAAGGTGCTTTACTCCTTCTTTTACATATCAATAACATTTGCCATTTGGCTTATCATTTTCTGTGAAAAGCTTGGGAAATAATTGCTTGTTAGTAGATAACAGAGTTATTTTTTTCCCCAGGAACTGAGATAAATTCACCAGGAGGAAGGCAACTGAAAGACAGTCGAACTGGTAGGTCCAAGAGCAGTTTTCTAGTCATATATCATCTTCTCACCAGAAGAAGAGAAAGGCTTTGGAAGTCCTTTGGCACAGTTTTCCTTCCTGGGTCTTCTGAGAAGGAAACTGTGGTGTGCAAGACACTGGGGCTCAGGGCATACTCAAGGAGGACCTGGGACACGCGAGATGCAGCCTTTGTCTCCCTTTACACAGGGCTGTCTTAACTATTGAAAGCCCTTTTGTGCATATTTAGCTTACAAAGTTCTTTTGTTGTGTTCCCATCATTTGGCTTAAAATCTGCTACCCTCAAACACTGATATTTCCTAAGGGATGGGGTTAGAACTAAAGCAGAGGCTGTCTGGAATGCAATTAAGACCTCAGAGCCGCAATGGTAACCTGATATGACAACATCAGGAAAAGTCAGTACTGGCTTTGGAGCAAGTAGCTACCCATGGTCTGCCTCCTGCTTCTCCCTGAAAGCCAGCTGCATATGGGAGAATACCACATAAGAGCAATTTGATATAATAACAAAGGTGTGTAAAGTCATATAAATCAGAGGACAACTTTCAGTCATGGCCATCTCTCCAAAGCAAGGAAAAGCATCAGAAACTTTTATTCTGTCTGGAGGAAATAATAATAATAATAAAAACAACAGCAATAACAATAAAAAATGTTCTGACTTTCCAAATGTAGCTATGCTTGTGGGGTTTTTTTTATTATTTTTAATAAGAAAACCACACTCCTTGATGACAAACCTACTGAATATTTCTTTCCTTTAGCAAAATTCTGATGAACTGACATTTTAGGTTCATGCAAACAAATTCCCTATACTATGAATTTATGATTTGTATCGTTATTAATATTGCACTTGCATGTGTAATTGGTACTTCAAAAAATTCCACCTCATTTTGGTAAGCATGTGTTTATCTGCAAATCAACTGCAACTCCCTTAATTTTCTTCCCATGTTTTGTAAGATGAAGCAGTTAGAAAAATTAGAATAAAATCTATTAATTGCTTGTTACTGCGGGGGAAATAGCATTGTATCCAAGCTCACATCTGCAACCACTGATTCTGAAGTAGTGACTGACAGCACCCAAGTAGGTTATAACAAGCTAGCTCCAGGCTGGAACAGCCAGTGGAGTGCAGAGGAGAAACACTGGCCTCTAAGCTTGTCTTAAGCCAAGAGAAAGGCAGGAGAAAAGGAAAGAAAAATATAGAAAACTGGCAGAAAGAAACCTCTGTCAACAGTTGTTGTCCCTTTGTCCCTGTTCTCTTGCTCAGCAGCAGCAGCTCGTAATTGCCAGCTTTCTTTAATTCATGGTTATATCTTGAGGGGACAAGAAAGAAAATTCACTGTAACAGATAGCAATAAAAATGTTATTCATCTAATCATTCACAAGTTCATGTGTTTGTATTTGAAAGCTATGTCTTCATGTATCCACAGCATATCACGTGCCCAGGCAGACAGAAGCAGCCATAGCAGCGCATGGGGACGTAATCCAAATGAATGCCACTCCACTGCACAGACACATGTGCACACAATAGCATCAGGGTGCAGCTGAATGTACTCTGCCCAGCTGGACATAGGACTGGAGCACATTCAATTGCAAATAATATATATTTTCTACAAGAACTACCCTTCCAAGACTTTGTTTTTTCCTTTTGGGACACTCCTTTCTGCAGCTTTCAGCAACATCCATGAAATGCTTTTTCTCACACCCAAAATTCACATGCTTTGCACTTTTACTGTCATGCAGACAAATTATATTGCTCATTCATGTCTGAGCACTCAGTATAAATGCAAATATATAATATCACAACATGAGGCAAAAACACACTTCAGGACACTTAAAATGTCATTTCAAAACCAAAGTCCTGATGACTGTCAGCCAATGATTTCTATTATTGCATTGCTGTACTGTGGTGATTATAATTTTACTATAAGTCAGGCTGCAGGAGACCCACATGAGCAGAAAATCTGTTCATAGAACATCATTCCCCAAAATGCTGGAACTCTCAGTGAGATGAAAATGTTCTTCAATTTGTCCCAGTGCAGAATGGGAAGTTATCTGAAATCTAGAAAATGTTCAAGGGTAGCAAATTATATTTCCCACTTGCTTTTACTTAAAAGCAAAGGTCTTTGATAGATCAGTTAATTCTGCTTCCATGGACTTAGGTTCTCAGCTAGAGATCCATTGTATTCAATAAAACTCTGGCTGAGGCCAAGCTTTGCTTACGATTTGCATGATTCACAGATTTGAAGGCAGAGGGGACAATGAGATCATTAAAACTGACTTCCTGATACTGTAAGTCCTTATTTCCAATAGGATATCTCCACATCAAGCTCACTAAAGATCTGCCTGTCCTTATGTAAATATTCTTCTTCTCTTTCTAGAATCACTTAAAACTTAGCTACCTCAAGAGATCTTTAATCTTCCAAACATCCAGGCTTGATTTAAAGGCATCAAGACAAAAAAGAATCCACTTTTTCCCACAGCAGTTTTTTCCATTGGTTAATCACCAGCACTGTATAAAAATATTGTGCTTTATTTCTAATTTGTCTGGCTTCAGTTTCTGACATCGTCTCTTGTTATTCCTTTCTCAGCTAGATTAAAGAGCCTTTTAGTAGTTAGTGTTTTCTCCCTGTGAAGGTACTTAGACACTCTAATCAAATCACCTCTCAATCTTCTTGATAAAGTAAATAGGTAGAGCTCTTTAAATGTCTCACTATAAGGCATTTTCCATGGCGCTTAAATAATTTTTGTAGTTCTTTTCTGCATCTGCCCTGATTTTTCATCATTGCTTTTGAAAGATGAGCATTAAGAATATTAGGGAAAAAAAATAAAATTCTACTGTTTTATCTCTGTCACTTATAAATGTTAAACTAGTCCCTATTCCTACTCATCTGCTCAGTCAGAGACTGCATCAGCTTTTCTCATTATAGCCACAGCTTTGAGGATTTGCATCAGTTTCTTTGCCTAACATAGCATGTGTTTTGTTGTAATAGCTACTAACGTACAAGCCTAGCTACTACTTTAGCTACTACACAGCTACTACTTCCTACAGCAAGGTATAGCCCTCTGTTTCATAAGTCTGCCCTTCATTTTTTTTGGCTTACATTTATTTCTTTACATTACACCAGAAAGAACAGAAATACTTTCATGCATACTTTGCAATACTGTTGGAGGAGTGGTATTTGAGTGGCACTCTCCTTAATAAAAAACACTTCTCAGTTAAACAGCAAAGCTTAAATAAAGAAACAAAACCAGACAAAAAACACTGGTGTAAAACCACTGTATCAAATGAATGAGAATATAGGGAATATAATACTAATAACAATAATAATAATATAAGGATGGTGACCCAATGCAAGTGGTTTTTTGTATTTAATTTTCTCTTTGCTGTTAAGTGACATGTAGAGTAAGACTTATTTACCCATATTTAGGCAATTTAAGTCAACATCTTATCTACAGCAGTCATCATATCACCCCGTAAATTAATGGCAGGACACAAACCCCTGCCTGGAAAAGTCATCCTACCATCTTAAACAGTATTTTAAGATAGGATGAATGGCCCTGTAAAGATGATTACACTTTTCTATTTGCAACACAATTGTTTAACATTGTTATCTTATATTAATGACCTAATTTTTAGATGGTTAGGGTTAGGCGAGGTAAAACCTATCCTTATTGCCTTATGGTTTACTGTTTCTATGAACTGTTAAAAGTACTATTTATCAGTACATAGATGTTTGCTGTGTAGCAATGGGTGACATGAAACATGAAATGTGTTTCAAGTGTTCTGACAATTGAAAGGAGCATTATCATTCTGTGAATTCATAAGCAGTTTGCAGTTTTAAGGCAAAAAAAAAAAGCAGTTGTATTTAATTCCAGAACTGGAAACACATCTGTTACATTACCAAATGTTCTGTTACCGGAAACACTTTAAAATCAGTGATCATCATACCTGCAAAGAAGTGCAATGTATTCAGTATAGGTCATTCTGGCAAATTAAGGGTTACTAATGGATGCCCGACAGTTCGCTTACAGATGAGACAATGAATATTCCAGTAGTAAACTACAAGAAAAGTTTACAATGTTCAGATTGAAAATGTGTAAAAAAAAAAAAAACACAAAACAAAACAAACAAACAAACAAAACAACAAAAAAACACACAAAAAAACCCAAACAAACAAAAAAAAACCCCACACACAATAGTTTGAAGCTACTAGGAAACAATTCAGTAAACTGATGTATAAATCGAGTCATAAGAAACATTTTAGGGGAAAATAGAGGTTGCTTCAAATTACTACATTGACTGGCATGTCATGGCTTTGTTAAGAGGAAATTTATGCAAGATGTTGGTCCTAAGTGAAATTTTTCAGTTCTACATGAGGTGAAGAGAAATAGCTGAAATGCTATGAATGGCTTGCAGAGCACTTTTTCAAATGCTTGAAGGAAGTCGATATTTCACTTCCAAAAATTGTGATTGGCTCTCAGATTAATTTAGGGCTTTTATATTTTTATTAGCTTCAAATCCATACCTTTGATTAGTTGTCAGTCACAACTTGCTTTGCTTTTTTGACCTCTAAATTCTTCCTATGGTGTACCACAAGTAGACATATAAATTTTCTGGAAGGTCTAATGATATGAAAAAATAAATGAACAAAACTCTAGCACCCATTTTCCTGGAAAAATTTAGATGGGCAAATTGGTATTTTTAGCAACAGTTCTAGTTGGTCCTTAGTTCATTGAAACTGGGGTGTAGTTATACCTTCAAGAAATTGAAGTGCATTGTTCATAATTCAGTTACTTCAGAGAAAGGATAATTAAGCAGGATTCATACTGAATGAATAAATAAAAAAATCATTTATCTCTGAATAATAACAAATGTACTTAATATTAGATAGAGGTGTTGTTCTGCACACAGGATTAGTATTCATTACACCTGGTTTTAGACATCGAAAAGGGTTAGATGTCTAATCTAAGATAATTTCTAGACTATGAGCAAAAAATAGGGCATTTTTTTCCAAATTCTTCATCCTTTTATATCCAATGAAGTAATATGATATAGGTAGTATGTTGTTACTCTCCCAAAGTCAGGAAAATTAATAGGATATTTATGTGTGTAACACATACATATATCTATAGTAGAATCATATCGAGTCTGCCATGATATGGACTGTTGTAATATACAGGAGTTGTAATAGAAAATATTGCCAGTTATGAAATACATCTGAAGTGCAACCACAGTATTAAAATTACAGATGTTGTCCTAAAAGTATTTTCCATTCTGAATGAAAGTATTTTACATAACATTTTCATTGTTACTATTTTCATTTTAGAGCATGAAACATATTGGGAAAACAAATTAAGTTTTCGTATGTTTTTCATTCTTCTTGTGTTTGTTTTTCTTTTTTTTTTTTTTTTATTTTTAATATTGTTTCCCCTGCTTCTTATCCCTGAACAAGAATTTCCTTGTGAAAGTTTATCACATTCTTCAGTAGCTTTCTAAGAAACATGTAATCTTTACAGGCAGCAAGGACAAAATACAAATAAATAAACAAAAAAATGATAGGTATTTGAAAGTATGGTATGTTGACTAAAATCTAAATTATTTTAGTAGCAAGCAAGTCATATAACCTACCAATCTCTGTGTAGGGTTATGTTTCAGACTGCTGTTCATCTAACTAGTGTGTTGCTTCACCAGAGATTTTATTTTTGTTGAACATCAGCTTTTCACATCTTGCAGGATCCAGCCTCATTCCTTTTTTGGTGCATGCATCTTTCATGTATTTGTGAATGGTTATTGTAAATAGGCAGCAGGGCTTTAGGAGAACGAATCTTGTCAGATGAACTTGATTGCTTGTTTATAACAGAATTACAAAATTAGTGGCTGAAGGGAATGCATTTGGCATAATATATTTGGATTTTAGTAAATCATTCGATATAGTGTCTCAAAAAATTAGTTCAAATTGGCTGAGATATGAACTCAGCTTCATGTACTGAAAACTAACTGAATGCCCATAATGCAGGAGTAATAGTAAGTGGCACTGAGAGAGGATATCTGTGATTTGGAAGGCCAGCCAATATTTAACTTTTTCATTAAATGTACATGATGCTGTGATGGAAGGCTGTACAAAGACAAATAAAAAACTCATGGTCTAAGATGAGTAAAAAGGTTTGGGATAGAACACCCATTTTAATTGTAATTTATTTGTCTTTTTATTTTCATGAAAATATTTGGTATATCTATTATTTTTGAAGGAGCCAGAATATAATTGTTGTTATAAACTCTCAATTTCTTCACTTTTTTCTATTTTTTTTTTCTAATTTCATATTTTACATTATGGATTATCTATTGAACATCGCTGTGACAGGACCTCATGTCAAATAAGCATTTGCTGTGGAATCTTCCTAAATCTTTGCTTAATTTTTCAATCCTTGGAGAAAATCAGAAGAACTTTAATTGTAAAAAAGTTGGAGGTATCTAGAATAAAGACTAGCTTTACGAGTTTCTCAGGAATCAAAGTAAGGCAAATCAGCGTGAAAATATCTAGGCCATCCTTTCGGATAGTTTCAATATTTCCCTTTCTCCAGTCATTGAGAACTTCACCTGACCACTACAGCCTTTCACAGATGATACAGACATTCCTGCAAGAATATCAGCCAACTGTGTGAGCAGCGTTGGATGCAGCACATCTGGTCCCATGTTGCAGTGTGGGTGAAGATCTCTCTTTCCCGAGTTACTGGAGCAATTAAATTAATTTGTGTTATGCACCTAAATGCTTGCTAAGGTGAGTGAAGAAGACAGATGATCTGACTTATATCATTATTTGGGCTGAAATTAGCACTGCAGCATTTGCAAAATTATACAGATGTAACATTTTTGTGGTATAGTATAATATCCTATTACTGTATCTTATATTATATTGCAATGATTTTAAGCCTATCTAGAGTTTTGCAGTGTGTAAGAAGTGATTTGCAAATGCTTTGGTTTAACAGATTTCTCTCAGCTCTCTTTTACTCACCGCCTTGCCGCTCTTTGTCTCTCCTTCATATTGGATTGTAAGCTCTTTGCAACAGGGCCTGTTCATTTGCATTTGCTCTATAATGTGCCTGTCATGCTTGAGAGATACTGACTGTTCTGGTATACATGAGTGCTAGCTACAAGCACTGTCTCCATTAGGTGTAGCTGAATTGAACTGTCAAATGGTAAATAGTGTCTGTGGCAAGTACGCTAACTGTGAGTGGCAAAGAAGCCCTGGAGATTGATGAATAATAAAGAACAGCTCCCCTTTCTTTGTTAGCAGTATGTCCTTGTTCACCTGTGCTTATGCTGGGCAAATGGTAAGTGCTGAGGGCGAGTTCCACAATGCTGGCATGTGGGTGGAAAGGATGTCTTCACATGGGGAGATTTAATGTTAAGCTTAGTGCAATATACACCTTTTAAAGGTGCAGCATATACCTTGAAAAGACTGGAGCTTGGTCTTCTTTTTCCCTTTGCCATGTTTTTTCACTGATAGAGAAAAATAAGATAAAGACTGATGAAAGAATGAGGTCATTTCGCTACAGGTTCTGAAATGCTAAATTCATACATCACTGAAATTTGTTAAAAAAAATAATAATCGGAGTTATTACTGATATTGTTGAGAAATGAACTATTCTCTCTTTCGCGTCTTTCCATATATTTCATTACCTCTTTCATGAAGTTGCTGCTGAGATTCTTAACAGCCATGTTTAGAGCTTCTTACCTGAACACGTGCTTAAGTTCATCAGTAATCAATAGGGAAGATGCACTGTCCAAGAAGTCCAATGCCAATGAGTAATTCACGTGGGTTTTAGTTTATTTACTTTTGATTAAATTGTCAGTAGCAAATTGAACAGTAACTTGTTGAACAAAATAAAGAAGATTATTGCTCTGGATGAAATCCTGACATACAGACAGTTGACACTGGGGTTTGGGTCTACACAACTGTTAGGCACAACCATATAAAATTACTTAATCACCTGTCCTAGGTTCAGCAGCAGCAGTCAGTTTTTCTCCTTCTTAGTAGCTGGTGCAGTGTTGTGGTTTTGACTTTCAGCCTGGGAATAATACTGATAAAGCCGATGTTTTCAGTTGCTGGTCAGAATGCTTACCCTGACCAAGGACTTTGTGAGTCTCATGCTCTGCCAGGGAGGAGGAGAAGCCAGGAGGAAGCAGGCACAGGACACCTGACCCAAACTAGCCAAAGAGGTATTCCATACCACAGCACATCATGCCCAGGGATGTAACTGGGAGTTACCCGGAAGGGCACGTCCTTTTCTCTGTCGGGCTTTTTTTCCAGCGGGCGGTATCGTATTTTCTTCCCTTGTTATTTCTCTTATCATTATTATTATTGGTGGTAGCAGCAGTGATTTGTGTTATACCTTAGTTACTGGACTGTTCTTATCTCAACCCGTGGGAGTTACATTCTTTCAATTCTCCTCCCCATCCCTCTGGGGAGTGGGGGGGGTGTAGAAACTGCATGGTTCTAATTTACGGCCTGGGCTTAAACCACGACAGTTCTTTTTGGCACCCAACGTGGGGCACGAAGGGTTGAGATAACGACAAATCTGACCGGAGTGTGTCTAATCGTATTTGTGCTAAGCATTCAGTGTTTTGGATTAATAGTCACTCGTCACAATGATGATTTATTGGCTCTCAAAGTTGTTGGTTTTGATCTCACAGTCTCAATATGCCGTAGGTTACTTAGAGCCGGCATTTGCTGTGTTAGTGTTTTTTAAGTGTGGGGCTTGGGCTAAGGTTATTGTCTCATTGTATTTTATGGTAATGACTTGTAATACAATAGCAAAATTGATCATGAAACTGATCTGGCTTATGTTCTCAATGTGGTCACCACCTTTATACTTTGGGAAGTATATAATACAAGTGCTTAGCAATTACACATCTTTTTTCTCCTTCCTGGGCGGTCAACCTATGAAAAAGACATTCTCTTACCCTCCCAGTGCCCCTCCCAGACCATTTACAGCATCGTTTGAGAGTTTTGAAGTTTTTGAATGGCCTTTTAATATTGTTGAGACCTGTTTGCTGATTGTGATGGGGATCACCATGTTGGCACGGATACAGAGTGTGTTTTGTCCACAAGCATTACGTCCGATCTCAAGAGTTAAGCAGAGTCAGGTTTGGGTCTTGTCTGGGGCTAGACAACGATATAGGGGGACCGAGAGATTTTCCCCGAGGTTGGACAGCCATGAGTGGCAGGGTGTGTGGGATAGTATGGGCAAGTATCTAGGTCAGTGGGCCCCTCCAGTGTTTTGGAATTTCACCACCGAACACGTGCAAAATCCAGAAGAAAAGCACCCCATTGTGGCTGGTCCAGAGGCTCCATGCATCCTCGGCATAGATTACCTTGGGAGAGGGTACTACAAAGACCCAAAAGGGTACCGATGGGCTTTTGGTATTGCTGCTTTGGAGACTGAGGAAAATGAGCAGCTGTCCACCTTGCCTGGTCTCTCAGAGGATCCTTCTGTTGTGGGGTTGCTGAAGGTCGAAGAACAACAAGTGCCAATTGCGACCACAACAGTGCACCGGCGGCAATATCGCACCAACTGAGACTCCCTTATTCTCATCCATAAGCTGATCCGTAGACTGGAGAGTCAGGGAGCGATCAGCAGGACCCGCTCACCCTTTAATAGCCCCATATGGCCAGTGTGAAAGTCTAACGGAGAGTGGAGACTAACAGTAGACTATCGTGGCCTGAATGAAGTCACACCACCATTGAGTGCTGCCGTATCGGACCTGCTAGAACTTCAGTATGAACTGGAGTCAAAGGTAGCCAAGTGGTATGCCACGACTGATATTGCCAATGCATTCTTCTTGTAGGGATTGGTGCATGGATGGGAGGTTGCCAGGAGGGACAGGAACCAGCTGACCCTGGGGAGGTGCTTAGGCAGCAGATATAAGGAATTCTAACTGCGCAATAAATCGTTGATGACCCGCATTCCGTGAATGCTCTATGTCTCAGCCCTAGTTCGGAGGGAACTAGTGCTTCTGTCCCTCACCACACGAGTAGCGAGAAACTACAAGTGGTGACTCCGACGTGATAGCGATGGATGTGAGCCACGTGGTACAGGTACTGGAGGCCCTCGTGCAGCAAGCTGAGTTGCCGAAGGCGATAAACTCGGAGCCAGCGGGCCACTGCATCCAATGGTTGCGAGGCGAGGGGGCGGTGGAGGCCCCCGTGGACGTATTAGATACCTCCCGATGGGGACGGATCCGCCAAGAGCTTTTGGAAGCGATCTTGGCTGGGGAAAAGAAAGCAGGAGATCTAGGGGAGACGTGGGGTGCCATCGAGAAAGGTGTCTCCGGGAGAGGAGTTGCAGGAGCAGCTGCGGGACATGGAGGCGCTGCGAGTGGAGGAGCCGCGGGTGCAAGCGCGGGAGCTGTGGAGGAAAGTGCCCCGGGAGGCGCGGCCGGAGCCCCCGAGCCGCGCGGCCGAGCGGGCAGCGCCGGGGCTGCAGCGCGACTGCCAGAAACCGCGGCCACGGCAAAAGCAAAAAACCGGGAAGTGGAGTCTTGTGAGCCCTGGCAACACTCCCCTTTGTGCGACAGGGCAGGGGACAGGGGGGTTCCCCACACCGAGCGACAGCAACCCTCAAAGCCTACCCTGGGGGAATCCTCCCTACTAACGACACTGTCTTTATCCTTGGCTATCAGGCAGGAGTGTTCAGTTTGGTTTTGATTTTCTAGGAAAAAAAAAAAAAAAAAAAAAAAAAAAAAAAAGGTACCCTTATAGCCTTTTGAACACGTTGTGTGAGTGCCGTGGTGGGCTGTGGACTTGAAACCCCATATACAACTCATTTGATAGTCTCTCTGTGATCCACATGTACTAGAAGTTGGGAAATATATATCCATGTATATCCATGTTTCTATTAGCCCTTGGAGACTTTTTAAGGATATTGCTGACCACTTCTTCTGATGTAGGCTGGCCACCTGCATCGGAATGAGTGTGCATTTTGGTCAGTGTAAAAGCCCAAGGCTCGTGCGATGTGGGGGGGGCAGAGCCTCTGTGGGGACGCCCGCTAAAGTTGAGGCTGCCACCTTACACTTCAGTGATGCTGCTTGGAGTTGATTTTTAATTGTCTTCACAGGGTCCTTACTCCACGTTCTGTATGAGGGACCGTATAGTGGGAATAATGATTGTCTGAGCTTTGTGTTTCAAATATTGTAATTGTATGGAGTGTGCTTGTGGGATCCCATGCATGTGTGCGTGTGTGTGTGCTGAGGGCGGACAGTGCTCTATGTATTTTTTGTTGTTGGGTTTGTGTAAAAGTTTTAATGGGTAGCAGATTAACATTTTGGACAAGAAAGGGTTAATGCAAAGTGCCGTTGCTGGCAGGTATTTACAGCTGCTGATAAGCAGGCAGGCAGCTGTAGCTTCACATTTCTTTCCCATCAGAATGCCTTTGAATCACTTTAACTGGCCTCCTTCTCAAGAGCTGATAGCGTGGGAGAGGGGGTATGTTTGTGTTCTCCTACCTACAGGTCCATGGCAGCTGCCTGCAAAGTTTGCAAAGCCTTGCCATGAGCTGGACAGACAAGTGGAGGAACCCGATGCCTCAGCTACAGGAGCTGACAGTGAATACCCCGAGCAGAATGAGATAGAGGAGGAGAAAAATAAATGATTACAGGACATCACTTGTGGGCAACTGAAAAGTAACAAGTTGAATATGTGTGCTTGTAACGTAGCTATTATTAGAGGCTGTGATTTTGTGTATAAAACCACCTGTATTTACTAGCCAGTTGCTAATGAGAAACTATACCTTGTATTGTGTGGATTTGTTACTTGTAAAAGATGTTAGAGCATGCAAATTTGCAGCAGCTGCTAGAAAATGCTAAGACAAAAGCTAGAAAGATGGTAGTGTTATAAAGCAGATAATGGAACAAATTAAGAGGGTGGAAGAACTCCACTGGTAAGAAAGTTCTTTGGCTGGTTTCTCACTGCCATCAGCATTTTCAATATGCTGTTGCAACCTGTAATAGTTACTCTGGTAATGTAAATCTGTGTGTGCTTTGCCACAATACCAACTTGTTACTTGATGAAGCAGGAGAAACTCTGCACTGACAACGAGGTACAAGACTGAGGTTGACCAAATGCTTGCTGCCACAGTCAAGGGCAAGACTGGGTTGGCCTCTGTGTTTGCCACCAAGAAGAACCTTTAGCTCTGCTACTGGCTGCAACCCAGCAGGCGTGGAGCGGTGGGGACACACGCCATGCCAGACCTTGATGTGAGGGGATGGCCTCCCCTGTTATCAGAGAGCCATCCAGGAGAAAAAGGTGTCCTGGGTTCAGCAGCAGAAGTCAGTTTTTCTCCTTCTTAGTAGCTGGTGCAGTGTTGTGGTTTTGACTTTCAGCCTGGGAATAATACTGATAAAGCCGATGTTTTCAGTTGCTGGTCAGAATGCTTACCCTGACCAAGGACTTTGTGAGTCTCATGCTCTGCCAGGGAGGAGGAGAAGCCGGGAGGAAGCAGGCACAGGACACCTGACCCAAATTAGTCAAAGAGGTATTCCATACCACAGCACATCATGCCCAGGGACGTAACGGAGTTACCCGAAAGGGCACGTCCTCTTTTCTCTGTCGGACTCGTTTCTGGTGGGCAGTATCGTATTCTCTTCCCTTGTTATTTCTCTTATCATTGTTATTATTGGTGGTAGCAGCAGTGATTTGTGTTATACCTTAGTTACTGGACTGTTCTTATCTCAACCCGTGGGAGTTACATTCTTTCAATTCTCCTCCCCATCCCTCTGGTGGTGGTGGGGAGGGCGGGGTAGAAACTGCATGGTTCTAATTTACGGCCTGGGCTTAAACCACGACAGTTCTTTTTGGCACCCAACGTGGGGCACGAAGGGTTGAGATAACGACAAATCTGACCGGAGTGTGTCTAATCGTATTTGTGCTAAGCATTCAGTGTTTTGGATTAATAGTCACTCGTCACAATGATGATTTATTGGCTCTCAAAGTTGTTGGTTTTGATCTCACAGTCTCAATATGCCGTAGGTTACTTAGAGCCGGCATTTGCTGTGTTAGTGTTTTTTAAGTGTGGGGCTTGGGCTAAGGTTATTGTCTCATTGTATTTTATGGTAATGACTTGTAATACAATAGCAAAATTGATCATGAAACTGATCTGGCTTATGTTCTCAATGTGGTCACCACCTTTATACTTTGGGAAGTATATAATACAAGTGCTTAGCAATTACACATCTTTTTTCTCCTTCCTGGGCGGTCAACCTATGAAAAAGATATCCTTTTATCCTCCCAGTGCCTCTCCCAGACCATTTACAGCATCATTTGAGAGTTTTGAAGTTTTTGAATGGCCTTTTAATATTGTTGAGACCTGTTTGCTGATTGTGATGGGGATCACCATGTTGGCACGGATACAGAGTGTGTTTTGTCCACAACCATTACATCCGATCTCAAGAGTTAAGCAGAGTCAGGTTTGGGTCTTATCTGGGGTTAGACGACAATATCGGGAGACCGAGAGATTTTCCCCGAGGCTGGACAGCCATGGGTGGCAGGGTGTGTGGGATAGTATGGGCAAGTATCTAGGTCAGTGGGCCCCTCCAGTGTTTTGGAATTTCACCACCGAACAAGTGCAAAATCCAGAAGAATTCATAAAACACTTAAATGAGGTGTGTTTTCATCCTGGTCATACCAGAGAGGGACAAATCATGTCAATGTGCTGGGGCTTGGCGTATGCTTACCGGGCCTTGTTCAACGCTATCCAGCACCTTCAAAAGGAAAAAAATGTCCCTGGATCTGAGGGCGAAGCAACAGACAGCGCAGCTACTCCAGCTCCAAGCACAGCAGCTACACCAATCCAAGTGACAAGTACAGCCACTACTCAAACTTTGACTGCAACAGACAGTGCAGCTGCCCCAGCAACAAGTACAGCCGCTACTCAAACTTCAACTGCAACAGACAGCGAAGCTACCCGAGCTCCAAGCACAGCAGCTACACCACCCCCAGCGACAAGTACTGTTGCTACTCAAACCACAGTGATAATGACTGCAGCTAAACCAGAGGACCAATTCGTACCAATATCGATTGCCCCTGTGCGCAAGAGAAAAAGCAAAAATGAGGCAAGAAGGGTGAAGCAAGATGAAGAAACAATGTATTCACCACCCGGGCCACCATCTGATCAGGAGTCATCATCACATGATGAAGAAGAAGAAGAGATGACTTCTCGACGTCGGAGCTCAACCGAGCTACGGAATATGCGAAAAGATTTTACCCGTCAACCAGGGGAGCACATCATCACCTGGTTGCTCCAGTGCTGGGAAAATGGGGCCGATGGCCACGAACTAGGAGGTACGGAAGCCAAGCAGCTGGGATCACTTGCTAGAGAAGGGGGAATTGACAAAGCAATTGCAAGAGAGAAAAGGTCCCTCAGTCTTTGGAGGCGGCTCTTGGCAGCTGTGAAAGAAAGGTTTCCATACAAGGACGATGTTATGAGTCATTCGGCCAAGTGGACTACTTTAGACAAAGGCATCCAGTCTCTGAGGGAATCAGCCATTGTAGAAATGATCTATCACATCAAACCGAATAACGGAGATGTACCCATAGACCCAGATGAAGTCGAAAGTACACGACCCTGTGGCGAAAACTTACATGGAATGCACCGTCATATGCCCATTCATTGGCAACAGTAACCTGGAATGACGCAATACCACTAACAGTGGATGAAACGATCCATAAACTCTCAGAGTTCGAAGACAATCTCACCCCTTCCATCATCTCAGCTGTGGAAAAACTGTCCCAGGATGTCAAACCATTGAGGGACAATCTATCTGATTTATCCAGCTCCTCACGTGTACCAACACACATCTCAGCTGTTAACAAAAGACATCCTATTGTTCGAGAGAGAAGATATAGAAGGCATAGACCACGGGCCACCCTATGGTTTTACCTGCAGGATCATGGAGAAGACATGACGAAGCGGGATGGAAAACCTACTTCAGCTTTGGAGGAACGGGTGCGTGTATTGAAAATAGGAACAAGGGTCAAGACTAATCATCCCATGAGAGCTGTGGCTTCAGTCTCTGGTGAGCAGGTTCCCAGATGGAGTGGAAGAGCTGATTTTACTCCAGCTCCTGTGATAACGAAGAATAATCCCTTTCAACACGACTTAGGTGTCCAATGTTGTGATGACTGTTAGAGGGGCCCTGCCTCCAGCCAGGTGGAGGTAGGGGACAATCAGATTTACTGGACTGTGTGGGTCAGATGGCCTGGCACATCAGTCCCACAGAAGTATAAAGCTCTCGTAGATACCGGTGCACAGTGTACCCTGATGCCGTCAAGCTGTCAAGGGGTGGAACCCATCTATATCTCTGGAGTGACAGGAGGATCCCAAGAGTTGACTGTACTGGAGGCTGAGATCAGCCTGACTGGAAGGAAATGGCAAAAGCACCCCATTGTGGCTGGTCCAGAGGCTCCATGCATCCTCGGCATAGATTACCTCTGGAGAGGGTACTTCAAAGACCCAAAAGGGTACCGATGGGCTTTTGGTATTGCTGCCTTGGAGACTGAGGAAAATGAGCAGCTGTCCACCTTGCCTGGTCTTTCAGAGGATCCTTCTGTTGTGGGGTTGCTGAAGGTCAAAGAACAAGTGCCAATCGCGACCGCAACAGTGCACCGGAGGCAGTATCGCACCAACTGAGACTCCCTGATTCCCATCCATAAACTAATCCGTAGTCTGGAGAGTCAGGGAGCGATCAGCAGGACCCGCTCACCCTTTAATAGCCCCATATGGCCAGTATGAAAGACTAACGGAGAGTGGAGACTAACAGTAGACTATCGTGGCCTGAATGAAGTCACACCACCATTGAGTGCTGCCGTACCGGACATGCTAGAACTTCAGTATGAACTAGAGTCAAAAGTAGCCAAGTGGTATGCCACGACTGATATTGCCAATGCATTCTTCTCAATTCCTTTGGCAGCAGAGTGCAGGCCACAGTTTGCTTTTTACTTGGAGGGGCATCCAGTACACTTGGAACCGACTGCCCCAGGGGTGGAAACACAGCCCTACCATTTGCCATGGACTGATCCAGAATGCACTGCTAAGACAAAAGCTAGAAAGATTCTAATATGATGGTAGTGTTATAAAGCAGGTAATGGAACAAATTAAGAGGGTGGAAGAACTCCACTGGTAAGAAAGTTCTTTGGCTGATTTCTCACTGCCATCAGCATTTTCAACATGCTGTTGTAACCTGTAATAGTTATCTGGTAATGTCAATCTGTGTGTGTTTTGCCACAGTAGAAACTTGTTACTGGGTGAAGCAGGTGAAACTCTGCATTGACAACGAGGTACAAGAACTGAGGTTGACCAAATGCCTGCTGCCACAGTCAAGGGCAAGACTGGGTTGGCCTCTGTGTTTGCCACCAAGAAGAACCTTTAGCTCCGCTGTTGGCTGCAACCCGGCAGGTGTGGAGCGATGGCAACACATGCCATGCCAGACCTTGATGTGAGGGGATGGCCTCCCCTGTTATCAGAGAGCCATCCAGGAGAAAAAGGGCAGACCCAGCAGCCTGTGATTGACCTATGTTGAAGAAATATGGAAACATGCTAAGATCTTACACGTGGTGTATGAGAATGAGCAAGCCTTTTGGCTGGACAATTTGTTAGGTGAATGGGGACTGACAGGTTGGCTGGTTGCTCTAGTGGAAGGTGAACTAATGGTGTTTATTGTCATTTTAACAATTTTGATTTTGTTGCTGTGTATCTTTAATGTATCCAAAGAATGATTATGAGTGCTACAAAGCATGTTTGGCTTGTATAGAAAGAAAAAGGTGGAGATGTGGATGACTTTCTGGCAAAGAACGGCCATATACCCAGATCAGCAAGTGCCTACGTGGAGTCGGACATGAACCAAGGGACAACAAAAGCTGAAGGAATCCCAGCAAGATAAGAAGGAACTGACAAATGCTACTATGCTTGCACTAAGTGGGCTGTTGAGTGATGTTGATAGTGTTCGTCATGCCACCTTACAAATAGGGCAGCAATTGACTTTTTATTGTTGGCACAGGGGCCTGGTTGTGCTGAATTTGAGGGAATGTGCTGCATGAATTTGTCAGATCATTTGGAATCAATTTATAAGAGTATACAACAATTGAAAGAGGGGGTTAAATGGCTAACGAAAGATGATGGATGGAGTAACTATATTATGTGTGTTAGTTTTATTTGTATTAGTAGTAAGTTACATGTTGTGGTGTATGATGTCTATAGTTAAGAAAAATGTAACATCTGTCTGGTTTGCTCAAAGACAAAAAGAGGGAATTGTGGAGTGGCTGAGGGACAGTGGACATTTCGTGACCAACCCAGAGATGTCAGCCTTAGGAGATGGTGGTTATGAAGAATACAACTGAACAATGGACATGTGAGCAATCCCAGCTGTTTGGTCTTAGCCAAACTCTGAGTTAAGTTGCAAGGCCTGAATTCAAGTTACTCAGGCTGTGAGGCCTAGCCTTTGGTTACTAAAGGACAGTTACGTGCAGTAGAATAAGGAACTTGGCATTTGCTCAAGGCTAACAAGATGTGGGAGCGGGATGGTGAAACTGCAAGTTATGTGAGAAAGGTAGCGAATGGATAATTTTAGCTAGCTTGTTATCTGCTTCAAAATGTGTGGACTGCACTTCTGAGCCAATCACAATCTATATTGGTTACGTCTAGCTAATAGCAGTTCGATTTCTGGAAGCATATACTGTAGCTACTGTGCTACAACAGTGGTCTGCAGACCCCATTAGCCATTGAGGCTACGACGGAGTGTGCACAAGTCCTTTTTCAGGCTTTGTTTGAGCAAGCTGCTGAAATTTGCGCAAATCACTGCACTAGTCATTCGCACATCCCTGGACTCCTGACTGAAGGTAACAATAGTGCAGACCGTGTTGCACAAGGTCTGCCAGTTCCTGACTGTTGTGCTCCAGTTTTTATGCACTATTTACATGTCACGGTTGATACCTGTAGCAGTGTCATCTTGGCTACGGCACAACGCAAGCAAGATGCTAAGGCGGCCATTTTGCATTGGCGCGACATCATGGCGATTTTGGGAGTCCCTAGCCAGATCACGACCGACAACGGCCCAGCATATTCAAGTCAACTGGTGGCTTCATTTTTATGACAGTGGGGCATTGAACATAAGACCGGTTGTCCTTATGACAGCACTGGCCAAGCTATCGTCGAATGCGCGCACCGGACTTTGAAAGCTCCCCTTGTGTGTCTTGAGGCGGGGGAGTCTGTACCTGGAGGAGCTCCTGCAGTCCGTGTGCGCTGACTTTTACTTTCTGCTCTGACTACTTTAAATCAATTCTCGTGTGGATCAAGTGAACAATCCCCGATGAGCTCGCACTTAGCTCCACCTCTAGACAAACCCCCGTATCCGCAGGTATGGGTGAAAGATCCGGAAAAGGGTAAGATAGGTCCATTTGCCCTACGTGCTCACGGGCGAGGCTATGCCTGTGTGGAGGGTGAGACTGGCCTACGCTGGGTACCGGCAAAGTGACTATTACCGTATTTGTAGTTGTGTCTGTAAGTTTGTATTTCAGCTATATTTCACAGGTGGTGATCGGCGCTCGTCTATATCTGGGAGAGAGTGATGGAAAGAGGTGTGAAATGACATCCCTGGCCCTTATGTGTCCAGATGACTTCACTCACGGATCCAGTCACAACGTGCCTTACGAACTTTGTGGCCGGCCATTGAATATGACATCTCTCAGGCCGGAAACACCTGCGTCTAGGTCCCTTTAGGCTGACGCTCTGTGTTTATTAGTATTAGGATGTTTGTTTCCTTCTTGTTTGATTAT
Source organism: Psittacula echo (assembly GCF_963264785.1). Classification (NCBI taxonomy): domain Eukaryota; kingdom Metazoa; phylum Chordata; class Aves; order Psittaciformes; family Psittacidae; genus Psittacula; species Psittacula echo. Next base: position 7,766,889 of record NC_137742.1, on the reverse strand, counting down.
GTAGTATGCACCATGTGTGAATACTTAGTGGCACAAACCTTTCTTACTTAGTTAATTAGAGTTATAAGTTGCTTAACTGGAATAGCTGTTAAAACCCTGAGTTTTCTAGTCTTGAGGCAGGGGAGATGTAGGGATTGGTGCATGGATGGGAGGTTGCCAGGAGGGACAGGAACCAGCTGACTCTGGGGAGGTGCTTAGGCAGCAGATATAAGGAATTCTAACTGTGCAATAAATCGTTGATGACCCGCATTCCGTGAATGCTCTATGTCTCAGCCCTAGTTCGGAGGGAACTAGTGCTTCCGTCCCTCACCACACGAGTAGCGAGAAACTACACTTCTCAATTCCTTTGGCAGCAGAATGCAGGCCACAGTTTGCTTTTACTTGGAGGGGCGTCCAGTACACTTGGAACCGACTGCCCCAGGGGTGGAAACACAGCCCTACCATCTGCCATGGACTGATCCAGAATGCACTGGAACAGGGGCAAGCTCCAGAACACCTGCAATACATTGATGACATTATTGTGTGGGGTGATACAGCGGAAGAAGTCTTTGAAAAAGGGAGGAAAATAATCCAAATCCTGCTGAAAGCTGGTTTTGCCATAAAACGGAGTAAGGTCAAGGGACCTGCACAGGAGATTCAATTTTTGGGAATAAAATGGCAAGATGGACGTCGCCAGATCCCCACAGATGTGATCAACAAAATAATAGCAATGTCTCCATCAACTAATAAGAAAGAAACACAAGCTTTCTTAGGTGCTGTGGGGTTCTGGAAAATGCACATCCCAAATTACAGTTCGATTGTAAGGCCTCTCTATCATGTGACCCGGAAGAAGAATGATTTTAAATGGAGCCCTGAGTAACAGCAAGCCTTTGACCAAATTAAACGTGAGATAGTTCATGCAGTAGCCCTTGGACCAGTCCGAACTGGGCCAGATGTAAAAAATGTACTGTACACCGCAGCTGGGGAGAATGGTCCTACCTGGAGCCTCTGGCAGAAAGCTCCAGGGGAGACTCGAGGTCGACCCCTCGGCTTTTGGAGTCGGGGATACAAAGGATCTGAGGCCAGCTATACCCCAACTGAGAAAGAGATACTGGCAGCCTATGAAGGGGTTTGAGCTGCTTCGGAGGTGATTGGCACTGAAGCACAGCTCCTCCTGGCACTCCGGTTGCCCGTTCTGGGCTGGATGTTCAAAGGCAGGGTCTCCACTACACATCATGCAACCGATGTGACATGGAGTAAATGGGCTGCCCTAATTACACAACGAGCTCGAATAGGAAATCCCAGTCGTCCAGGCATTCTAGAAGTCATCATGGACTGGCCAGAGGGCAAAGATTTTGGAATGTCACCAGAGGAGGAGGTGATGCATGCTGAAGAGGCTCCACCATATAATAAACTGACAGAAAGTGAAAAGCAGTATGCCTTGTTTACTGATGGGTCCTGCCGTATTGTGGGAAAGCATCGGAGATGGAAGGCAGCCGTATGGAGTCCTCAACGACAAGTTGTAGAAACTGCTGAAGGAGAGGGTGAATCGAGTCAGTTTGCCGAGGTGAAAGCCATCCAGCTGGCCCTGGACATTGCTGAACGAGAAAAGTGGCCAGTACTTTATCTCTATACTGACTCATGGATGGTGGCTGTGGGGGTGGTTGCAGCAATGGAAGCAGAGCAACTGGCAACGCAGAGGTAAACCCATCTGGGCTGCTGCACTGTGGCAAGATATCGCTGCCCGGGTGCAGAACCTGGTGGTGAAGGTACGCCATGTAGACGCCCATGTACCCAAGAGTCGGGCCACTGAGGAACACCAGAACAACCAACAAGTGGACAAAGCTGCTAAGATTGAAGTGGCTCAGATGGACTTAGATTGGCAACATAAAGGTGAATTATTTTTGGCCCGATGGGCCCATGACACTTCAGGTCATCAGGGCAGAGATGCAACATACAGATGGGCCCGTGATCGAGGGGTGGACTTAACAATGGACACTATTGCCCAGGTTATTCATGAGTGTGAAACATGTGCTGCAATTAAACAGGCCAAACAGTTAAAGCTTCTTTGGTATGGAGGACGATGGCTGAAATATAAATATGGGGAGGCGTGGCAGATTGATTATATCACACTCCCACCAACCCGCCAAGGCAAGCGCCATCTGCTTACCATGGTGGAAGCAACCACCGGATGGCTGGAAACATACGCTGTGCCCCATGCCACTGCCCGGAACACTATCCTGGGCCTTGAGAACCAGATTTTGTGGCAACATGGCACCCCAGAGAGAATTGAATCAGACAATGGGACTCATTTCCGGAATAACCTTATAGACACTTGGGCCAAAGAGCATGGCATTGAGTGGGTATATCACATCCCCTACCATGCACCAGCCTCTGGGAAAATCGAACGGTAAAATGGGTTTTTAAAAACTACATTGAGAGCAATGGGTGGGGGAACTTTCAAGCATTGGCATACACACTTACCAAAGGCCACCTGGTTGGTCAACACCAGAGGATCTGCCAACAGGGCTGGCCCAGCCCAGTCAGAACTTTTACATATTGTAGAGGGGGACAGAGTTCCTGTGGTGCACATGAAGAATTTGCTGGGGAAGACAGTCTGGGTTATTCCTGCTTCAGGTAAAGGCAAACCCACTCGTGGGATTGCTTTTGCTCAGGAACCCGGATATATTTGGTGGGTAATGCGGGAAGATGGGGAAGTCCGATGCGTACCTCAAGAGGATTTGATTTTAGGGGAAAACAGCCAATGAACTCAATTGTATGCTGTTGTCTGCTATAGCCCATCAACTAGATGTCTGTAGGGCACCAGCGACTGGCCCTGACTTCCCTCCGACCATCATCCCAACAGAGAATGAACTTTGATAGAACCGGACGAGTTCTACAGTAAAGGAATGGTTAGCATCAGCAGACAACGATCCAACACTGCACACAGCCTCTCCTGCCCTAAAAGACTGTTATAAGAGATGGAGCCCAACATCATGAACCGAATGGACTCAGCAGCTTTATAAGAATTGGTCCATGCACTAAGAGTGCACTGAGATGAGAGTGAGGGTATATGGAAAATGTGGGATCTGAGCATGACGTGAATGGTATGAAATAAGGGGTGGATACTGTGTCCTTAGCTGGGGAGAGTATCATACTGATATTGATAGTTTCTTCTTTCTCACTCTAGGATCTATGTGGGGTCATTTTTACATATTTTCAAACACATTTTTACACCTTGCTGTTTCTTCATTGGTCTGAACCTCCAAGTTTGTTTATGTTTCTTTTTATGAATGGTAGGTATTATTTCTTTATTGTCTTTGTTACCCCAAAAAACTAGTTTGCCCAGCTCCAGCTCTGTCATTAACTGACTATAAATGAGACGTTAATATTCATGGAGTCTTCAGCTGCAGTGTCTGCCCTGTGCTTTATCAGTCCATGGCAGCACTTCTCTGCAGCACATCCCATGTCCCCACTTCTCAAGTCCTCTGCTGTGATACCAGCTCTGTATTTCTCTATACCATGTCATTGTGTTAGTCATCTCATTCATAGAATCATAGAACAGATAGGGTAGAAAAGGACCTTGAGATCATCTAGTTCCAACCCCCTGCCATGAGAAGGGACACCTCCCACTGAATCATGCCATCCAAGGCCTCATCCAACCTGGCCTTGAACACCACCAGGGATGGGGCATTCACAGCTTCCTTGGGCAACTCATTCCAGTGCCTCACCACCCTCTCAGTAAAGAACTTCTTCCTTATATCCAATCTAAACTTCCCCTGTTTAAGTCTGAACCCTTTACCCCTTGTGCTATCACTACAGTCCCTGATGAATAGTCCATCCCCAGCATCCTTGTAGGGCCCCTTCAGATATTGGAAGGCTGCTAAGACGTTCTTAGCAGCCTTCTCTTCTCCAGACTGAATAGCCCCAACTTTCTCAACCTATCTTCGTACGGGAGGTGCTCCAGTCCATTGACCATTCTTGCGGTGCTCCTTTGGACTTGTTCCAACAGTTCCATGTCCTTTTTACGTTGAGGACACCATAACTGCACACAATACTCCAAGTGAGGTCTCACAAGAGCAGAGTAGAGGGGCAGGATCACCTCCTCTGACCTGCTGGTCATGCTCCTTTTGATGCAGCCCAGGATACGGTTGGCTTTCTGGGCTGTGAGCGCACACTGAAACTGGCTCATGTTCATTTTCTCATCGACCAGCACCCCCAAGTTCTTCTCTGCAGGGCTGCTCTGAATCTCTTCTCTGCGCAACCTGTAGCTGTGCCTGGGATTGCTCTGACAGTTTGATATTTGACATAGAATGATTGCTTATTACTGCTGTCTGTAGATAACTGTGGTTGTAGCATAAAAAGATAAACAAAAGCCACGCAAATCAGCCATAGACACCTAATCAACTAAAAAAAAAAAGACTATTTACAGCTAAGTCAAATAAAACAGAGTTGCAGGCAGGTCAAGAAAACATCAGACAGTTCAGGCCTTGATAACGTTAGTCTTCAGGCCTTGCAAACTCAGGACAAACTGCATGGCCTGCTGTCAGCAATGTCAACACAATATTACAATGTCAATATAAAATTCACTATTGGAACACCAAGATGGATTTAATGCTTCACTAAAGGTAGCCATGTCATTTCAAGCAGTTGTATAGACTTAGCAGTTAATGGAGAGGAATAGGGATGTCCAGAGGAATAGGAATGTCAGAGATAGTGTCTTACTAACTAAGAAGCTGAGATGCATTAGGCTGTGGAGCTATCTATTTCTGTTGACCATAACAGGAATTTATATCCCTCTTAGCTATTTAGATACTGGATGAATCTTGCTTGGATATCTGGAGAGGATTTTTAGAAGCATTAACATCCTGTTTTATTGCATCTATTGTTTCCAGATTTGGCAGACTACTTCTATTCTAAATAAGATTTCCTTTCCTGAGATATGTTTTTTTCATACTTTTACTATATCTGACAAATAAATAATGGAAGAAATGTATCTAATGTGTCCTGGGTTCAGCAGTAGCAGTCAGTTTTTCTCCTTCTTAGTAGCTGCTGCAGCGCTGTGGTTTTGAATTTCGACCTGGGGACAGTACTGATAAAACCGATGTTTTCAGTTGCTGGTCAGAATATTTACTCTGACCAAGGACTTTGTGAGTCTCATGCTCTGCCAGGGAGGAGGGGAGCTGGGAGGAAGCAGGGACAGGACATCTGACCCAGACTAGCCAAAGAGGTATTCCATACCACAGCTCATCATGCCCGGGGATGTAACTGGGAGTTACCCGGAAGGGCACGCTCTCTGCTCTGTTAGGCTCGTTTTTGGCAGGTGGTATCATATTCTCTTTCCTTGTTATTTCCCTTATCATTATTATTATTGGTGGTAGCAGTAGTGATTTGTGTTATACCTTAGTTACTGGACTGTTCTTATCTCAACCCGTGGGAGTTACATTTTTTCGATTCTCTTCCCCATCCCTCTTGGGAGGAAGTGGGGGAAGAGTAGAAACTGCGTGGCTGACTTGCCGACTGGCTTAAACCATGACATAATGAAATCAGAAATCTTTTAATAAATTGATTTGTTTCCATTACGTTTTCTGACCATTATTTCCTTTTATATTTTGTTTATATAAATTTGTTGGTATAAATTATAAGGTCTTCTGGTAAAAAGTCTTTTTTTTTTCCAGGTCATTGTACTATTGGATCTTCTTTCTCATTTAGGAATTTAAATAATTCCATAATAAGGACAACTATTGTTATCATGTCATCATACTTTCTAGAACTGGTCCATTTTAAAATCCGTAACAAAAATGTTGGCTAAAATGACTGCATACCCATTGGTATTGTATCCTACTGCAATGCTACTGTGACTTTCAGAACACAGAAAGAAACTACAATTCATATTCTGAGAATTCTACCAGATCGATGCAGGTGACTACAGTGCTGATCACATTTCCTATAGAGATTAATTTACAAAAAGCATCACAGGATAATTTTTTAGCAAATGTTGTAGGATCTAAAGAGAACAAGGGAATCAGGCCTGTGTTTCGTATCTCAGCTGGATGCATAATTTGTTATTATAATTCTGTTTTATCCCAGCTGTTACATTTTCCAGAAAAAGGAAACCTATGTTTTATCAAGGCTGCTTCTGTAAAAATTAATTCTAATGGAGTTTCCAGAATAGTGCCTAATTTCCTTTGAAGAGAACCAAGAGCTCTGACTAAAATTCACATATGTGAAGACAGCCAGAATAAGCTATTGTAATTCTAAAAATACAGTTTATGGTATTCTTTTGGCCTATTTTGGGCACATGGATGAATTTCACTCAAGAAATTCTCAAGACACAGCAAATAATAACTGACAAATGCATCCCATTTACACTAACAAATGAACATATCATTCATCTCTGGCAACTTGTGCATATGGGCTATTTAAATCATCTTCACTTGATATTATAAGAAATATCATTCTGAATTCATTTGGCATTTCATTATTTTAGTTCTCCTAAATAAATGAATTCTGAAAGGTTACAGTAGAGATTCCTATCAAACATCTTATCTGGCAATGAAGAGAGAATGAAAAAAGCTGCCTATGTACATTGAAAAAAAAAAAAAAAAAGTGTCATTCCATTGTGAACAAGTTGTTAATATCATCCTTGAAAACAACCTAGTGTTGAAGACGTGTGGAAGGTTGCATTGTGGTCTTTATCTGAGCTGGCCTCCAAGCTTTCTCATTCTCCAACTACTCATGGAGAAACATATCACTTAGATATTCATATTCAATCAACCTAAGGGTAAGAAAATGCTTTCAAACAGCTTTGGTAGAAAGGCTTGAAAACATGGATAATACTTTTTGGAACAGTTTGCAAAAATGTACATGCAGAAGGATTTTGTGATGAGGTGGAGAAGGATGGTTGTGAAGTCATTAAAGTTGTAAGTGTAACCAGATCCCAGTTTTCTCTCTCAATGAGATTTATCAAGTAGGCAGTTTCCTTCTTTTTGTTATTGTCCTGGGTTTAGGTGGGAGAGAGTTAATTTTCTTCTTAGTACCTGGTACAGTGCTGTATCTTGTCTTTAGAGAATAACGTTAACTACACACAGATGTTTTAGTTGTTGCTGAGTGATGCTTACCCTGACTTTCCAGTCTTTCATGCTCTGTCAGTGAGTAGGGGCACAGGAAGCTGGGAGGGAGCAGAGACAGGATGCCTGACCCAAATTAGCCAAACAGCACATCACGCTCAGTGTAGAAACTGGGAGCAGTTGGTCTTGAGGGGCTGATCACTGTCTGGGGATGGGCTGGGCATTGGTCAGCAGGTGGTGAGTAACTGTATTGTGCATCACTTGCTTTTCTTGGTGTCCATTCCTCTCTCTCTTTTTCCTACTTTTATTAAAATTTCCTACATTATTTCAATTATTAAACAATCATTATCTCAGCATGTGGTTTTTACCTTTTTGTGACTCTCCTCTCCATCCCACTAAGGAAAAGAAGAGTGAGCAAGTGACTTTGTGGTGCTTTGTTGCTGGCTGAGATTAAACCACAACCATTATGCTGGCAAATAAAAGATCAGATTTTAGCACTTCAATCTCTTTTCTGTGAAACAGGAGTTGATATTGCATTTTCTCACACAGCAGAAGTGGGACTTTGATTATACTTGTATATAGGAGACCCTTATCTTCAAAAATGGTGGGAATAATGAAGTATTTAAAAGTGGGGGTTTAGGTGCTGAAATGCATTGCAGAGAAGGAAGAATTTCCAACAGGTGAGTTTTGGTGTAGTGTGTGAAGAAACGTGTTGTCTTGTGTGTGAAGAAACTGTTTGCAAAGCCATCATAACTAAACTGAATAAACTACAAGATGAGTTTATGATTTGTAGACATCATGAGCCTCCTTTTTGCTATGAACTTGGGTAAGTGATTGGTAGAAATACAGCAGATCACAGGACACCCAGAAACAGTTGAATTAGCAGGGCGAAATGCATTACTAAAAGAAAGCTTGTTCAGTATTTCTTTCTCTTTCCCATTTGCTTTTTCTTTCTGTTGCGAAGCATTTTTTCCCTGACATCCTGACAGTCAGGGCCAAAGCTTTCAGAAATAAAATGTGAACTCGTTTTGAAATACCAGCAGCGTTTGAATTTTAAATTAACCTATTTACAATAAAACTATGCCTGCTGATTGCCATCATCTTCAGGAAAATTAACAGTAACGATCATTGGTGTCATAATGCAATTTCCCGCAAAAATCACATAGGCTTCATTACTGTTTACATAAATTGTCATAAATACCAATTATAGCTGAACATAAAATGTAATGCTCTTTTTTTTAATCATAATTACACAATTGTTCTGCTAATTCATATGCTGGGGGAATAGGGTTTTGATTCAACCTTTGTTGTGAAGGAAATGTTTTGTTAGTAGTTAGTTTTGCTGTAAGTGCTTGTTGGCTTATTTTCAAATCCTCTTTCTCCTCCTCTCTCTCTCTCTCCTTCTCTCTTTTCCTCTATCCATTTGGATCATTAGTCCTTGTCGCTTGTTTGCTTTGCCCTTTAATACACCAAAAAGAGCGTGTAGGCGTACTAATATCAGATGTGGGAGATGTGCTGTTTGTGTCCTCTAGATGTCGGACATCAGGCTACAGAGGAATGAGTATTTCCGGTGGGGATTTATAACATCATTTTGTGCAATTACGTAGAAGACCCCATAAAGGAATAATGTAATAATAAACCTGTTAAAAGCGCAAATTTGTTGCACCAATTTCAGTTTCTCTTGTAAGTCAGCAGAACAAAGAGATGATAAAGGGAATGGCATGTTAAATTACTAAATTTAAAAAAAAAAAACAAAGGCCAGAAAAAGGGTCTAGGTCTATTTTAAGCACACTGTTTGCTACATATATTTTTGATTAACTGCATTGTAACTGTCAGCCCCATGCTATATAAGCAATGCAAGGTAAGTGCTGTATAATAGCAGGATAATTATCATGTTATTTCTGTCTTCCAGCTTGAATAGCAAGTGTTGAGCCCAGTTCTGACTGCAGCTCAGAGCCTACTGCTGACCGTCAAATGTCCTCACTTTAGATTATGTGTGTGTGTGCACATATTTATATATATATGCATACAAAATATATGAGTGTGTGGATAGTGAATCACAAAAAAATAATTACATTTTAAATTGAGTTTACTGATTTGAAGAATTTAATTTCTGTAAAGAACAGCTCTTTCTCCTGTATTTAATAGTATGGTGACACCACTACTGATGCTGTGGCCCAAGCTACACTCCCTCGTTTTGTAGATTAGGTGGGATTAAGCTCAATTTCCAAAGAAGAGAAAAACAGAAAATCACTGAATATCATGTTAAACGGTCTGGTAGTTGGGTAACTTTTCCTATAGAGAAAGGGTGGCTGAAAAAATATTGTGTTTTTTGATGCTAGTCCAGGCTTTAAAGCAGACAAATCTCTTCAGAAAGACTAGAATATGTGCTTCTGAATCTCTCCTAGTCTGGGTAGTAACCCAGAATTTTTCTCTGAGCTTGACATATCAAATATATTTGCTCCCTTATCCACCTTGCCCTTGCTAGATCCATGCCAAGCACACCTGTAATGACTGCAGAGAACAGTTGTGGGATTTTTTTTTTCCTTTTTTCTAAACAGCCTGGAGCAGCCACATTGTTAATCTTACTCCATTTTTCTCCTGTGGTATAAATTCTTAGAATAATCTTGATCCGTATTTCTTTACAGGAGTTCGATGAAGAGCACTCAAGCGTGTATCCTCAAATTATGGACCATCCATTGCCAGGTGGAGCAGATTCATCTGCAGTTCTATTTGCCAATATAAACTAGAAACATTATTTTTCTTTTGACATAATGAACGGTCCCTTTATAATACAGGTAAAATATTTCTTGCAGAGATCCCACCATCTCTTTTTTTTTCCTCCCTTTTTTCTGACTGTAGTATTTTGTGGCACTGAACTGAATCTGTAGATTTCAAATAAAGTAGGTTACTAGTAGCAAATTTACCAGCTGTTGATGTTGCGACAAATCACAAACAAATAAATTAATCATTAAAAAATCTTTTATATTTTTGAAAAGAAGATAAAATATTTGCTATGACTGCTGCAGTACAATGAGTCTGATCTTTATGCATCAAGGTCCATGAGGTTCTAATTTTTTTTAGAGAACATTGGATGATTATTACTGGACATGTATCCTGGATCCTGAAATTTTCACTCCAGACTTCTTTTTTGCAAATGTTCCCTGAAGTTGGTGGACAATAAGAGGGTATAACAACTTTACCTTTGGTATTTTGTTGAGTTGTTTGGCACAATCAAAATATTTATAAAGCTGTTGAAAAGATGTGAAGCATTCAGCAGTGGTGGTTTTCAGTTTGTAAACCTTCCATCATGATGTTCTTCTGGGATAATCTCCAGGTCTGAAAGTACAGGTCAAAGATCCATCTCCTCTTACTGTCTGTAATAAGTGACATTTTGTGTGCATTGGTATCAAAGAAGATATATATTTCACCATCACCACTGAAAATGGGATACATATTTCCACTACAATAGAGAGTGCTTTACAATAATCATTATTGAGGAATTAAAAACCAAACGAAAAACCACAAACTCAGAACTAAACCAAACATAAATTAGAAACAACAACAAACAGGTGACTCGGTTAAGATCATAAAGAAGGCTGTGTCCATAATTGTCACACAATGTCTAACACTTCAATTTTTCTTTCACAAAACAATAAAATAAAAAAAAAGCTAGTCTTTTGACTCAGTAGGAAACCATCATTTTGGCCCTTCAACAAAGTGAGATTTTCCTAGCAAAATGAAAGTATGGAGAGAAATAAAGAGGCTTAAAAATCCATTTGGAAAAAAAAGGAAAAGAAAAGACAATCCAGACATAATTTCCATGGAAGTGTTGCTTACATATGTGAATACAATATAATAAAGAGGATTTGTGAAATCTTTTTTTTTTTTAATAATCTTTCTCCATTTTTCTTACATTTAACACAGACAGACAACCTTCCTGTTGTTAATTTTTCATAGGTTAATTCTGATTTAAGTGACTGTATGGAGGTCATAAATATTAATTAATCTCATAATTGTTAGAGATTTTGTTGACATAAATAACTGTTGTGCTATTTTTTTTTGCTTGAGACACTGTCGATGACTGTTGTTGCCCTCTTCTATCTCTTGCCACTAGTCTAAAATAGGAATGTACCTTTTTAGGCATGGGGGCTGTTTTTTAACATACATAAGATTCACTTAAATAAATTTAAGACTGTTAAGAAGTTGCAACAGCTTGATCTGGTTGTGTAAAATGCCAATATTTCAGTCCTGAAGGTTCAAAATGGATGTCTCAGTCTTCTTATCAGAAGAAATACATTCCTATTTCCACAGCTCAAAAATGCTAATATTTTTACTAAAATGATTGAATAAAAGAGAAAATGCACTTTTCTATTCATTCTTTTTATGTGTAAAAATTAGTAGGTGAGATCGCTTTAGAATTTTCAGTTCATCAAAATTCATTGTCTGTAGTGGCAACAAACATCTTTCTTTGGATTGAATTTTGACAAAATTACTACTACTACTACTAAATGCTAAAGCGAGGTAAAATACTGTAAAAAAAGAATTAGGGAAGAAAAAACACATTTCTTTAAAAAAAGTTGTCTGGTTGAGAATAACATTATCTTTGGGAAGTATTCAAAGACTGAAAATTACAATCACAAACTGTTTTCAGTTGATTAGTCATGGTGTGTGCAATAGATTAGTCAAGTAGCATAGTATGGTTACAGCGTATGATTTGAATTCAATAATATACAAAGAATGACAAATAATGAACACAGAAAAAAAAGAAAAAAGAATAACAAATAATAAAGTATCTTCACACATGGGAATTTCAAGGTTAATCCAATGCAAGTTGAAATAATGAGAAGATTCACTTTTACTTCAATAAAATCTGGTTCAGACCAGTGAGTTATTGTATAAACAACATTAAACATTAATTTCTTTAAATATCTGTTTAATAAAAACTTTTATGAATCAAAGCAAATAAAATGGAAACAAAAGAGGCTAAGACCGCATACTGAAGAGCAACAAAGAGTTTGAGAGTTTGAGAAATATCTACTGGTTTTTCCAGTTGTTTTGTGTTTTGGTCCAGTTTCGGGTTTTTTTCATTTTTAGCTGGCATTCTGTTGTTAACTAATTTGATAAAATTGGCTCCAAGAAATGGACCTGTGGCAGGGATGGGGGTGATTATTCACATCTGGAATCCCCATTATTGATCTGGAAAAGGTCAGGAACTTTTCCTTTCCATGTTGTGATTTCTCAACAACTGTTTCAGATGAGGTCTGTATAAAGGATGCCTAACTCTTCATTTAAATGTCACATAATAAAGAGAATAGTGCCTAAGATTTTGTCATTGTTGTTGTTGTTGTTACGGCTAAAAATTTGTGAGAAATCCAAACCAAAAATTTCAGTTAATGTAAAACTGAATTCTAGAATTGTACATAATGAATGTATTTACAACTGCTTTGTGAGGACTGAAATTCATTTTCTCCATTTCAGTGAAGGTGAATAGAAACACAGAAGGAGGCATCTCTGATGAAAGAAGTCTTCTTTTGGGCTATCATGCTAGTTGTCTGTTACTCCAACAAGGACATATTTTTCTCTGTTATAATTTACTAAGTCCCACCTTAATGCTGTTGCCTCTGGAATTCTGTACATAAACTTCTACTATTCTAATGGTTTCAGAAAAACCTTATGATTTCCCATATGAAGTTCTTTAATGCCCTCAAAATCAGTTAGATTAAATGTTCTGTGTAGAAAGGAGTCACTTCCTCATTCAGCAGCAAGAAAGAATTTTCTCCTTTACTCTTGTGAAGCAGAACCTTTGTTTGCTTGCTAAAGTGGTAGTGAAACCCCTTCTGGCATTTCCAAACTCTTACTTATAGCATATCTTTTCATTGATATTATACAATGTTATGGTACACTTATACTTTACCCAGTTTCTACTGATCAGGTTTTAAAGGGCACACAATATATTCTTTACAGCTTTCCAAACTCCATTTGCATTTGTAGTTCCTTAGTAGGCTGCACTTCTAGTTAATATACATTGTGGTTGTTTTGGTCCAAGGCACAGAAACCTCTGAAACAAATTAACACCAGGGTTATGTATTGCTTTCTGGATTGCTCTCAGCTACTTAGGTGTGTATACCCTGTCAGGATTTAATTTAAATATATTTGATAGGTGGTGGCAATTCCCTGCGTCTTTAATTGGGAACAGACCTAAAAGATGTTTTTTTCTCTTACTGAAAAAGCAGAAGAGGTAAAGGAGGAAGTGAAAAGATACTAAACTTCCCTGATTGGAAGGGCAGAGTAATTTAACCAAAAGTCTATCAGCCGCCATCTTTGCTTAAAGAATTTCTGACAGTTCAGCATGGGCTGTACACAGAAGCAATAGCTTTAAATGATTTCCCATTGCCCACAATATGCATCAGCTTCTGCCTGAAAACAGTAAAAAGGAAGACAAAAGAAATTTCATCATCCAGTTACACGTACTCAGTGATACAACAGACAAGCCACATTTTTTAAATGTTGCATGTCACCAGTCTCCATCATTATCAAACTCCTTGTGCAAGAATAAAGCAGGACAATGAAAGAATTGATCATATATGAAAGTTATGTATTTTAAGGAGGTTTTTCCACATTTGTATTTTATCAAATAGTTCCTAATGATGTTCTATAATACAAAATTAACTATTTCTCTCTCCATAGTGTGGTCTTATTCTTGAGTTGGGCATTCATTTTTAAGCAATGTAAGTTCTTGTTTACTTATACTAGATGTGATTATTGATATTCTGACCAGTCTGCCAGGTCCTTAACTGCACTGGCTAGCCATTTTTATGAATTTAAGACTATATGGGGAAAAGGGAAAGATTGAGTTATTTAACTCGTTTCCCTACTTTTTTAAAGGAAACTATTTTCATTATTATTTTATTAAAAATATATCTCTTTTTTTTTAAAGACAAGAAGTAAGGGAGCTATAAGAATATGTTTACAATATGTTAATACCTACAACTCTTTTGGTTATGATAGAAAGTGTCTAGAACAACTCCACTTTGTTATTAATAATAAATGTGTATTTAAAACATGTCTTTATTATTATTGATGGCTATCTGCATAGTGGAATTTTAATGTTTTAGGTGTATTACATACATCTAATGAGCTTCAAAATGTGTTTATTTCTGTAAAAGACATTATAATACTTCATCTATGTTCTCTTTTTTTTTTGCTGGAGTCCTCACATGGAAGAGGAAAAGGTTTATTAGAAAATTACTTAGGAATGAATGACACTGAGAGAGGCGTTAATCTTTCCCTACTTTATATGTCTACAGTGTAGAAATCTGCAGCTCATCTCCTTGATATAAACACCTTTGTAATTAATTACTCTGCTTTCTCACATAATGTGTATTTTAATGCTGTGCTTTGGAACTGAGAAATTTTGTCTGAGCTGTGGATATTTCTCTCCATTCATTTTACAAGTACGTTTTGTAAGTGAATCGTACAGATAAAGTTGTTTATAACTTATATCTGATTAGGTAAATCCTTACTTACAGTATCTTCTTTTATCTTTTTGGTGTCATATATCACAATGGCCTGAGACCAGAAAAGTAGGATAATTTAATTCAAGATTCAGAGATAGCAGACTAAGAGTTATCAGTATTAAGCAATTTTGCTTTAAATCAGTAGTGTGTGAACTAGCCAGTTCCTTGCCATACTACATTCCTAAGAGAACTGTGCAACCTATTCAATTACCATAATAATTTCCTAAAATCCCTGAGGGTTTGTTTTTTGAAATTCTGCCCCAGCACTGTCCACATTTAGACAATGCATAAGTTCTCATGAATTTCAGAAAAAAGAACTGATCTGGGAAAATATAGAAAATACATACAAAATGGAGAATTAATTCTAGGGAATGACAGATCCAGAATCATACAACAACAATAATAAGGTAAGGTCCAGTGACAGTAAAAGTAGCATAACAATTAATAACTATCAGCTTTAGAGGAGAGAATTTATTGGACCTCCACCTCCAAGTCCCTGGTCTGAATCCAGATCTAACGAGACTGACCAAATGTCACTAATTACACAGTGATACAAGTTCCAGAATAAAATGAATTCTGCAGTCTGAACTGAGCTCCAAGTGGACATTTGTCTTCGTTACAAGCCCAGCATATATTTGGCACAGTCTGTACTCCTGTCTTTAAAAGAGGTTCATAAGTTAATGAACAAGAAGATTGAAACATTTGCATAGTGCCTAGTACCACATACCTAGGACTGGGGTAGGGGATATAGGGAAGGAATTCATCGTCAACATCCTTTTCTCTTCCTTCTTCCCGTGCAGAATGGATTTGCTTTTTGTAGATATTTCAATTGTTGAAATAAAGAAGAAAATATTTTCAAATGATAAAGTTTGCAGGTGATAAAGTTCCTCTCTTCCAGACCCTCTTCTCCCATCCGATCTCCTCTCTTCCTCTTGAATCTTACTCAAGGACATTCCTCAAATATGCCACAAAAATTCAGAAGTTTTAGATTTTCACTGTTCTTCCATAACGCACTTTTCCCCTTTTTTAAGGTGTGATTACTGCCAAAATAATAATAATTTGAAAAAGAAGATGGAAACATTTTAGGATCAGCCAGAAAGAGTCTCTTACCTAATTCTTTCTTTCCCATTAGAATGTCCTCCAAACTTTATTTATTGGATCCAGGCTGGTAAGTACCTTGGTCTGTACAGTAGATTTCTTTCTCTTTCTCATTCCTTTTTTTTTTTCCATAATTTGATTTTCTGAAGGGCAGCATAAAAACATTTAGTCCTCTATTCACATTTGTCGTGGTTTAAGCCCAGGCCATAAATCAGAACCACGAAGTCCACTTCCCCCCCCACCTTTCTTCCCTCCGCTTCTGGAGGGACGGGGAGGAGAATCAAAAGAATGCAGCTCCCATGGGTTGAGATAAGAACAGTTTAATAACTAAGGTATAACACAAATCACTACTGCTACCACTAATAGTAATAATGATAAAGGAAATAACAAGCAAGAGAATACAACCGCTCACCAACCACTACCTCACCCCCACCCTGCTATGATCCAGCCCTTCTGGGAACTCTCAGTTCTACATCCTGGGCATGACGTGCTGTGGTATGGAATACCTCTTTGGCTAGTTTGGGTCAGGTGTCCTGTCTCTGCTTCCTCCCAGCTTCTCCTCCTCCCTGACAGAGCAGGAGACTCACAAAGTCCTTGGTCAGGGTAAACATTCTGACCCACAACTGAAAACATCGGCTTTATCATATTATTCTCAGGTCGAAAGTCAAAACACAGCACTGCACCAGTAGAAAAAATGACTGCTACTGCTAAACCAGGACAGTATCCACCCCTTATTCCATACCATTCACGTCATGCTCAGATCCCACATTTTCAATATACCCTCACTCTCATCTCAGTGCACTGTTATCTTAGTGCACAGACCAATCCCTATAAAGCTGCTGAGTCCATTCGGTCCATGATGGTGGGCTCCATCTCTTGTAACAGTCTTTCAGAGCAGGAGAGGCCCATTGCAAAGTCCACCCCTTGATCATGAGTCCATCTCTATGCTGCATCTCCACCCTGATGGATGGGCCCATCAGGCTTAAAATAATTCACCCTCCCCTGCAGCAGTCTCTGCAACTTGTTGTTGGGGACTCCATACAGCTGCCTTCCATCTCCGACGCTTCCAAAGCACTGGAGGGGCCCAGTGGACCAGATACTCGCCCATACTGTCCCACACACCGTGACACTCACGACTGTCCAGCCTTGGGGAAAACCTCCCGGTCCCCCTGTATTGTCTAAACCCAGACAAGACCCAAACCTGACTCTGCTTAACTCTCGGGATCAGACAAAATGGCCGTGGGTAAAACACACTCTTTGTGTGTGCCAACATGGTGATCCCCATCACAATCAGCAGGCAGGTTCCAAGGGTACCCAGAGGCCATTCAAACCCTTCAGAACTCTCAAATGATGCTGCTGTACTTGTCACTGGGGCTGCTGTAGCTGCTGTACTTGTCGCTGGGGCTGGTGTAGCTGTTGTGCTTGAAGGCTCTCTCACCACCAGCTTCTCTTTTTCTGAGTCCAGATCTTCCTCCTCTGCCTTGCTGGAAAGTGCTGCGGGGTCTCCTGCATCCTCCTGGGGCTTGGGCTCACGGGGCTCGGTGGGCTGCTGGGGGATGCTCTCGGCCGCCGCGGGGCTGGGCTCAGCCGTGGGGCTCGGCTCCTCCGCCGCCTCCTTCCCTTCCTCGGCAGCCGCCTCCTTCCCGGCCTCCGGCCCCGCTCCCGCCGCCGCTTGGTCCCCGGGGCCCCTCTCCCGGGCCGCTTCGGCCACCGGCGGCTCCTGGGGCTGCTCCCCCTCAGCTCCCCGCAGCCTCACAAAGACAGAGGGGAGGACGAGGGCCAGGACAGTGGAGAGCAGCGGGACGGGCAGGTACAAGTCCACGGCCACGTCCATCCCGCCCTGCTGCCAGAGCCCGCCCGCATTACAAGCCATTACCATAAAATACAATGAAACAAGAACCTTAGCCCAAGGCCCACACTTGATAAACACTAACACAGCAGATACCGGCTCTAAGTAAGCTACAGCATACTGAAACTGTGACATCAAGAGAAACAACTTTGAGAGCCAATAAATCAGCATTGTGCCTCAGTCAGTTCTGCCGTTATCTCAACCCTTCGAGCCCCACGTTGGGCGCCAAAAAGAACTGTCGTGGTTTAAGCCCAGGCCATAAATCAGAACCACGAAGTCCACTTCCCCCCCCACCTTTCTTCCCTCCGCTTCTGGAGGGACGGGGAGGAGAATCAAAAGAATGCAGCTCCCATGGGTTGAGATAAGAACAGTTTAATAACTAAGGTATAACACAAATCACTACTGCTACCACTAATAGTAATAATGATAAAGGAAATAACAAGCAAGAGAATACAACCGCTCACCAACCACTACCTCACCCCCACCCTGCTATGATCCAGCCCTTCCGGGAACTCTCAGTTCTACATCCTGGGCATGACGTGCTGTGGTATGGAATACCTCTTTGGCTAGTTTGGGTCAGGTGTCCTGTCTCTGCTTCCTCCCAGCTTCTCCTCCTCCCTGACAGAGCAGGAGACTCACAAAGTCCTTGGTCAGGGTAAACATTCTGACCCACAACTGAAAACATCGGCTTTATCATATTATTCTCAGGTCGAAAGTCAAAACACAGCACTGCACCAGTAGAAAAAATGACTGCTACTGCTAAACCAGGACAACATTCTGCCCATGCATGTCTTAAAACAAATGATTCACATCATCCAAGGCTTTTGCTGATGCTGTATATCTGGAAAGCACCATTTGTATTGTAAGGAAGAGTAATAGCTTGCTTAGGAGTTTGACAATCTGAAACAAGGAGGGAGCTGTTTAGGCAGTCATTTGAAAATGTTTGGAAAGATAACTAGCAGGAATCTAAATTTTTTTCCTTTTATTTTGACAGTAATAGAGAGTAGGGTGGATCGACACGTTAAGGTTTTAGAATATAAGAATTGAAGCTGAGCAACGTTCTTTGGCCAGGACATGGGAGATGCCAACAGCTAGCCATATTCTCAAACACAGTGTGAATTCAAAGTAACTCAACTGAGTCCTGCAGCATCATCTTGCATATGCCTGAACAGAACTGAAAGCTTGTTTATATCCTTTTAGTTTCTTAAACTAAACTTCTGTCAGGTCCAAAATTTACTGTTTAGAGTGTATGATTAATGTAAAAGTAATTTGATCTTATGCCTTGAGCAATCTTGGAGTGTTATTAGGAGTGTTATTAGGTTGATGAGAGAAAAAAAAAACCAAAAAGAGCATCCATCTTTTGAGAAAAGACTAAAGGAATGTCTTTTGTTTAAGCAAGCAAAATTTAAAGCTGAAATGGAGGAGAGAGAGAGAGAGAGTGGAAAACAGCTACTTGAGCTAAAGGTAATTTTAGCACGGAATAAATCAGTATAAATGACCATGAATAAATTATGTTTAGCCCATTAATAGATTTTTATCCACTGGGATCTAGAAATCTTGCTGGAGAAACAGTGTTATAGCAGTGAGGGTGGGAGTGGGGAAATAATAACTAATTTTAAAATTATAGCTCTAAGTTTACAGCCATGGTTTTATGCCATTGTGCTAATGTCAGCAGAGATGGGTCAGGATGGACAAGGACACTCATTCCACTTTGTCTTTAGGTTAGCATATAGGCTTAACTAGATATCTGCTATCTCTTCCACTGATGTAATTCCATGTCCTAATTAAAAAATAAAAATCTTTAGAAATTGAACAAGGAGAAAGATCTAGAATTTTTTTGCAGCAAGCTTCTAGTTTCTACTTCATTAATCTGAGCCACGTTCATGTTCTATGAAGTTAGCAGACAGCAGCTTCTCTTGACTCCTGAAGGCTTTTGAATATCACACTCTTAAGTCAACTCTCTCCACTTCTTGTATCCACCCTCTCACAACACACCTAAGAGCTCTGACTCATTCTGCCAACAGAGCACTTAAAATGGGGTGTTACTCAATGCTGAGATTTGCCATATACCTAAATCATAAGTAACTTTGCAAGTCCATTGACTTGGACTGTGAGTCAGAAGTCACTTACAGGATTTAAGAGCATCCATATATTTAACTGCTCTCTTTTTATCACTTTCTCTTAACCAGCAGACAGCACCCTTATTAAAAAGGTTTAAAATGCTTTTCTTTACTTAGGACATTTTATTTATTCTTCAGGCTGTCTCAGGTAGCCTATAAACTTCATGGCCAAAGACTATCTCTTAAAAAGTTGTAAAAATGATCCTGGCATATTTTCACTTGAAATTTATGTAATGTCTTCTCTCTTTTTTTTTCTATTTTTTTATCTTCCTTTTTTTTTTTTTTGTGTTGACCACTTACTTTTCAATTTTTGTTTAATTCAGATGAACCACCTTTTTAATTAAATAACTCTCTTGATTTCAGGAGAGAAAAAAAAAAGGCAAACCAAACAAATAAAAGGAACATGAATTAGTAGATGTAGGCATAGTGATGATATGGAGGTAAGAAGAAAGAATTCTGACCTTTTGATCACTGATGTAATAAAGATGTAGGCACCAAAATGATTCTTCCCACTTGAAGTCAATACTTCAAGTATCTTATTTGTAGACAGCAAAGTATAAATGATCTCACATGGGCTCACACGGGTATAGATCAGATTATTTGAAAGTAATGCCTTGTATCATTCAAATTTTCTTAAAGAGTGACAATTCTTTGTACAACTGGAACATGGCAAAAAGCACTGGAACATTAACTGCTGGTACTTTGACTGGCCTTTCTTCTCTTCTCTTCTTCTATAGGAATATCCTTTCAGGGTCTTTCTCTGCTGGTAAATGTCAGACTGCATTTCTGTAACTTTGGGAAGGGGGTGTTTGTACAATTTTAATTTTCTTAATTAGATCCACGGTATTCTTTTGCCCTCCTTACCAGAGTTAAACTGAGCACCTAACTCACCAGATGAGGGAGATTACAAAAATCTTTTCAGATAAATAGATCTGGCACTTTTACTCAGATTATTGTAACTGCTTTTTAACAGTAAATATTTGCAGAATCTGTACTTTACAAGGGGTTTAGATCAGGATCTGTCTTGATATTTGTGCCTATACAATGCCAACCTATTGACAGCATGGAAAAAGGAGACCTTCATTAAAATTCTAAGTAATTAATGGTTCTGATAGTTTTATATGGGTCTCTATTCTTAAGGATCTAGTGTAATAGTTTATTTTATGTAATCTAGCACAATAATACACAGTAATGAACCAGTCTTCTCCTCATGTCAATTTCTTACGCCTCTTCTACCTCAGATTTGTAACATAACAGATAATTTTTACTCTACAATTAATATGGAAAATTTTCTATATTTTTCCAAGTAACTTTATTCCAAGAATGCATTAATTCAATATATTTGCTAATTTTTTGGGTCCTTGTAAAGTTTCATCTGATAGACATAAAACTGTAAGATGATAGCATTGAAATGCAAGTCACAAGCTTCAATTAGGTACAATCAGAAATCATGCGGTGACTTCATTAAGTATCATTAAGAATGATCAAAATATTGCTCTTAGGAAAAATACATCAAAAGCATGCATTTACACATTGATTAAACAGGATCTGCAATTTCTAAAATCTGGTGTGAGAAAAAAGAATGTAGTAAATTAAGTGCTCATACCCTACTTAGCAACAAGGGACTGCTTAGCAACCAACAAAATGAAAAATAAAGGATATAGCATAGCACAAACTCTCAACCCCTTTCAGAATGGAAGTATTGGGCTACCATACACAGAAAGTAGAAAAAATTGCTAGAAAAATAAAACAAACAAATAAAACCAGTTCCTTGTCCCAATAAATTTTACTTGCATCAAAGATAGCTACTCTGGCATAAGACAGAAGCAGCTGCTAACCACAAGCCACTGAATAACTGTTACAGCCACAATTCCTCAGTTAGCTGCTCTCCTAGTCCATGTTCACCCTCTTCTGTCATACATCCACAAAGTCTCTGAGTCTTTGTCCCCTTTGCCATAGTGTGGGCTCAGCATTGCCACTTTATGTGGTTTCAGAGTTCAGGTGGCAGCACCTGCACAGAAAGAGTCAATTTCTTAACTGGAACTAGTCCTTCGCCAATGCTTTTGTTTCCCTGACAAATATAGCAAGGTTCATGCCAGTTGTCCAAATATAACAGAAAGCAAGAGGTATAAAGTTTTTTCAGTCGGAGAGTCTGAGCTTAATTACTTCAAATAATATGAGTTTATAGATACACCCTTCAAGAAAAGTTCTTTTAGGTCTCATTTTCCTGGCTGTCATTTTCCTCCAAATAAAATCCTTCAAATCTTTCACAGAGTTTAATCTTACAGTCTGTCGTGGTTTAAGCCCAGGCCGTAAATTAGAACCACGCAGTTTCTACTCCCTCCACCCCACCCCCCACCAGAGGGATGGGGAGGAGAATCAAAATAATGTAACTCCCATGGGTTGAGATAAGAACAGTCCAGTAACTAAGGTATAACACAAATCACTACTGCTACCACCAATAATAATAATGACAAGGGAAATAACAAGGGAAGAGAATATGATACCACCCGTTGGAAAAGAGCCCAACAGAAGAGAAAACGTGCCCTTCCGGGTAGCTCCCACTTACATCCCTGGGCATGACGTGTTGTGGTATGGAATACCTCTTTGGTATTTGGTTTATACCTTTTTGGTATTTGGCTTAAACCACGACACTAGTTTGGGTCAGGTGTCCTGTGCCTGCTTCCTCACGGCTTCTCCTCCTCCCTGGCAGAGTATGAGACTCACAAAGTCTTTGGTCAGGGTAAACATTCTGATCAGTAACTGAAAACATCGGCTTTATCAGTATTATTCCCAGGCCGAAAGTCAAAACCACAGCACTGCACCAGCTACTAAGAAGGAGAAAAACTGACTGCTGCTGCTGAACCCGGGACACAGCATCCACCCCTTATTCCATACCATTCACGTCATGCTCAGATCCCACATTTTCCATATACCCTCACTCTCATCTCAGTGCACTGTTTTCTTAGTGCGCAGACCAATCCCTATAAAGCTGCTGAGTCCATTCGGTCCACGATGTCGGGCTCCATCTCTTTTAACAGTCTTTCAGAGCAGGAGAGGCTGTGTGCAGTGTTCACACTTGTGAATAACCTGGGCAATAGTGTCTATTGCTAAGTCCACCCCCCGATCATGAGTCCATCTCTGTGTTGCATCTCTGCCCTGATGGCCTGAAGTGTCATGGGCCCACCAGGCTCAAAATAATTCACCCTCCCCTTCAGCAGTTTCTGCAACACGTCGTTGGGGACTCCATACAGCTGCCTTCCATCTCCGATGCTTCCAAAGCACTGGAGGGGCCCAGTGAACTAGATACTCCCCCATACTGTCCCACATATCATGACACTCATGACTGTCCAGCCTTGGGGAAAAATTCTTGGTCCTCCTATATCGTCGTCTAAACCCAGACAAGACCCAAACCTGACTCTGCTTAACTCTCGGGATCAGACAAAATGGCCGTGAGTAAAACACACTCTGTGTGTGTGCCAACATGGTGATCCCCATCACAATCAGCAGGCAAGTCCCAGGGGTACCCAAAGGCCATTCAAAACCTTCAGAACTCTCAAATGATGTTGCTGTACTTGTCACTGGGGCTGGTGCAGCTGCTGTGCTTGCTGGCTCTCTCACCACCAGCTTTCCTTTTTCTGAGTCCAGATCTTCCTCCTCTGCCTTGCTGGGAAATGCTGCATGGTCTCCTGCATCCTCCTGGGGCTTGGGCTCGCAAGGCTCGGCGGGGGGCTGCTGGGGGATGCTCTCAGCTGCCGGGGAGCTGGGCTGGGCCGCGGCGCTCGGCTCCTCCACCACCTCCTCCCGCTGCTCAGCAGCCGCCTCCTTCCCGGCCTCCGGCCCCGCTCCCGCCTCCGCTTGGTCCCCGGGACCGCTCTCCCGGGCTGCTTCGGCCGCCACCGGCTCCCAGGGCTGCTCCCCCTGGGCTCCTCGCAGCCTCACGAAGATGGAGGCGAGGACGAGGGCCAGGACGGTGAAGAGCAGCAGGACGGCCAGGTACAAGTCCACAGCCATGCCCATCCCGCCCTGCTGCCGGAGCCCCCCCGTATTGCAAGCCATTACCATAAAGTACAGTGAAACAAGAACCTTAGCCCAAGGCCCACACTTGATAAACACTAACACAGCAAATACCGGCTGTAAGTAAGCTATGACATACAGAAACTGTGATATCAAAAAGAACAACTTTGAGAGCCAATAAATCAGCATTGTGCCTCGGTCAGTTCTGTCGTTCTCTCAACCCTTCGTGCCCCACGTTGGGCGCCAAAAAGAACTATCATGGTTTAAGCCCAGGCCGTAAATCAGAACCACGCAGTTTCTACTCCCCCCACACCACCCCCCACCAGAGGGATGGGGAGGAGAATTGAAAGAATGTAACTCCCACGGGTTGAGATAAGAACAGTCCAGTAACTAAGGTATAACACAAATCACTACTGCTACCACCAATAATAATAATGATAAGGGAAATAACAGGGGAAGAGAATACGATACCACCCGCCGGAAAAGAGCCCGACAGAAAAGAGGATGTGCCCTTCCAGGTAACTCCCACTTACATCCCTGGGCATGATGTGCTGTGGTATGGAATACCTCTTTGGCTAGTTTGGGTCAGGTGTCCTGTGCCTGCTTCCTCACGGCTTCTTCTCCTCCCTGGCAGAGCATGAGACTCACAAAGTCCTTGGTCAGGGTAAACATTCTGACCAGCAACTGAAAACATCGGCTTTATCAGTATTATTCCCAGGCCAAAAGTCAAAACCACAGCACTGCACCAGCTACTAAGAAGGAGAAAAAGTGACTGCTGCTGCTGAACCTAGGACATAGTCTTTGCAGACTTTAACCTTTTTAGCAGTTTTGAACAGAAGTGAATTATTCTTACTCTTAGAGAGGTCAATTGAAGAAAACCCCGATACTTGCCTTGATTGTGTTCTCAGAGCCTGCTGAAGCAGGATTATATACTTGGACAACCAATAAGAAAATACTTACAGATTATGGGAATGTACACAATTGTCGGTGGATATTCTGATTCACAGTATCACAGTATCACAGTATGTTAGAGATTGGAAGGGACCTCAAAAGATCATCTAGTCCAATCCCCCAGGCGGGTTTTGAATGTCTCCAGAGAAGGAGACTCCACAACCTCCCTGGGCAGCCTGTTCCAGTGTTCTGTCACCCTCACTGAGAAGAAGTTTCTTCTCAAGTTTAAGTGGAACCTCTTGTGTTCCAGTTTATACCCATTACCCCTTGTCTTATCATTGTTTGCCATTGAGAAGAGCCTGGCTCCATCCTCATGACACTCCCCCTTTATATATTTATATACACTAATAAGGTCCCCCCGCAGTCTCCTCTTCTCCAAACTATAGAGACCCAGCTCCCTCAGCCTTTCCCAGACAAAATGATGATGCTCTAGTGAGATACATAGACCTCTGAAAAATCTGTGCAGGGATTCCCTTCCAGCACACCGCCCTGCAAATGGGTCAGATGGAATGTAATGGGGCTCATCTACATTTTCAATATAAACACAGATTAGGACATGCTAATAACACAGTAATTATGATATTGACTAAGATCCATAAATCCCTCAAAACTGGCATTTTTTATTTGATGGAACATTTTTCCACATGGTCTCTTGCCTACACTATGATTGTTAATGTTGGAGACCAGCTTATTCCCTGAATATATAAATCTTTAGATCTCCTCCAAATTGTTTTTGCTGTTACTTAATTAGGATAACAAGGGATATTTATGATATGTATATACGTATTTCCTTTTTTTTTGTTGTTGTCTAAAAGTCTATCTTAGGAACTTCCAGTAACTGTGAATTCCACTATGTAAACAAATATAATCCAAAAAGATATATATCTTTTTCACCACAGTATAATTTTCTCTCTTTTTTTAATTCAGTTGCCACCTGCTTATAACAGAAAACTGAGAGCTCAGTCTTTCTTCTCTGGATTCAACACTTGGCCCTGAGAAACCTGTTTTATTCAAAGATCTCAAAGCAAATAGCAAATATTAAAAGCAATATTTTCTAAAGTGACCTCAGATTTTTACTTGACTCCTGTAAGTGAACTACAAATCTGAGTAAGCACGAATGGACATGCACTGCTAAGGTTTACAAATTACATTTCTCAGGACCTTTGTGTAGTATGCAAATTTGTTACATTTGCTTATATCTAAATAAACTCAGGCACCAAGGCTGGCTCAAGGTTGTAGAGCGAAGTGATTCCACACCATGAGCAGACCCCCAGGGTCCTAGTTTCCGGAGACGTACTGTAACTGCTGCATTGATTCTCTCTTTACAACCACTCCAACATGTTAAGGGGCTACAAAGCTAACGGAATATTAAAAAAAGCTTAAGAATTTTATCCATAGAGGTTGGCTGGCCACATAATTCTACGAAAGGAGGTTTACAAGAGATAGGGAGAGGAAGAAGGAAAGACAGAAATAAAAGAGAAAAGAAAATATGTCAAAACTGACTGATTAAGGAAAAAAGTAGGTACCTGAGAAATGCCTGGTCTGATGCCAGTACTGGTTCAGGTTAGACAGGGCTATTTTTACATTATTTGGTATTTTCAGAAATTGATTACTTGGCTAACACATTAAGAAGTAGCTCTACACATTCATTTAATGGGCCACTGCCTCTTGTACAGGTCTGGAACAGTCACATTCAATCTCATCTGCTCCTTGTTAAGTAGTGTTTTCTTCTTCAGTGTGTTTATTTACTGCCAATGCTGTAAACATAAAATATATTCAAAAAAATAAATAATACCTTAAATAGTCTTTCAGCCATATGGGCCTTCAGGACAAGTGACTTCACTTCAGGCCTTGTGAGCTCAGTTAGGGCTCAGACATCAGTTCTCGTTCTTTCATATACCTGCAAATTGAGCAATGCTTTCTTTTCATACTGTTAGCTTTTTAATATATAGCCACCTCAGTCTAAAGCTGCCCTGAAAGAAAACATGGTAGGTTCTTACAATAAGCAAAGACAAATGAACGAGTCATTTTAATTTGATGACACTGAATCTACTGGAGTAAAAGCAAAGTATTTTAGGTGAGGCAAAACTGGTAAAAACTTTTGGAGAATAAGTAAGAGTCCGATGTGATGTTGATTAATGTGCAGGTAGGGGTTGGCTATTGGACTATTTCACTTTTTTGACAGATTTTCCCAAATAATATGAAACTCAGAGGTACATTTCTAAGTGATAGCATCTCCATTTTTCTAAAAGACATTTCTAGTAAAGGCAGCCTTAACCATAATAGAGATTTTTCTTAAAACAAATCGTCAACAATTATGTGTTCATGGTATTATCTGCTGCAATGTTGGGAATACCAGCTGACTTGAACAATACAAGCTGTTGCAGTTATAGGAGTACCCTACTTTGCTGTCACTTCAGAGTTTCAGGAAAACACACAGAGGAAGACTGTAGTAGTAGCAGTAACAACAACAACAAGAACAACGGCTTGGTATGCCTTTTTCTGCAATTGCTTTCAGGGAGAGCCGAGACTGATGCAAACTATGAAATAGGTAGTCTCCTGGTGTTGAAATGGCAGCTTAAATTACTTTTCTGTAGAAACTGTTCACTGATACTCTATACAGACTGTATATGAACAACCATACAGAACAGTTCTACTTGGGCAAGGCTGTACTACAAAAAGACATGGCTCACTGTCTGGAATATGCCATCCCATATATCACTCTTCACTGCTCAGAATGTGTGCTGACCTTGCCTCAGGATTAATCTGATCCTAAAGCAAAGCTGAGGTCTACTTTGAAGACAAGTACTCCTTGCATGCCTGGCTTCAAAATCTAGGTTTGACATTACATCTCACATCTCTAACAAGATTCTTTAAAGCTCTTCTAATTCCATATTACTTTTCATTGTGTTTTACAAAACTGATTCATGTTTTTACTATTTTATTAGCTTGAATATTATAATAATGATGATGGAAAATAAATCTATCATCATCTTCAATGATACCTTAGGATTTACCTTTCTATTTAATTTTGTTAGTATATAATTATATTTTTCACTGAAACTTCTTGCAATTTTTTTATAAATGTCAAATATTGACTTCTTGTTAAATAAGTAATTCATCAATTATTAGAGAAAATAGAATGGAAAAACAATGTTGCAGAATTAGACAGAGATGAGGAAACATTCTTTACTCTTCTATGTTAAGAGGATATGCAGAAGATGTTGGATCATCTGATCAAGTTGTGTGACTTCTAGTCATCCAGTCTTTGGATGCTCATTAGATGCCTACTCTGAAGTATATTTACATACCAAATTATGTTTCGGTAGTTTATTTCAGTTTTCTTGCCCACTGGCTATACTTCCACAGTTCCCCAGTCTTTTAAAAGAGAAAACAGTTAAGCTTTTCTTTTTTTCTTCCACTGTATGTATCCGGCCCTTGCATGACCTCATTGCTTGCCAAAGAGTGTACAGATGGAGAATCAGAAAAGAGCTCTCAGGTCATACTGCTCACACCTAGTGTTCAGGCTCAGCACAGACCTCATTATTCATTGCTTGGTAGACCCAGAGGTTTATCCATTCCAGCAATAAATATTTCCATAATCTAATAGATCTCACAGTAAGGCGCATGCTGTAATATTTTAACACATTTTTGTTTCCTTGATTTCATCCCATCATTCCTAATTATACCCCCTATGAATCTCTTGCTAAATCTCTTTAATTGCACAAGTGTGTATTTTCTTTCAACTCAGTCAAATGATATGTACGTAATTCAGCTCATCAGGTTTTACATTTTCATCAACATGGAAGAAACTATTCACCCTTCCTTACACAAGGACTAAAAAGCCCTCCATTATAACCCCAAAGCATGGTTCTGGATTAGAGGAGTTTGCAACACAGGATGGACATCCTCAGGGCACTGGGGAGTGGCATTTGCTACAAAGCACTAAACCTGTAGTTCTCTCTCATTTAATACCTGCAGTTACATATTATTTAACTTTCTGAAAAAAGTTTAAAAACAAAACTGCTTTATATGTTGCTTCAGAAATAACTAAATTTGTTACTCATTTTAATGATAATTGTAAATATCTCACCAAGAAGTTTGAGCCCATATTTATAGGTGGAAATCCTAAGGTACAGTAACACATGGAACTCACCAGAGCTCACATTGTTTCTATTTAATTCAAAATTTAGCATTTGACTATCATAATACTCAAAACCACATCCTGTTGCTTTATTTGAAATCTTATTCATTATTTCCAGATATTAATAAAGAGAAGTTCTTGTAACAGGTATTTTGGGGGCAAGAATTTTCAAACATTCATTCATTTATTTATAATTCATGAAACACTGGGATCATTGACCATTTTTGTCAATGTCTAGTGGTCATACATATGTCCTGGTACACAAGACTGCAAACCTAATAACAGCTTTCGTATGGACTTCTTCATTGAAATATTCGTCAAAGAAAATTTTGCACCAACTATCTGAATATTTGTCATTATAAACCTACAAAGTCTGTATATCAATACCTAAGCTTTTAATAATAAGAAAATACAGATAAAAAGCATTATTTTTTATTCATAAAGCTAAATAAACTTCATTGTTACTTTCATTCTGAAATGCATTAACTTATATCCAGTTGGAGTACTCTATGCATTCCTGGTGTCCTCAAAATAAGAAGCACATGGAGCATTTGTGCAAGTCCAGAGGAGGGCCACGAGGATGATCAGGGGACTGGAGCACCTCCTGTATGAAGACAGGCTGAGAAATTTGCGGCTGTTCAGCCTGGAGAAGAGAAGATGCATGGAGACGTCATAGCAGCCTTCCAGTATTTGAAAGGAGGCTACAAACATGCTGGAAAGGAACTCTTCATCAGGGACTGTAGTAACAGGACAAAAGGTGATGCATTCAGACTGAAACAGGGGAAGCTTAGGTTAGGTATAAGAAAGTTCTTTACTGTGAGAATGGTAAGACACTGACACCGGCTGATGAAAGAACTGGTGAATGCTCCAGTCCTGGCAGTGTTCAAGGCCAGCCTGGACAGTGCATTGGATGATATGGTCTAGTGTGAGGCAACCCTGGCCATCCCAGGGAGGCTGGAACTATGTGATCTTAGAGTCCTTTCTAACCTGAAGTATTCTATGATTCTATACTTAATTTGCTTCTGTCATTATTAAAACCATATAGAAAATACAGACTTTTCTAAAAAAACAGAGTGTAGGTTAATTATTTAAATGTTCCATTTCACAAATTCAGAAAAGAAAATAAACAAATTCATTATTATTAATTGACAATATTTTACCAGTGTGGAGGGGCCCCAGTGAATTAAACATTATGCAAGCCACAAAACATAGAATTAAATCTTGACTCTGCTAAAATGAGTACAATAATTCTATCACGCTCACTGAAAATTTCATCCCTGGCTAGAGACAGCCCCTCTTCTGAACAGTATGCAGAATTTAGTCTCCAGTTTTGCACACACACAATGTGCATAACTTTTCTCAGGTGATTAGTAAAGCTTCTTTTTTATTCATCCCCTGTACCAGAACAAATTACAAAGATAAAAGCTTTGCAGGGACTGAAGCGAAGTTGGATTAGTTGTCTGTGATGCCTTTATCATCTGTGATAACTTCACTCAAGGTTACACAGGTTTTTAAGAACTAGATTGGGGGCTAATTTAATAGATGATGTAACCGGTGGGTGTAATAAACAAATCTGAGGAAAAGGGGAAAGAAGCCTCACAGTAACGTAGATGGGTATTTAAGAGGGACAGATTGGTACTTTATTTATTTGTGAATGTTTTATGTTGGAAATAAACTGCATGTAGATCAGACCAGAATGAGCTCATGGCATGGCACTCTTTCTTCAGGATGTGTCTTGCCAGCTTTATTTTCTGACTTGTTATTTTCCTGCGAATGCTGCAGGAAACTCTTACTTCTCTATGCTCTTCTCATCAAGATCACTTTTTAATTTTAATTCCTAAAAAGCTACAGAACAGATTTTCATTTCTGAAGTTTAAAAGGCTTGTACTTTTCTGGATGCAAAACTTGAATAAGTGAGGCATTTCCCAGCACAAACAGGTCTTTTTTATATATTGTTGCAGGGCAGTCACTAGACTTACCGAAGTGCCAGGAGGGATCCTGTTCTCTCACTGTCTCACAGCACTTGCATCATGGCAGACCACACAGTTTTATGTCACTCTGTCTGGGAGGATTCTGTTTCTACAGTTGACTTAAGAACTGAATCAAGCTGGCGGAAGAAAAACAAGAGTTTCAGTATTTACTTGCCAGTACTTAGTACACATTTATGCCATTTATTCTAAGAGATTCTCAGCATTAACATATGACTGAATTGAGTATATTCTGGATAGCCAAGGTTACAGTTAGCTTTTGTTTCCGAAAGGGGTTCAAACATTTTGTTTAACGTAATTGTATAATTTTCAATGCTGCAACAAATTTCTGACTTACAAGAATTAGCATGAATAATGAGTAACTTGGAAACAAAGCCCAGAACAACAGAAACATCCTGAAACACATTTGTCTTCAAGCTCAGGGGCTGATCACTGCTAAAGTTCAATGAGGATTTTCAACAAACCTCCAAAGGGATTTACAAGTGTCTGGGGCTTGTGCTGGCCATTTGGACGGAGGCCTTTACGCACTAAGCATATTTCACTATCAATGCTATTGTCAGGAGGAAAATACCTAGATGATTTGTTACCTTGGAAAGATGAAAATGCACCTGTCTTGTGCAAACCTATTACAGTTAAATGCAGACTAACAACATAAACTTTAATTTCCCTCCACCCCTCAATTTTCTATCATGAAAGCAAACAACTAAAAACCAGGTATATGGCATCTAATTTATCCTTGTACTTGTAATTTATTAGTACTGTCCATTTACTTTTTAATGCATCTGCAGCAATGACAGTTATTTTCAGTTCTCTCATCTAGCTGTTAAAATAAATCTTCAGCAAAACCTGAAGAATGGGGAAATAGCTTAAGAGGTATTATTGTTTAAAGTTAGTCTTTTCTACTTAGTCTGGTGTTGAATCATTCATCCATGCTTTAAAATCTGAAATTAGGGAAGGTATGGCTGGAAAGAGAATAACAGACCAGTGACAAGACCAACTCTAAATCTCCCTTCTTAAGAGATAAGGGAAAAAACACACCTAAACTCATATTTTTTTCATATACTTCCTTTTCTGGTTATAACAATAGCACAGAAAACTAGCACTTAAAGCTGGATTGATCACTTGGTAGATGACATATAGCCTTTATGAGTGGGGGAAAGAAACTGATAAATGTTTTGGGTTTTTTTCCCCTTCACAACCTTTTTATAAAGCTGCAGAAAGTGTGTCATGCATAAAAAGTATGCAATTTTCATGTAATTAGAGGAACAGGAGATGAAAATGAGTTCCATCAGAGCAATCAAGGATGGTAATATAGCACGGATTTGTCAGTGCCTATTTGTCATGAAAGCAAAACCCAACAAGTGTTCTGTATTTTATTTCATTATTATCACTGTATACCTTAAGAAATAAACCAAAACCCCAAAAAATCCAAACCAAAAAAAAGGAAATCACATTTAAAAAATCAATAAAATATAATTTTAAATCTACTTTATAGAAAAACTCCAACAACCCACCAAATAAACTGAAATAATTTGGGGTTTTTATAAAACTTGTTCATTTTGAGACTACATTAGCTTTGTTCCTTCAAAGACAGTAAAAGTGCAATTCATTCTTATGTTGATGTAGTTTTGATTCAGTGTCATATCTGTGGGTTAGCTGTTTCCATTCTGCAAATTCATATAGCAACTTCTGCCCTGGTAAAAACTGCCCTATTCATCCCTCTAAGTGATTGAGGCATCCAAATTAGTAGTGCAATCATCTTAAATTGACTTAGAATCTGTCAGAAAAAGAAATGCATCCCACTGTGCCTGAGATATGTGTTGATTTCTGACCTCTCTTCACCTGCATATAGAGGAAGGTCAAGTGACTAGACTCCTAAATTGCGTGACTTGGGAAAGTACCTAAAGCTAGCCATGGCGCGTAGGAACCTTGTACAGACACCTCAGCAATGTCACTCTCCATCCACTCTGTTACACCTTCACTTTCCCCCTGTGAATCTCAGGTAGCAAATAAAAATATAGTTCTCTTGCATGGTAGTAGCCAGGCCTCTGTGTTTTATCAACGGTAATTAAATGACCAAAGGGATGAAAATGTTAACACGTGTTGTCTGTTTTCTTGACACTTCCTCAGAGAGTATAAATTCACTAGAACTATATGCTTGCACAGTGCCTGGGGACAACAATTATACTAAAATAACAAACAATTATACTAAAATAACAAAAACAAAAGCACTGTAAATCAGCATTGGTAATAATAATTCAGGATGATATGGTTTGCCTTGAAGGGTCAGATCAAAGGACTATCTAGCCTAATATTCTGTTGATGACAGTGTTCAAAGGCAAATACTTAAGGAAAAAGAATGGCAACCAGGCAAATATGCAGTGCTTGTTCCCCTGGTTTATTCCCTCAGCTCCTGGAAACTCTGTGGTTTAGAGGCTGATGACTCAAACCGTGATATACATGGTTAATATGATTCTATTTATTTCTAGAAGGAAGCACTAAGAATTTATAACAGTTATGGACAGCTTTAAAAATTGCTGCTCAGGAAATATCTTTTCATTTATTTCCTATAAATATTTTATTTTATTATAGTCTAGTTATGTACCAAAAAAAATATAGGCATTATACATATTCAGACACAATCCCCAATTTGTTACAGGCTATTCTGATTAGAAATGCAGAGCCCTTTAGTTAAAGGTTGCTGGCAGTTAATATATTCCCTGTTTTCTCCCTTTGGGCTGAAGGTGGGAGACAGTTGCTCTCAAGCTGCATATGGCTCTCTCGAGCCACCCATGATAGGTCTCTTCTCAGTTTTTCAAGCTGGCATATGCACAGATTTCTTGCTAATGCAATAGCAATAACAAAAACAAGAACCTGAGAAGACAGAGAGTAGAAAACTGTTATAAATGGTTACTTAACTGTTCTGAATTCTGGATTTCTCCTGACTTGCTGAGAGAGCGCATCTGAGCAATGCAGCAGGGAAAGAATTACTGAGGTCCTTCTAGAAGAGCTGAATGGCTATTGCACGTCTGCATGATGCCATTGTCAAAGAGCACTGAATCACACAGGACTCTGTCCTAAAAATTCTTGCTGTGTTCAGTGTTCCCATGTGCTGTACACTGGTGGCGCAGGAGGCAGTATTTTTCCACTGGTGTTTTCCTTTCATAAACACATATATAAAATATTTACTAGAAATAAAGTGTCTGGTGAATATTCAGTAGACACAAAACATTCACTAGACACAAAGCTGAAATACTCGCTCAAGGAAAAACACTATATTGTTTTGTTGGGAAAGGAGCTCGGCAAGAACTTCTTAAGACAAAGACTTCAGGAACTACAAAGATCATGCCTGCTGTCTTATTCCATAGGAAAAAACAAGAGATCCAATAATTGTTTCTTTAAAAAAAAAAAAAAAAAAAAAAAAAAAGAAAGCAAAGCAAAGCCTTGAAACAGAGCATTTTCACCTTGAGGGCTTCTTTTGGGCTGGAAAATGTCAGTATTTTCAGGGCTGTAGGTATGTTGAAGTTGAAATTCCATATTGGATAATACTGAGAGTAGGTATTTGTGGTGGTTTATCTGGATTGCTGTTGGGTGGGGGTTTTTAGAAAGACGTACACAGAGCTTTTCATGGGATGAGCTAGCACCTGATACCTGCAATTACTTTAAGTGTGTCCTTCTGCCATACCTCCAATGGCAAATGATAGGAAGAAGCATGGTCCCACGTCCACATGATTTGATGAACCTGGGACTGACAGTATCTGGCTCAGTGGTCAAACTCCTTGCTCAAAATGATCCATGACTAGGGGAAACAGCTAAAAGTTCTTCCAAAGTTGTCCTTCATATTCCAAAAACTACCATAATATAGTCCTAATCAGAGGAAAACTTACTTTTCCCTTGGGAGCCCGCTCAAGAGCTGGTCCCATATCAGCCATATCAGTGGAAGCTGGGTTTATGTGCTGTATTGGCTCAGTTCAGGGTGTCTGGGGCAGAAGTGAATTTCATAGTTCCTTAGGTTTCAGTCAGTCTGCATTTTGCATAAATATAAACATGATTTCAAATGGTCTCAGTAAAATAAAATTACTGACATTTATCACTAATTAGCTAATAATGTCATTATCTAGACTAGTTAAAAAATAATCATGAGAAGGAAAAAATATCTGGGGAAGAATTATTCAATTTAGTAAACTTTTTTTTTTTTTTTAATGAGTAATTATTCTTCTAAAATCATGATTTGCTGAGGGGAAAAAAAAACCCAACCCTTCAGGCATTTTTTTCATTACTTTAGCTCTGCATAAGGTTGGAATAAAATATTAACTGGTCCATGACAGAAGAAATATTTTATAGTTGTAATGAACAAACTGGGTTTATTATTTTTCAATCTGTTTTCTAAGAAAATAAAATCATAAAGACCTATTAAACACTTACAGCATGGTAGAAGCCATGAGTTCCCACTTCTCTGTAAAACAAAAGGTCCTATACTGGAGGAAGTGAGAGAAAATGTAAGAAGGGAAATGGGGTCAGTCAATGTCTTGGCTTTCTAGACACACGGCTGTGAAGGTCAAACTCATGGTCATCAGAGTGCTTGAAAAAGGAAGAACCAGATAAACATAAAACACTGAATATTACCATAGGGCATCTTCTGGTGGACACCAAGAAATGACATAAAGCAAGGAAACTTGGAGAAAGAGTTTTCCATCCAATTTGAAGATTTGGCAATTGCTTTTTTGGTTTGGAAACTCCAGTTTCTTCTCATCCAACCTCATCTATGAAATCTGTTGAGCTCTCACGGTTCACTGCAACAGATACAAGGTTTTGGTACCTTGTTTCTTTACGTCCATGGCCAAGAATGCTGGCTGCTTTGATGTGAGTTATATGAAAAAGGACAGTTCCTTTTCTTAGCTCCTTTTAGCATCTCTGACAAACAGGAACCCCCAAGGATTTCCAGGCAAAATAACATGTGTATATGCATATGTAGCAAGCATATTACAGTCTGGGAAGTGTCTGCACAGTTGATCCATCCAGTGTTCCTTAGGCATTTCAGATTTGCTGGGTCAAAATGCAACAATTCCTATGTATAATATTTCTGGAGTTTCTCAAAAGTATGTGCTAGGCAGCTATCGTGTACATGTTGTGTGGCATTCCCCAGATTTGGCATAAACAGCTAAGGTACTACAGGCATTTAAAAGCCTTTGATCTGCTGAAACTCTGAGACACCTGGAAGTTTTAGATAAGTAGAGGCTATAGCTTCAGCTGGAAAAAGAAAACAGGCACCCATTCTAGCTGTAACTCTGACGGTCTGGCTTTCTATTTGTTGTCTCTACAAACCTAGGGTTTTTCTCTCTGTAGGGGTGGCAGGACGTTAGAAGTGAGTGGGAAATGAAAAAGAGGTAATTCATTGCTAAAAAGAATGAGTTCCACATAGTGAAACACAGTACTGCTGGTTCTGGTGTTCAGTGAAATCTGAATCCAGACACTTTTGTTATGAGGGATTGAGAGTCAAAGGGAGACTCTACAATGCAGAGACTCGAAAGAAAAGATACAAAAGTGAAAGGACAGACATGCTA
The DNA here is from genome assembly GCF_963264785.1 of Psittacula echo. Taxonomy (NCBI): domain Eukaryota; kingdom Metazoa; phylum Chordata; class Aves; order Psittaciformes; family Psittacidae; genus Psittacula; species Psittacula echo. The sequence goes on along the minus strand of NC_137742.1, from coordinate 7,730,589 downwards.
AAAAGAATCAAGTAATCTCAGAACTAGATCCTGATCCCCAAACAGTAAGAGATTCAGAAATGCTTTTCACCATTACTGGAAAAGTTGTCTCTAAGTCTCTCATTCCCCTTAATGTGACTCAGCCTCCTGATCATGACACCAGATTTGACTCTCTCGTGTTATGAAACTCTTACAGATACTAGGGGAAGATGAAGATGAATGCAGCAAAGGCACATTACAGCCATAAAATTTCCAGAATCCTTGCTTGCTGCTTTAAATATTCTGCTTGGTATATAGCTTTGGCATCATGTTCTTTCTTGTTAGGGGAGATGGGGGAATAACAGAACACTGGCACAGCACTGAACACAGAAGTGGCGCAATGTCATTTTCTTTTCTGGCATGAAGATTTTTACTTTAATTGCTATCCTTTCTGGTCAGGACTGTTATTTAGTCTGCTCTCCCTCTCCCACTCCTTTTCCTTTCCCACTCTCCTGTTTCCCAGAGACGAGCAACTTTTGAGCAACTTTTCCATCCTTATTGAGTAAATAAATAAATAAATTTCTGTGAGACAGCTTGGAAGAATGTTTGATAATCTGAACCATTACAGAGGTGAAATTTCATTACACAGATGGTGACATCCCAATGTCTATCATCAAAACACAGCAGGTAGAAACAATCAGCTAGGCCCATTCCCCACTATAAAATTACACTTACATTAATGTCACTCTAGATTTCATTATGCGGAAAATGATATTGCACAGGTCTCTGGCATGAGGGAGACTGGGAGGAGGGGAGGTGGAAAGGAGGTATGAGAATCTAGGTGAGGGAATGGGGGGGGCGATGGCTAGGCACAGCAGGGAAGCAGACTGTGGGCTAAGAATCAACAAAATAAATACAGAACCGCATCAAAACCATGCAGTCTTTGCTGCAGTGTCATGTCACTTCACGACCGTCTCCAGCACAGCTTCACCTTCTGATGGAGTGCTCAGAAGCCCTCCTGTGGGAATGAGGGAGATTCACAAATAGGCTTTATTCATAAGGCCTGACAGTCTTAGTTTAGTGAACAAGGAACTACACCATTTCAAGAGGGCTCCTCTGTATGCTGAATGTACAGGCAGATGCAACCCCACATGCACACATGAACACATATATGTGATTTCACATGTATGCTGAGCAACCTGCTCAGGTGAGTGAGGATCTGAGTAATTACTAATAGCCTGTGCTATTGCTAACTGCCAACTAGAGAGGTGCATTTGTAATAACAATAATAATTAGGTGTCAAACAGTTTGGGATCTGTCAGTTAAACTAGGGAAAACGTCCCATAGGTCTCTTTCCTTACTATTTTCATTTCCTTTTCTCTTCTCTTTCATCTGTCTTCTCCCCTCTCCTTTACTCTCTCTGTTTTCTTTTATCTTTTTTTTTTCCTGTTATCTTTTATGTTTTTTCTTCTTTTATGTTTTCTCATTTTCTTCTTTTCCTTTTTTTTTCACTTTTCTCTTTTTTCTCTTTTCCCTTTTGGTCTTCCTCTTTGGTACAGGATAAACTCAACTTTTCAGTTAATATCTGATTGATTTTCAAAAAATTATCCATGCAGAAATATCAATCTCAAAGCCTTTTTATTCCCAGATTCAGACTTTTGGGTAAAAATTCCAGTAAAAGTCCCAGTCATCATAATCTGTATGTTTGTGTCTGTCTAAAATTCTGTAAACATTTTTTGAGGGGTGGGTTTGGAATATAAAACTCAGATTTCATAAAAAACCCAAAATGCTTTGGATGTGTTAATTCTTCTTTGAAAGTGTTATCTTGCTACAAGCTTGGCAGTTGTTAAAAAAAAATAAAAATAAATTAAAAAAAAAATAAAATCCCCCAAAGCTAGTGTTGTTCTTTTTCAGGCTAAATTGACAACAGTCAGAATAATTCTGTCAGAAAATATTTCTGCTGAAACTTGTTTATGTGTGACTGAATATTGTAATTCATGTAACTCATCTGCTATTCACCAGTAGGGTCCAAGCACCATGGCTTGATTAAATGCCCTATGAAGCAGTTTACAGTCTGGTTACACCACTGGAATATTGTTGCTGCAGTGCATGTTAGAGGAAATCACTGAGTAAGGACACATATGAAAGAGAGTGATGAGTTAGCACAGCTGCTCTCAGGAATAATGCTAAGGAAACCTGACACAAAATATCTGTTGAGGTTTCACATATGAGAATGAAATAGTGTGGAACATCAGAAATGGCGCATTTTGGTTTACAAATGCCAGCAGGAAATATTCACAGTGAGGGTGGTGAGACACCAGCAAATGTTGCCCAGGAAAGTTGTAAATGCCTCATCCTTACAGGTGTTCAAGGCCAGATTGAATGAGACTTTAAGCAACCTGGTTTAGTGGAAGGTGACCCTGCCCAAGGCAGAGGGTTGGAACTGGATGAGCTTTAAGGTCCCTTCCAACCCAAACCGTTATATGATTCTATGATTCTATTTTGTCATTTCTGAATTTAATGTTGTTACAGAATCCACCATTGCTGTATCTCTTTTTGTCTTGATTCAGAACAAGAACATGTCCTTATACTAGAAAACAAATTCCCTGAACAAAAAATTCACTTTTATATTGCTCATCTATCTTTCTCTCGGCAATATCACACTTTTTTTCACTTTAGAATCCAGATTAATTTTGGAATCTCTTTATATGCTAAGTGATGTGACATGACAGAATTTCCTTATATTTTCAGTGAGCTGTATGGTGCTTCAATTTTACATTTCCAAACAGCACATGTTCATACTATTGTAGGAACCTTAGAATTTCAATTACCCAGGGTGCTCATTATACTTAAGGGAGAGTGAGTACTACTTTAAGAGAATAACTGTCATAGTTAAATAAATTTTATCTCACTTTAGAAGTTCAAATTGAAGGTGTCTACATACTACCTAGAGTAGGCTGTTTTTATAATCAGTAGGAATCTGATCCATAGAGTTAATAGAGTATAGGATATGATACATCAAAGCAAATCTAGGTGTCCACCTTAGGATGACCTGAACCTCACCTGAAATTTACTACACTTATCTGTGGATTATATAAGAACTATTTCTGATCTAAAATTGCAAAATTAGTGTCCATAAAAATTTGTCTCCATATTACACTAAGGATTCATAATAATATTCTAAAATATAACTAAAAAAAAGAAAAAAATATGGGAATTCCATAAATATTTATAACTACTAAATACTGAGAAATCTGAGAGCCTTATTTAAATGAGACAATAAACCTCTATGTATCAAAATTAGATGAGATGCCTTTCACCAAAAAGTTGAGGAATTTTGATTGTGGGTTCAAAATCCTTAGAACTGATGAAAACTTTGTGTATGTATATATATATATACACACAGAAACCTGCACATGGTAACATAAATGTATGCAAGCACAAGCATTCTGACTAGAAGGATAGGTTTGATAGGTTTGTCATCTGGCACAGGTTCTTCCAATGAAATTTTATGTCCAGTTTCGTAAAGTGAAAGGTATGAATATTTTAGGCAAACATTTGAAGACTAATTCAAACTGTGTAAGAACCCTTATGTTTTAACCATAGCTGTGTTTCATCCTTTATTAAGCTACAGTATCCAGGGTACAAATAATAGATATTCTTTGCATTTCATTTAACAAATATATTGATTGAAGTCCCTTTTCAAACCTCAGCAGACGGGATGCTTTAGGGGTAATTTTTCAAAGAAGTTTGCATGGGGATTTAACCAGCCAACTTCCCTTGATGTTAGCAGGAACTATGTGACTAAACTAATCTGCTACTTTGAAAAGACACCTCTAAACATCTCATGTTGAATTGCTGGAAGTCTTTGAACTCAGCAGGATCATTGCCTGAATAAGAAGTGGTGGTTCAGATCCAACATGTGAATCAGTTATAATAAACAGTGCTATATATGGGGCAAAGATTGCAGTTTTCCAAAGAGAAAGGGAAGGTTTAGGCAGCCTAGAGTCAGTAGATTTGACATTAAACCTTTTTTTCCTCCTAATTCCATCTTGGAGAGCACTTCTGGGAGCATCATATATAAAGTGGATACATTAATTTAACTATAATTTTCTTCAGCCGCTTGCTAGTAAGGTCACTAATGGATTTTTCTGTAGTAGATTTTAAAGCAAACTATAGCTTCAAATAACTCACCTACAGACAGCAAGATGATGACCAGCCTGAAGCTAAGGGCAAAGACCTACAACAGGGAGAAGATTCTGTTTTGTGGCTAGTCCAGCCTAAGAAATTATTAGTTTAAGATTACTCTGAATTTGATTCAAGCAGTCCACTCTATAACTGTATCATAATTTTCCTCCTGACTTGTTTATCATCCTATAAAGTACCCACTGCACAATTAGGTTGAGTCAAGATGGAATCACTTCCTATTCTTCTTTGACTTCATACGCTGTCTCTGCAGGAGCTTGTGTCCCCTCCATCTCCAACGAAGAAGAAATAGAGGTCTTATAGATGGCTGTGTGGAAACGTACAGCAAAGGTCACATTCAGCCCAAATGATTTCAGACCATAATGTCATTCCCTGGTAAGCCTTTCTTTGTACTTTATAAAATCTTTAAAGGGAAGTACTTTGAACCATTCAGTTGGAGAATTCTGATACTTAGTTTATGTTCCTGATATAAAAGATACAACATATTTTTGAGCAGGAAAATGAAAGGGAGATATAAAAAAATTCTAAAAAATATATTAAAATTAAAAATCCGTAGCACAGCTATAGGAAATGTTTGTCTGGCAGCATTATTTTGATAGAAATATTATGCCCAGGAATAGGTTGTCATTAGATATGATTAAGGTAATCTTCCTACAATTAGACAGATAGACAGAGGTGTACCATTGTTATCTCCCGCAGCTGTCTGCCTGCAAGATTTGTAACATTTTGGGGGTATCTTTTCAAAGCAGCATACAGAATTTTAGCTCCATGACTCTCAGAAACATCAACAGAAGCCGATCAATTAAATCCCGCATTTGCCCTCACTTTGAAAAAATTCCCCCTAAGCATCCTGTCTGTTGGGTTTTTGGAAAGGACTCCACAGTTTCCATGTACAGAAGTGCAGAAAATATTCAATCTGTATTAAATGTTAAATTATATTAAACAGAAATAGAAGAAGACTAAACTGAACTAAACTAAACGAAAAGAAAAATAATAAAAAAGATCAGCATTTCCACATCATCTCTGCTCCCTTGATTGCTGCTCTGGTATTGCGAATGTATTCCAAGCTTTGTCACATCCATCAGGGATGGTACAGATGGACATTTTGCCTGTCCAACCTGACTCAACCGCTTGAAGATTCATCAGAGAGAATCTGTTGGCAATTGCAAATGGATTCAATCCAGAGCCAGCAGATTTTGTCTCTCTAGAGAAAAGCAGGACTGTAAAGGGCAGATGAGACTGGCAAAAATATTTACTTTTATATTTCATCACTTCAAATTTATAATGGGACAAAATACTTTAAAACTTCACCTTTTTAATATGATACTAACAGATTTTCAGTGCAATTCGTTTGCTGGCAAGTCAGATGCTTGAGAGCAAGAAGCATTTTAAGCTAAAAAATAAAGGAAAGAAAGAAAGAAAAAGCAATCAGCAGGGTGACATATACTTTATTAGTCCTCTTCAAAATCACTTCCTCTCCTTTCTCCTTTTTATATTTCTCTTTTTCCTATGTGCTCTTGTTACATTACATCCCTCATTTTAGGCATTTTAATCCCTCCAAAGGGATGCATCCCAGTGGCACAGGCAGTTGTAAGGCACAGTTCTCAGCTGCACCATGGCTCCTTTACAGTGCTGCAGCAGCAAAAAGCAGCCTTACAGCCCATGCAACTGGCCACTATGGAAAATCTCCCTGCTATGCACAAAACAGGGTTTCAGAAAGCACGTAAAGTCAGCACATTGGATATATAACGGCCTCTGTCATATTTCCCAGTGTAAAAGACCCCCTGCCTAGGGTAAGCATGAGGAATGAAGAAAGAGGGGCTTGCTTCAGTCTTAGCATGGTCTTGAGCAAAAAGAATCAACAAAATTCGGGTTGTAAAATAAAGGTAAAAATAAAAATAATAAATAAAATTATTTATTTTTTAAAATATGTAAAATCAGGCTACTCAAAACCCCCAAAAGATTACATTTTCACTCCTGAATCAGCCATTGTGCAATGAGGAGAATCAGTTGTTTATTACCTCTTGTAGAAATATAGGAAAGTCCTCGAGGTTTTTCTGGGCAAATATAAATATGTGGAATTTAGTTATTTCACAGCTGAGGAACTGTCAAACATAAGTATTCTCCTGCCTTCTCATATTCAGGTGCAGGGGGGGATTTGCCTCTTTTGTATTTACAAGTGAAAGTCTTGTTTGCAGCATAGTCGAAAAAGACTTTTCTGTGGTTTGTTTTTTGTAATTGAAGCTTTGGATCGTCACCCTAGCCTTCTCTAGATCCAATAGGGATGTATAACTTGTCTCCTCCTTTTCTTCTGGGCCCTGTTTGGTCAGTTGTTAAACAATATTGGAGTTAATCAGAACATTTTTCTTCCTGGGTTTCATGTTTGTTTCATCTCATCTGTGGTTCATCTACCATGGGTACTGCTGGTACTCATGTGAAATGTGCTCTGAGTTTTCTTCTTGCTCATCTTGGGCAGTGTACTCTGCAATCCTTTGTAGAGAGGTAACTGATGAAGCCATGAAGAAAGCTCAGAATCAGGATAGCCTTTCTCCTGGTTCTGGTAATGCCCTTGTTGAACAGTGTCCCTCAGTTTTGCCACTCTATATGGAAAAGCTAAATAATCCTACTGTAAATGTTCACAGCCACATAAAGTACACCATTGAGTGCTCGATAACAAGCACACTTCACTGCATATTGTCAGTAGACTCTGTGTGTGTAATTTATTCTTCTCAAAAAAAGACAGCTTTGAAAACATAGCTAACTACTATAAAATTTCTCATGAATTGCTCTGGGACAAAGGTGTGGAGTAGACCTTTACTTCATTAACGGCTGCTGGGAATCCAAATGGATTTCTCAGCCACTAAATGGAGAGGCTCTTCAGGCTCACCTGGCTCTGTGCTGAGCCAGAGCCACAAGAAGCTGGATGTTTTCAAGCTCCATCAATTTCAGTTGAGTTGAAAGTCCCTGTTTCCCATTATTCTCTCCCTGTTAGTAAAAAGATTCCTATCACTTCCAGTGAGCTTTAGTTCAGTACTCCCTACTTACAGAAACCAAAAAGCAGAGGGATTAAAGTCATGTTAAGTACCTTTGTGCCTCCTCCATTTTCAATCCTGACTAACCCCTGAAGGAAGGTAAGGCAGACTAAGAGTGGCTGGAATTTGTAGTCTGCACAAAATATTGTGTACTGTTTAAGTGCTGAATTGTAAATAAGTTGGTTTTCTTTGTTTATTTGTTTTTTATCCTTTTACATTCTCAGGTTTTTTTGTTTTCTGAAGATTATTAAGGAAACAATATAGATCATCTCTAGCTCCTAAGAATTTACTGATATATTTTTCTCTTATACCTTCCAAGAGTAGCTTTAGTAATCTGTTTGCATCTTTTCTTACTTTAGCATGTTATTTAAATTAAACTGGAAAAGTCATATTGCAAACATGGTCTTACAGTGGATTACCAGTACATTATTTAATTAGAGGCTTTGAATTCCTTTAGGAAAAAGGTTCCTGTGCATACGTAAGCTTCAACTGTGCAAATGTACATATATTTATGTATGGCAATGTGCATATGTGCATGTCACTACTGTTAATATGTTTTTTTAATTATTTTATTATTTCAGGGTTTTTTTTTTTTTTTTGTCATTTCTTTTGGTTTTGTTTTTTTCTACTCTTTCCTCCAGGAAAAAAAAAAAAAAAAGTCATGTCACTTACTGTTAGAAAACAGCTTTGAAATCTATTTTCTTCTCTTTCTAATCCTACTTTAATCCTACAGAGCTATAAACCAAGGAAAATGCCTATTTTCTACTGTATATATTTACAGTTTCTTTTCTAAATAACTTTAGTGCTTTAGGATCTGCAATCACCATAATTTCCTGTACAGAGGAAAAAAAAAAAAAACAAACTTTTAAGCCCCACAGGGAACAATCCAGCTCCACTGGCTTCTTTAATGTAGGATCCATATAAAAGCAATCAGAGCTGTTCTTTCTTCACTCTAGCTGTACGACTTCTTTCTGCCATTATCTGGCATATTCTTACATTCAGATTTCAGGCATAGATGCATTTAATAACTAAAAGCACCTAACCAGTTATTAAATTCAACATCATGACCCTCCCAATACATGTAAAGGATGGACAAAGCTTAAAATCTTCCAAAGATGGTAATTCTGCAATATCTGTGCATGTAAGAATTTGTTTTACACATTCTTTAGTTGTGTTATAAGGAAAATTGTTGATAGAATATAAACAAAAAGTGACCATGAACTCATAAATCATTTTCATCAGTGAGCCTTAGAGATACAGCTGTTCATGCCCTTATCTTTCTGTTTGCTGCTTTTATGTGCATTAAGTAAAATGTACACAAGGAGAGTAGGGAACAGACATGAAAATACTCATTAAGCAATCACATTTTTTGTCATTACAACATTATTCTTTACATGACCTCATTTTTCCTAGGAGAATAAAAAGAGAAAGGAAAACATATCCTAATGTATGATTTCATAATGAGTATGTTTGGTTTGAGCTGCTATTTCATGTCTGGTTTACCTAATCAAAAAGTGACTATGTTCATGAAACATCCTGAAAGTTAATCTGTTATAGGCCTAAAGCTACAGAAGTATCCACTTAGTAACTGCCATTGAATGCAAAGGAAGCGCAGCATTCAAAATCAGTCCTTAAAGGAAGAAAGACTGGAATGGACAATCTTGGTTATTAAATTTAGCTCCTTAACGTCATATGTAGTTATAAATTTCATGACCCTGGAGGTTTCATTTTTAGGATAAGTTAAATTCTTGAATACTTCTACTCCCAAAGATGGCTCTTTGCCTTGTGTGGTCTTATCTGGGGCATATATTGTCCTTCAGAATAGGCAGTTGTTCTCAATATTTAACCTCTGATAAGTTTGTGCTAGTAAGCTCTCAGTCTGCTTAACTAGCTGTTTTCTAACTTTCTCAGCCTGCCAGTTTTTCTACAGTTTTGCACTGGAAGATTGAACATTCGTTCAGAAGTTTAAATCCTACTGACAGTAGACTTGTTCTTTTTAGTTACCTATCATGGACTGCTGAGATCAACTCCTTCTGGGCTAAAAAAATGAAGCAACTTTAGTCCTTGCTCATATAAAATATGTTCCTACACTCTCGATCATCATAGTCGACCTCTTCTATGCCTGCTACTGTTCAAAGTCAAAGCTAATTTGTTCTGATTTCCTTCCTGATTCTGAAATGGGAGTGATGATAGCTGGTCGGCATGGAGAAACATCACTGCTGCTTCCGGATCACAGCTGAGAGTCATCAAGGATAAGCACCACATGGAGACCAAAATGACAACACTGACCTATAATTGGTTACTCTGTAAGAGACAAAAGATAAGTCATCTGATGGGATGTTGACGGGAAACAGAAATCGGTGACTAAATACTGTGATTTACAGGATTATAATACAAACTCTTAAGAACACACAGAGGAAGGACTGCTTTCAAAAAGGAAGGCTAACAAACCATATGAGAAATCAAGATAATAACCTTTATCTGAACAACTGTTGTTTTTAGTAGAAAATCGTATTTTGCTTCTTAAGTTCTAAGCAAAATTTCTCAAGTTGGGAAAAAAAGCAAAAATAACTGAGTGGAACAAAGCCAATGAACTCCTGTGTGGATTCTCTGATAGCTAATGTAGAATGGTTTTGTTCAGGATGCAAAATTGTACCAAAGTTTCCAGACATTAAAGATTTCTATCTTCTTTAACCAGCCATGTATTTTTGTAGTTGTTGGACAAATTTAATATCACATTATTCTTTACATTTTTCTTAGATATAGGTGCAAAACATAGGAAGGGATATATGTAAATGCAGGGCTATGCATCTAAATGACATATTCTCAGGAAAATAAGATAAAAAATTATCTCACTTTGAAAAGACAAGAATAAAGTAGGCTTTACATTTAATAATACTGTAAAATTGTTTTTTGTTTTGTTTTATTTATTTTCTAAATGAAGTCTTAAGCCCCACAAGAATTAGAATATAAATTTAGAATACCCCAAATGAACATAAAATATAACCTGAAAATTTTATTTTAGGGTTCATAACACACCAGTTCATTTTGACTTCCTTCTTCTAGCACATGCTGTCATGCTTTTCTGTTTCAGTTGTAACAGAAAAACCATAAAATGTGATGAGGAAATGCTGTAAAAGGACTATTAACAAATTGGCAGAATGCATTGAGTCCTTGAAAGCCCATAAGGAATCTTATTCTTTTGGTCATCCTAATGTCAAGAACAAAGTTACAGTGATATTTGGAGACCAGTTCTCAGCTGGCATCAATTGGCATAGCTGCACAATAGAGCTATTCTGGATGGAGCTTTGCTGATTTCCATCTGTAAGGGATTTGGTTTTAATCTTCTGGTACTGACTACCATTACAGCCTTCTCCAACTGACTCAAAATAAAAGATCTACTCTTTTCCTTTGGGTGACACAGGATGATTCCCTAATGTTTATATGAAGTATTAAAAGACTAACACCACAGAGAGTGGTTCTGGCTTCACTGAGCTTTTTAAACCCTCCTATATCTGTGGGAATCATGAAACTGAGTGAGGATAATTGATTAAAATGTGATGTTTTCCAAAACTTCCTTTCCACAACCTTGTCATAAACAAAATTTTTATTTCTATTCATCTACCACTTAACAGCTCAGAAAATCTGGCACTTTATTTTCTTGTTTTTTTAACAGTTACTGTGTATTATCTTTTAGATACACTTATGTAATTATAAACCCTCTCTTTGCTTCTTGTGTTTTTTCTTTTCTTTATTATTTACCAATAGGGAGACTCAGATAGGCTCAGTTTTCTTAATCCTCTTTATAAATTTAAAAAAAAAAAACAAGAATTAAGTCTGTACAAAGTCTTGTTTTACTGATGGAAAAGAAAATCAGGCTTCCTGCAACATAATAATGCTTTACACTTCTATAGACCCTTTTATCTGAGGTTCTCAACTAGCTGTAAAACATGCATTCATTAATTAAGCCTTGAAAGAACCATAAGACAAAACATTACTCCTAAACTTCAGATAGGTAAGCTGAGAAACAGAAATTCCATGTTTTGCTGAAAGTAACCCGGGCTCTCAGAACTGGGACCAGGCTCAGAAATATTCATTTCTAAATGACAGCTTTCAGTTCCACATGAAGTCCCGTCAGTGTTGACTGTTTTAATGGATCCAATTCGATGTTTCTTTTAGAGCTAACAACAGCAAACACAACCAAAAAACATTATTTTGTTGTTATTTAGAATGTTCCTAAATCACAGCCTCCTCTCAACGAAAAGACTGGCACGTAGGTTCTCAGCAGGTGTAAACCGCTATAATTTGACTTTCACTTACTGAGATCTGACAGTGTCCTAGGTAAGATGAGTCTCTGCTTAAAAGACTCCACACATGTGATGGACAGCAGCAGTACTAAGAAGACCATGATCTAGTATAGCAACTATTGGACGCTCAATGTCTATCCCTTTTACAGCTATACTGAGTCCAGAAGGCAATCAAAAATGTGTTTGCTGCTTAAGAATAATGTTGAAAGACAAAGTGAGCTATATGTTCTCTGTACTTGGGCATAACTTTGTAGTAGCATAAAGAGAGAGAATATGAGCAGAGAATTAAGGTTTACTCATCTGTCTTAAAAGAACAAGAAAGAAAATGCAAAAGAAAAAGCTACTTGTTCATTATCATGGCCATTGTATCTTCCTGATGTTATAAACCAAAGAGAAATAACTGCAGTTTGTATATTAAAGTAAGAACAAAATCTATCAGACGTCATTTCAGCATCATGCTATAGACTGTTGAAGAGAGCAAAGCATTGTAGTTTAGCTACTCTGAGGGAACACATTTTCAAGACATTACTAAGGAAACAAGGTGATTTCTTTCATGTGCAACTTCTTTAAATTCACTCCAAAGGACCTTTACAATAAGATTCAAGTGAAATCTAGCTTCTTAAATTCAACTATGGATTAAACACTATAGCTATTAGGATATTAAATTAGGATTTTAAATTTAAAATTGATTTCAATACAGTTTTGAAAGATTTGATTCATTGGTAACAGAATTTGCTTAATCTAATTTTAGGTATCTAGAAGTTAGACATCTGAAGTATTCAGTCTCAGACCCTTCAGAGAAACAGGTACTTCAAGGAAGAACTGTACCTGAACAGGTCCTTCTGTCTGAGAGTAGCTATTTTTCACCACTGAGTATAAAAAGAAGCCTTGGCTGGTTAGCCCAGCCACACAGCCAAATTAAAACAGTTTAAGAAAGATAAACCTCAGCCTCAACTGCTTTCCATAATAGACATTCATGTGCATATGTAACAACCAGCTTTTGCTGGTGGAATGAAACTTACACCATCCCATAGATGTGTTTAAGGATAATTAATTTCTAGGCAGAGGTTCTAAATTGAATCTTCTCATCCAAAATGAGGAACTCGTTAACAATCTAGAAGACAAACTACTGCAAAAAGATAAAGGTCACGTTAGTTAAGAAATATGAATAGGAAATAAAAAAAAATCATATATAAGGCTTCAGAAAGGTAAATTTCAATAAATTCAGGAAATTTGTCAGCAATATGTCATGAAAGAAGGGCAATGGAGAGGCAGTATTTCTTTAAATAAGCAATATTAAGAGAAAAAAAATCCTAATATGAAGGAAAAATAGAAACTTGTCCTGGGTTCAGCAGCAGCAGTCAGTTTTTCTCCTTCTTAGTAGCTGTTGCAGCACTGTGTTTTTGACTTTCGGCCTGGAAACGGAGCTGATAACACCGATGTTTAGACTGACCAAGGACTTTGTGAGTCTCATGCTCTGCCAGGGAGGAGGGGAAGCCGGGAGGAAGCGGGGACAGGACACCTGACCCAAACTAGCCAAAGAGGTATTCCATACCACAGCACGTCATGCCAGGGGATGTAACTGGGAGCTACCCGGAAGGGCACGTCCTCTTTCTGTTGGGCTCTCTTTTCCGGTGGGCGGTATCGTATTCTCTTCCCTTGTTACTTCTCTTATCATTATTATTATTGGTGGCAGCAGTAGTGATTTGTGTTATACCTTAGTTACTGGACTGTTTTTATCTCAACCCGTGGGAGTTGCATTCTTTCAATTTTCCTCCCCATCCCTCTGGGGGATGGGGGGGAAGTAGACTGTGTGGTTCTAATTTACAGCCGGGGCTTAAACCACGACAAAACTGTAGTATGGGATAAAGTTTGCTACATCTTTACTGATCTTAATACAGGAAGGAAGAAAATGGAAGTGAGAAGAAATTTCAAAGCCAGCTTATGTTGATCTCTATTTGCTTTTTTGATCTCTATTGATGAATTGAAGATAGGAGAAACTTTCCCTTATTCTTTTTAACTTCTCCTATGCTTTCCATATGATTTCTTTTGAGCTGATCTAAACAAGCCCCTGAAAAAATCTGATTTCTCTCTTGTCAGACTAACATGTTAATCTGGTTCATTGAGCAGCTGCACCATTATTAGTGTTAATATAAGGGATAGGGTAAAAATGTGAGAAAGGACTGAGACTCTCTGTCTATTTCATCAGTAGCATTGTCTTGCCTTGGCATGTGTGACCACAAAGCTGCACTCTATGAAGTCTATAAAGATAACAGCATAAGAATATGAAGAAAAAATGGAAAAGAAACAATTCACAAAATTTAATTGTCCTGTGAAAATTCATGCAATATGGTCATACTAAAAGAAGGCCAAGAAAGGACCATAGTCTTTCTCCAAAATGGTTTGTTCAACAATATATTGTTATAGGGTTGTATAGAATGATGGGCAGGTGCTTATCTTAAACCAGTGAAAGTCAGAAAGCACTAGAATAAGTATATTTACATGAATATCTGATGCATTCTGTTTTCATGTTGCTTGCATTTCACATCAAGACCTATAAAGAGCTTTCAAGCAGCCTCAGGGTTGCTAGTGATTTTCTTTTAAAATCTGTGGATGAATGTACTAGAACACTGGAAGGGAGCAAAGATTGTCCCTGTGTTTAAAAAGGGGAAAAAAGAAGATAGATGTGTCATGACTAGGGATGTCATAGATATATTTCTGATGGGTATTATATTTCTGTTGAATATTTACTCATTTGAAGTGCATTTATCTAAAATGTGTATGTGTATATTATCTGCATGAGTTATCAGTTTGTGTAATGTATACATTTTCTCAATAAATGGATATTATATAAAAGATAAATATTTATATTTGCATTTATATTTATCCTTGCATATTATAAACTAAAGTATGAAAAGTAATAGTCCACTCTCTAATGTTCTACTAATATATTGTTCCATTGATTTTTGATTTCTCTGTCATTTAACATCTAATGGGGTAAAGAAAAAAAATCTGCTTTGCTTCAGGGGAATTAAATATATGAGAGTGTGTGTGTGTATATGCACATCTCACAATATTAGAGAATAAACATTGTTCATGGACTAGTAACTGCCCCAGTTTGACAGTAATTGAAAGGTGTTTGGCACATTTCCATTGAAAAACTTCTCCTTCATGAGTTTTTAAACAGATTAGTTTAAATAACAAGTGGCATGGAAGTAAATAAATAAATAAATAAATAATCTGTAATCTAAAAGCACACTCTTGTTGTACCTGTCAAGATTATTCTTTGCTTTGAGGCACCTCGAAACAACACCGCAAAGCAGAAACTCCTATAAGGATCACCTGGAGAAGCAATAACTTTAAATTCAGAGGCTAGCTAGACTCGTCGGTATGATGCTTTAGTAAAGGCTTAGTAATTCTAGTTAACATACTAGCATGATGCTCTCTTGTCATTTCCATATTGTTTTTAAGACTTGAAATTTCATCTCTGCATAGGACTACATCATTCTTTTCACTTGTATAATCTTCCAGTGGTGCAGATCTACTTACAGCACTGTACCACACTATGTAGGGTAGATGTCCCTCAAAGAAACAAGGACAAAAAGGAGCATTATCATTCCTATTTACTCAGGAGAAAAATCAAGGCCCAGGCAGAGGGCAGCACCTCTCAGCTACCTAAAAAATGAGTAGCAGTTTTGGAAATGGAGGCTGCACAACACTTGAGTCTCAGTCCAAAGTTTAAAGGAAAATAAACCAATAACAAATTCTAGTTTTTCTCCCTGTCATTTTTCTATAACACAAAGAAATTACTCCCATTTAGTGCCACTCTGATGCTGACCTTGGAGTTAAACGTGGTTTCTACATAACCCCCCCACTGAATTTTCCCCTTCTAGCTACTCTCAGCCTGCACTTCTACTTCATGCTTTGACACTGATTTTTCTTTACTCATGTGTTGAATTGTGTTTTCTGATTTGTTTGTATCTGATTCATAAGTTACTCTTCAAACCTGGCTTATGTTGTCAATAAATTTGACCTATTGCTCAGATTCTGACACATTTATGCAACAAAGGGTTGTAGATACACAGTAGAAGTGTGTTTTAAATTTCAGTAGCAATCCCACCAACACCTCCAGGTGCTGAATGCAAAGGGATAGACTACCTCTGTGTTTCATTTCATTTTTGTGCTTTGAGAAGAAAAATAATCTCTGTTAAGTTAGTAGTGGGATGACTGTTCTGTGTGTTTTTCTCTCCCCATCCTTTCTATCCTCCCTCCTACACATTTTCCCCTGTTTTATTTTTTTTCTGCAAACTGTTTTTTTTTTTCTTCTTTTACTTCTAGAGATAACTATGGTAAATAAATACAGATTTAATCTTCAAATCCCCCATCAAGTGAAAATGCTCAGTCCAGGTGAGCAGGGGAAAGATAGACAAGAAAGGGAGTGGGAAATATAAAGAAGAGAAAAATCACTCTGCTGATCAAATCTTTCTTTTCCAAACAGAAATAATTACAGTGATGGTCAGTGGGGAGATTTTGGCAATTTACAGTGGTATAGCAGCAAGTTCCTATCAACGAGATTTGATATTCAGGGCAAGCCACAGAACTACAGGTCCTGAAGCATTGCCTATAATCTTTATTTCATTTTTAGATGTTATGCTGTAATAAAATGTAAAAAGGGAATACATAAAAAGTTATAGAGGTGGGAAAAAACATGGTTTGAAGTTGTATGGCATTTCTTGACAGGGCATGTTCCTAAGGATATGCAGAGAATAACAAATGCTATTTGAAATAAGTACAATAGAGATCTGAAACTAGATTGAAAACCCAAGTCAATTTTCCTGAGTGTCATTTGATTAGCTTTCTTATATAGAACTGAAGCTTAAACAATGCTGGGGATTCAGAGTGGAGAGGTGCTTGGCAACACCGAGAGAAATGGGTTACTCCTACCAATTTCATTTCTGTAGCTTTACAACATTATCATTGCACATTGTTTCAGTGTTTTTGCAATAATCCATAAATGAAGCAATGTCAGAGGGAATTTGATTGATAGCTGGGAAAACACAAAAACTGTGAAAGTTATTTCTTTGCTCTCTCTCTGTCTGTGACTGCCTTCTGGGCAGAGATGTTACTAGGAGCTGCATAAAATGGCTGGAGCCTATTGCCTGGCTGTCTATATGTAAAAACACTAACGAGCTCGTGGATATTGCTTTGGACATCTGAAAGGTGACAAATATGCACGTAATATATTTGACCTGTGGAAACATATTTGACCTGTGAATTGGTTTGAGTAGTTTATGTTGGTAGTTCTTTTTCTCACCATATATTCTTTGCTTTTTACCTCTGAATTTAGTAAAAGGTGTCTTGCTGTCTCACAACAAAATTAACCTTGAACTTGGTTTTCACCTTTGGGGAACTCTAAATAGAGAATGAGTTCATGGACAGTGTTTTTATCTGAATCTGAAATACAAAGCTTTTTCAGGGATCAGATTTTAGCTTTGTATGTTTATACTTACATGCATAGTTCTTCCAGAAGCTTTGAGATACACAGCAAATACATACTGATACTAAAATATGCTGTTTCCTGTTTCATCTATGCTTTCTCCATTCCTTACTTTTATTATTTTAATGATCAAATTCTTTCAATGTTGTTCAAAGTTAGATTTTACTTTAAAAGGGACTCTTTGTATTCTTGTGTTTTTGGTTTTTTTTTCTTTCTAACCAATAGCCGAACACCTTTAAAGTTGTGGCAATAAAGTGCTCACAGAGTCTGTATTATGAGTAAGAATTAACATCCAGTGACTCAATAGAGTAATGGAGATGGTTCTGAGGGCCAGGGTGATTTCAGCTTTCTTTTGGGCACACTTTGAATCCTGCACAGGTGGTCTTTGAAACTATAGCATGTTTCATCATTTTAGGAACAAAAATCTATTTTAAGAGGTGGTTTATATTATTAATATTATTTCCATTCTGTATTTTGTTCCTTTAGAACTTTGTCAATCTGTCTGTCTCCTTGTTTAAGCTTGCAAAGCAGTCTCTGAAAGGTATTTGAATTCTTAATAAAGTTCCTAAAATATGTGCTCTAAAAGTAGTGCAATGTTCTTGACTCATGTTCATGGAAAGTGATGCAACATGCAAAAGTTATAATTGTTCCCCTTTAGGTTCCACTTCTGTTCTACTATTTGTGCATACCATGGCCTCCTGTAATATATAATAAAAGTTGCAATTCATAGTATGTGTTATGGCACATACTGTGTTTTGAGTACTGAATGATGACAGACTTGGTGGGCTTCCATAGCAAATATTGCCCATGGGGAAAAGTCATTTCTGAGGCTGTGGTAAGCTGTCCCAAAATACTATTTGCTTTCCTTGTCTTTAGGATTTATTGTATTTTATCATGTATTATATATTTTATTCACAGAAGTCTTTCTAGGGATAAGGATTTCAGTACATAACAACAGCTCCCTTGAGTGGGAGATTTCAGGGCGAACTGCCAGCTCTTCTTGCTGCAGATGTCAGGCCATCTGGCTGCCATCTCTGGGGCAGGACACATCAAGGGAGTTGGCTGGCGCATCTACCCAGCAGGAGTTACTTGGTAGGGGTGGGGAGGGGAGGGGAACGTGTGAGGGAAAGATATAGCTAGCTATCGTCATAAGAAGTTTGTGAGTGTGAATGGTTTTATACACATACGTATGCAAATAGAAAGACAAGTATACTGAGATACATTGCTTCCAGCAAAGATTATTCAGGGTTAAATGTGAGCTTGGGTAATGGGGATATGAAAGACATCTCAGTCATGGTATTCAACATAGAAAATGTCAGATTTCTGATTCATCTTTTTTGTTTGTTCATTTTATTTGCTTCTTGTCACAACGCAAATAATGTGTGCAAGCATGACATATGAATTGTGGTGTGTGTTATAAAAGTGTTGTACCACTGAATGTGTTTCAATGGAAGGCCGTGTGTCATCAAGAGAGGTATAAGTCTTTCTCTGACCTGGAACGCTGGGTAATAATTAACTTAGATAATCATCCATCTAAATAGATGTTCCTTGAAACAAGATGATAGTGCAACCTCAGGAATCAGTCCTCTCTGATTTTTTTCTACAAGAATGAGGATTTGACACAGTGAATATTCCTGATCAGACCTGAAAACCAAAGACAGTGGTAAAGATATAATTTTATAAATGAAGAGATGCCCATCAGAACCTGAATCTTTGATTCTTGGAAGCTGACTAGAGTTTGCTGCAGGAGAAAAAAAAAATGACCAACCAACCAACCAAACAACCAACTAATCAAAACAACAAACAAAACCAAACCCTAACCCTAGTTAGGAAAGAATAAGGAAGTGATGTAAGTGAGTGATTTATGAGAAGACCCTAGCAAACTTAAAGCAATGGTCATGTGTTGTGAGGTTTCAGAAGAATGGCATGTGAATCCTGTATTAGGGCAGACAGGTCTAGGACAGGACAGATGTGTATGGCACAAGCCTCAAGAATGAAAAAGGGGCCAAACTCATAATTCCATATTAAGATTTAAGGCTTCTACTAATAGAAGACTTAAGTCTGAATGCTGGTACTGAGCACTGACATTGCTCCCTAAGTAAACCTTCTGTAATCAAGCAAATGGCAGGAGGATGGGAATAGTACCTTCCTTATGCTGACGGTACCATAAAGGTGCAATCTCAGCATGTTCTTCAAGAACTTGCATTGCCTAATGGACTTCTGGGAATGCAGTTGTCATGTTTTGGGAGTACCCTTTTGGCAGTTAGGATAGGTCCGTAACTTTTTCCTTTCTGCAACTATTAGACCTGCTTGTCAGCAGTAGGAAGGGACACATATACTACCTCCCTGAGTGCTGTCATTACACTTAGGTAGACAACAAGGTTAAGATCAGCATATGCCTTAAGTTTTTTTTTTTCCCATGAAAATCTCTCCTGCATGGAATAACCAGAGAAAATACGAACAAAACCCTGAAAGGGATCCTTCTGACCGAAGCCAGCCCTTTGATGTCGCAGGCAGCTATGTGATCAGGCAATTTTACTTCCCATATATATCTCTTACGTAAACTTCTTAACAGCCAAGAAGTGACGTGATGAGATTTCAGATTTTCATCAAGAGATGATACATGAGTAATGAACTTGGCCGCTAAATATAAAGAGCAGGAAACAGGAAACCTACAAACCTTACACTTTCAAGTAAAGACAAGAGAAATTAGAAGCATTCATTGGTCAACAGGATGCTTGAGTGTTTGGTTTGAGTTTTTTTGTTTAAATATTGTCATGATGCAATCACTCAGGCAGTTTTTACGTATTTTTCCCCCTACATTTCATTCTTTTAATACTATTGAAAAGCTCTTCTTTCTCTTCTCTTCTCTTCTCTTCTCTTCTCTTCTCTTCTCTTCTCTTCTCTTCTCTTCTCTTCTCTTCTCTTCTCTTCTCTTCTCTTCTCTTCTCTTCTCTTCTCTTCTCTTCTCTTCTCTTCTCTTCTCTTCTCTTCTTTTCCCTCCCCTCCCCTCCCCTCCCCTCCCTTCCCCCTTCCCCCTTCCCCCTTCCCCCTTCCCTTCCCTCCTCTCCTCCCCTCCCCTCCCCACCCCTCCCCACCCCTCCCCACCCCTCCCCTCCCCTCTCCCTTCCCCTCCCTTCCCCTCCCTTCCCCTCCCTTCCCATCCCCTCCCCTCCCCTCCCCTCCCCTCCCCTCCCCTCCCCTCCCCTCCTCTCCTGCCCTCCCCTCCCCTCCCCACCCCTCTCCTCTCCTCTCCTCTCCCCTCCCCTCCCCTCCCCTCCCCTCCCCTCCCCTCCCCTTCCCTCCCCTTCCCTTCCCTTCCCTTCTCTTTTTCTCTCTTCTCTTCTTTCTTCTCTTTTTCCTCTTTTTTTCTTTTACTATGTTTCTCTTTCTTTTAAAATTTCTGCCCTTGCTTAAAATACAGCAAACCATGAATGGTGGCTAGAATTAGTCAAGTGTTCTTTAAGACCATGAGGCACTACCAGTAAATGCAATCTGTCCTCTGTAGACCTAATATCCATAGAGATGAAACAAAATGTTGTATCAACCCTAACTGCAGTATGGCCTGCATGGGGAAACCAGGCACACATAATTGCAGAAGCTAAAGAATATAAAACCACTGATCCTGCAGTTACAGGGTCATTAAGTCCTGCTTTCTATGTGAAAACCATTTAATAATGGACATTTTTAATACCTCCTCTCTGGGAGACACAAAATACAAGGGACCTTGAATAATTACTCAGTATAAAATACTGGGAGTAAACTTCTGTCAACAAAGCAGATGGTCCTCACCCTCCCTCCGACACCTCCCTGAATCCTCCAGCCTTGAACATACAAAGTATGCTCTGACAATTTGACAGTTTATAAGGAAAAGACATTTACCATTAACTCTAAATAGAAACAAGAGCACAAAATGAGAATATGGCCCTTCGATGAACATAAGTGTGAGTTCCAGTCAGCTGATTTCAGTTGTGCTTTGTGAAACAGGACTGTTTTGGCTGTCCCTGTGTGTGCTATTTTTGGTGGTAATAAATAGAGCTTAACTGAATAATATTTCAACCGGGTTGCAAGCTGCAGTTTTATTTGAGGTTGTGTTGCTTTTAGTGCTGGGCAAAGGGAATAAGCTCTGTGCAATCTTCATATCTATTTGTTGAGTTTGTACAGCACTTCCTGGATTTGTATGTGGTACAGAAGAGGGTTATCATTTGCCTTTGCTGTGATGAAGCACTTGTGGTTGGAGATCATGCACGCAAGGGCAAGATTCGTCTCCTAGCATTTACAAACAGTGTAATTTATTTAGTTTAACTGAAGACAGGCTGGATTCACGATTCTGAGTATGAGACGGGTGAAACCTGCAGAGCCTCTACTGTCTCAGCATTTTTAATATTTATAAAATTGGTCCTGTGGTTTTATTAAAATAATGTTAAATTGGAGAAGGACATTCTCATTCTTGCCAGACAAGTGAGAATGTATTTACACTAGTGAAAATACAAATAATAAGTTGATATCAGGTTTTCATATTTATCTCAGGGATATGAGGCACTTATAATCACCTGCAACATTAAGCTTATATTCCAGAGTTGGGTGGAAAATGCTTCCACTAAATAATTAAAATCCTCTTTTAAGAATTCTTTCCTATTCATCTGCCCCAACTCTGCCAACAGATGAAACTGCCCTTCAAGAGTATAGAATAATCCTAAGAAATAAAAATCCACTCCTTTTCCCCCGCATATCAGCTAGTGCCATGTTTCTTTACCTTCATATCATGGATTTATTCCATCTATATAAATTCCAGCATTAGCATCCTGCTGTGTCAGTGATAATCATGTTCCTGAAGGGTGGTTGGGTCACTGGTCAGCTCTACCTGTGGAGGTGCATGGTTTTAGAGCAGAGGATCTGTTACTCCATGTCTCTATGTTAATACAAGATGATTTCCAGCTTTGCTAGGTCCAGTGAATCTTCACTGAGTTCAGTATCACTACACACAAATTAATCATCTCTGAGCCAACAGACTTGCATATGATGAGAGAATGTTTTAATTTTTTGGTAGATCTTAAGTAATAAGAAGCTATGAAGCCCTGAATTTTAGATGTTCATTTATGTTTCAGTCAGCAGTAAAGGGAAATTTCTTTGGTCCTGTGTTATAAGAATGCCATATGAAATTGGAAGGGCAATTCTGAGTTCTGACTTCCTAAGAGTTTTGGATCATTTAGGTTCTGACTCAGATTTCAGATCCTCTATCTGTGGTTTGAGACTTTCTGCAGAATTTAAGAATAAAAAGAGAAAGATATTGTGACCGTAATGGAATTCACACACTGAGTCAGTAAAAACAATGTGAATGCAAAGATTCATCTTTGATCTCTGAAGAATTACCCAAGTGTTGCAGGATATAATGGAGACACAGATTTCATCCTTCGTACACAACAGCACAATAATGGAGAAAAAATATGGCCAGGACCTGAACTCCACTAACTGTAATGTTGTTACACTAATGCACAAAAGCTGAGACTCTCTTCTCTATTGACTGCAGTGCATGTGCAATAATTTTAAGATTAACCAGTTTTAATAATCCGTGTACATACAAAAGTACATTATTACAGGGATAGTATTTTGCAATTATGTTCTGCATAATATAGCAATCCTGTGTGAATAATGTCAGATTGCAAATGGATGTAATCCTGTATGAAGAGTTTCTTCAGTTGTGCATTGTGTTACAGTATATTGCAGAGACTCTTGAAACAGAGGGCTCATTTTTTGAATACGGGGTTCTTTAAGATTTGTTAACAGGCACAACTGGTTGGCAGTGTGTCTGTTTTAACAAATACATACTCTATTATGTGTGTGAGAGAAGAACTGTGACACTGTTGTGGAGAGATGATGCCGACTAACCCACCAGTGACAATATCACTTGACTAAAATATAAGCTATCTGTGGCTTGAATAGTGGTGTGCTCTGCTTTTCTACTCAGGAAAATTGAGATCAGTATGATGAAGTTGATGGAGTTACAATTACCTAAGAATCAAGAATATTATGTCCATTATTGCCAGCAGTTTTTCAGTATTCAGAGAAGAAGTGAGGAAATTTTTCAGAGCACAAAATAAATTATGAAAGTATATAAAAAAAGGGAAAACTTAGTAGAAAGACCTTTAATTTGAAATATGAAGGCTTTTTGTCATTAAGTGGCACCTCACCCATAGCTTCAAGGTGGAGCTAGGATGTGATCATAACTGCACTTAATGTTAACTATCTATAAGTGGTATAAACCACACAAAACTCAGAGGTATTTGACTGTGTGAATCCCAAAGATCTAGAAATCCAGAAAAAAAAAAACAAAAAACCAAAAAAAACCCCAACAAAAAAAACCCCAACCAAACCTGCAGCTCAAACTGGACAGAAAGAAAGACTGCATAATTTGCGTAGTGGGTTTTTTTTTTTTTTTTCTTTTTTTTTAGGAGCTTCTACTCAGAGCGGCCAGAGCCATCGAGGGAGCCTCAGGTCCTTGACAGGACTTGCCCAGGAGCCGGCAGCTCAGCTGACGCGAGCAGCTGACTCACAGGAGGCGGAGCCACGAGGAGCGACGGCAGATTTGAAGCGGTCATTATCCATCATTATCGACTATTGTCGGTCAATTGCTGAGGTGAGTAGCTTCAGAGAGGACGCTTTCAACACCTGAGCAGGGGAAGCTCAGCGTCCAGGAGCCACTACTCAGAACTGCCAGAGCCACCGAGGGAGCCTTAGGTCCTCACAGGACTTGCCCAGGAGCCAGCAGCTCAGCTGAGGCGAGCAGGGACTCACAGGGGGCGGAGCCACGAGGAGCGGCACCAGCTCTCACTGGTTAAAAACCTGCCCCTGTGTCCTGGGTTCAGCAGCAGCAGTCAGTTTTTCTCCTTCTTAGTAGCTGTTGCAGCACTGTGTTTTTGACTTTTGGCCTGGGAACAGCTGATAACACTGATGTTTAGACTGACCAAGGACTTTGTGAGTCTCATGCTCTGCCAGGGAGGAGGAGGGGCCGGGAGGAAGCAGGGACAGGACGCCTGACCCAAACTAGTCAAAGAGGTATTTCATACCACAGCACGTCATGCCCGGGGATGTAACTGGGTGCTACCCGGAAGGGCACGTCCTCTTTTCGGTCGGGCTCTTTTCCGGCGAGCGGTATCATATTTTCTTCCCTTGTTATTTCTCTTATCATTATTATTATTGGTGGCAGCAGTAGTGATTTGTGTTATACCTGAGTTACTGGACTGTTTTTATCTCAACCCGTGGGAGTTACATTCTTTCGATTCTCCTCCCCATCCCTCTGGGGAGTGGGGGGGGAAGTAGACTGCGTGGTTCTAATTTACAGCCGGGGCTTAAACCACGACAGTTCTTTTTGGCGCCCAACGTGGGGCACGAAGGGTTGAGATAACGACAGATCTGACCGGAGTGTGTCTAATCGGATTTGTGATAAGCATTCAGTGTTTTGCATTAATAGTCATTAGTCACAATGCTGATTTATTGGCTCTCAAAGTTGTTGTTTTTGATCTCACAGTCTCAATATGCCGTAGGTTACTTAGAGCCGGTATTTGCTGTGTTGGTGTTTTTCAAGTGTGGGGCTTGGGCTAAGGTTGTTGTCTCGTTGTATTTTGTGGCAATGACTTGTAATACGATAGAAGGATTGATCATGAAACTGATCTGGCTTGTGTTCCCAGTGTGGTCACCACCTTTATACTTTGGGAGGTATATAATACAAATGCTTAGCAACTATACATCTTTTTTCTCCTTCCTGGGCGGTCAACCTATGAAGGAGACATTCTTTTACCCTCCCAATGCCCCTCCCAGACCGTTTGCAGCATCGTTTGAGAGTTTTGAAATTTTTGAGTGGCCTTTTAATATTGTTGAGACCTGTTTGCTGATTGTGATGGGGGTCACCATGTTGGCACGCATACAGAGTGTGTTTTGTTCACAACCATTACGTCTGATCTCAAGAGTTAAGCAGAGTCAGGTTTGGGTCTTATCTAGGGTTAGACGACAAAATAGGGGGACCAAGAGATTTTCCCCGAGGTTGGATAGCCATGAGTGGCAGGGTGTGTGGGATAGTATGGGCAAGTATCTAGGTCAGTGGGCCCCTCCAGTGTTTTGGAATTTCACCACTGAACAACTGCAAAATCCAGAAGAATTAGTAAAACATTTAAATGAGGTGTGTTGTCATCCTGGTCATACCAGAGAGGGACAAATCATGTCAATGTGCTGGGGCTTGGTGTATGCTTACCGGGCCTTGTTCAACGCTATCCAGCACCTTCAAAAGGAAAAAAATGTCCCTGGATCTGAGGGCGAAGCAACAGACAGCGCAGCTACTCCAGCTCCGAGCACAGCAGCTACACCAATCCAAGTGACAAGTACAGCCACTACTCAAACTTTGACTGCAACAGACAGTGCAGCTACCCCAGTGACAAGTACAGCCACTACTCAAACTTCGACTGCAACAGACAGTGCAGCTACCCCAGTGACAAGTACAGCCACTACTCAAACTTCGACTGCAACAGACAGTGCAGCTGCCCCAGCAACAAGTACAGCCGCTACTCAAACTTCAACTGCAACAGACAGCGAAGCTACCTGAGCTCCAAGCACAGCAGCTACACCACCCCCAGCGACAAGTACTGTTGCTACTCAAACCACAGTGATAATGACTGCAGCTAAACCAGAGGACCAATTCGTACCAATATCGATTGCCCCTGTGCGCAAGAGAAAAAGCAAAAATGAGGCAAGAAGGGTGAAGCAAGATGAAGAAACAATGTATTCACCACCCGGGCCACCATCTGATCAGGAGTCATCATCACATGATGAAGAAGAAGAAGAGGTGACTTCTCGACGTCGGAGCTCAACCGAGCTACGGAATATGCGAAAAGATTTTACCCGTCAACCAGGGGAGCACATCATCACCTGGTTGCTCCAGTGCTGGGACAATGGGGCCGATGGCCACGAACTAGGAGGTACGGAAGCCAAGCAGCTGGGATCACTTGCTAGAGAAGGGGGAATTGACAAAGCAATTGCAAGAGAGAAAAGGTCCCTCAGTCTTTGGAGGCGGCTCTTGGCAGCTGTGAAAGAAAGATTTCCATACAAGGACGATGTTATGAGTCATTCGGCCAAGTGGACTACTTTAGACAAAGGCATCCAGTCTCTGAGGGAATCAGCCATTGTAGAAATGATCTATCACATCAAACCGAATAACGGAGATGTACCCATAGACCCAGATGAAGTCGAAAGTACACGACCCTGTGGCGAAAACTTACATGGAATGCACCGTCATATGCCCATTCATTGGCAACAGTAACCTGGAATGACGCAATACCACTAACAGTGGATGAAACGATCCATAAACTCTCAGAGTTCGAAGACAATCTCACCCCTTCCATCATCTCAGCTGTGGAAAAACTGTCCCAGGATGTCAAACCATTGAGGGACAATCTATCTGATTTATCCAGCTCCTCACGTGTACCAACACACATCTCAGCTGTTAACAAAAGACGTCCTATTGTTCGAGACAGAAGATATAGAAGGCAAACACCACGGGCCACCCTATGGTTTTACCTGCGGGATCATGGAGAAGACATGACGAAGCGGGATGGAAAACCTACTTCAGCTTTGGAGGAACGGGTGCGTGTATTGAAAATAGGAACAAGGGTCAAGACTAATCATCCCATGAGAGCTGTGGCTTCAGTCTCTGGTGAGCAGGTTCCCAGATGGAGTGGAAGAGCTGATTTTACTCCAGCTCCTGTGATAACGAAGAATAATCCCTTTCAATACGACTTAGGTGTCCAACGTTGTGATGACTGTTAGAGGGGCCCTGCCTCCAGCCAGGTGGAGGTAGGGGATAATCGGATTTACTGGACTGTGTGGGTCAGATGGCCTGGCACATCAGTCCCACAGAAGTATAAAGCTCTCGTAGATACCGGTGCACAGTGTACCCTGATGCCGTCAAGCTGTCAAGGGGTGGAACCCATCTATATCTCTGGAGTGACAGGAGGATCCCAAGAGTTGACTGTACTGGAGGCTGAGATCAGCCTGACTGGAAGGAAATGGCAAAAGCACCCCATTGTGGCTGGTCCAGAGGCTCCATGCATCCTCGGCATAGATTACCTCTGGAGAGGGTACTTCAAAGACCCAAAAGGGTACCGATGGGCTTTTGGTATTGCTGCCTTGGAGACTGAGGAAAATGAGCAGCTGTCCACCTTGCCTGGTCTTTCAGAGGATCCTTCTGTTGTGGGGTTGCTGAAGGTCGAAGAACAACAAGTGCCAATCGCGACCGCAACAGTGCACCGGAGGCAGTATCGCACCAACTGAGACTCCCTGATTCCCATCCATAAACTAATCCGTAGTCTGGAGAGTCAGGGAGCGATCAGCAGGACCCGCTCACCCTTTAATAGCCCCATATGGCCAGTGCGAAAGTCTAACGGAGAGTGGAGACTAACAGTAGACTATCGTGGCCTGAATGAAGTCACACCACCATTGAATGCTGCCGTACCGGACATGCTAGAACTTCAGTATGAACTGGAGTCAAAGGCAGCCAAGTGGTATGCCACGACTGATATTGCCAATGCATTATTCTCAATTCCTTTGGCAGCAGAGTGCAGGCCACAGTTTGCTTTTACTTGGAGGGGCGTCCAGTACACTTGGAACCGACTGCCCCAGGGGTGGAAACACAGCCCTACCATTTGCCATGGACTGATCCAGAATGCACTGGAACAGGGGCAAGCTCCAGAACACCTGCAATACATTGATGACATTATTGTGTGGGGTGATACAGCGGAAGAAGTCTTTGAAAAAGGGAGGAAAATAATCCAAATCCTGCTGAAAGCTGGTTTTGCCATAAAACGGAGTAAGGTCAAGGGACCTGCACAGGAGATTCAGTTTTTAGGATTAAAATGGCAAGATGGACGTCGCCAGATCCCCACAGATGTGATCAACAAAATAACAGCAATGTCTCCATCAACTAATAAGAAAGAAACACAAGCTTTCTTGGGTGCTGTGGGGTTCTGGAGAATGCACATCCCAAATTACAGTTCGATTGTAAGCCCTCTCTATCATGTGACCTGGAAGAAGAACGATTTTAAATGGAGCCCTGAGCAACAACAAGCCTTTGAGCAAATTAAACGTGAGATAGTTCATGCAGTAGCCCTTGGACCAGTCCGGACTGGGCCAGATGTAAAAAATGTACTGTACACCGCAGCTGGGGAGAATGGTCCTACCTGGAGCCTCTGGCAGAAAGCTCCAGGGGAGACTCGAGGTCGACCCCTCGGCTTTTGGAGTCAGGGATACAAAGGATCTGAGGCCAGCTATACCCCAACTGAGAAAGAGATACTGGCAGCCTATGAAGGGGTTTGAGCTGCTTCGGAGGTGATTGGCACTGAAGCACAGCTCCTCCTGGCACCCCGGTTGCCCGTTCTGGGCTGGATGTTCAAAGGCAGGGTCTCCTCTACACATCATGCAACCGATGTGACATGGAGTAAATGGGCTGCCCTAATTACACAACGAGCTCGAATAGGAAATCCCAGTCGTCCAGGCATTCTAGAAGTCATCATGGACTGGCCAGAGGGCAAAGATTTTGGAATGTCACCAGAGGAGGAGGTGATGCATGCTGAAGAGGCTCCACCATATAATAAACTGACAGAAAGTGAAAAGCAGTATGCCTTGTTTACTGATGGGTCCTGCCGTATTGTGGGAAAGCATCAGAGATGGAAGGCAGCTGTATGGAGTCCTCAATGACAAGTTGCAGAAACTGCTGAAGGGGAGGGTGAATCGAGTCAGTTTGCCGAGATGAAAGCCATCCAGCTGGCCCTGGACATTGCTGAACGAGAAAAGTGGCCAGTACTTTATCTCTATACTGACTCATGGATGGTGGCTGTGGAGGTGGTTGCAGCAATGGAAGCAGAGCAACTGGCAACGCAGAAGTAAACCCATCTGGGCTGCTGCACTGTGGCAAGATATCGCTGCCCGGGTGCAGAACCTGGTGGTGAAGGTACACCATGTAGACGCCCATGTACCCAAGAGTCGGGCCACTGAGGAACACCAGAACAACCAAGTGGACAAAGCTGCTAAGATTGAAGTGGCTCAGATGGACTTAGATTGGCAACATAAAGGTGAATTATTTTTGGCTCGGTGGGCCCATGACACTTCAGGTCATCAGGGCAGAGATGCAACATACAGATGGGCCCGTGATCGAGGGGTGGACTTAACAATGGACACTATTGCCCAGGTTATTCATGAGTGTGAAACATGTGCTGCAATTAAACAAGCCAAACGGTTAAAGCCTCTTTGGTATGGAGGACGATGGCTGAAATATAAATATGGGGAGGCCTGGCAGATTGATTATATCACACTCCCACCAACCCGCCAAGGCAAGCGCCATCTGCTTACCATGGTGGAAGCAACCAACGGATGGCTGGAAACATACGCTGTGCCCCATGCCACTGCCCAGAACACTATCCTGGGCCTTGAGAACCAGATTTTGTGGCGACATGGCACCCCAGAAAGAATTGAATCAGATAGTGGGACTCATTTCCGGAATAACCTTATAGACACTTGGGCCAAAGAGCATGGCATTGAGTGGGTATATCACATCCCCTACCATGCACCAGCCTCTGGGAAAATCAAAAGGTATAATGGGCTGTTAAAAACTACACTGAGAGCAATGGGTGGGGGAACTTTCAAGCATTGGCATACACACTTACCAAAGGCCACCTGGTTGGTCGACACCAGAGGATCTGCCAACAGGGCTGGCCCAGCCCAGTCAGAACTTTTACATATTGTAGAGGGGGACAAAGTTCCTGTGGTGCACATGGAGAATTTGCTGGGGAAGACAGTCTGGGTTATTCCTGCTTCAGGTAAAGGCAAACCTACTCGTGGGATTGCTTTTGCTCAGGGAGCTGGATATACTTGGTGGGTAATGCAGGAAGATGGGGAAGTCCGATGCGTACCTCAAGAGGATTTGATTTTAGGGGAAAACAGACAATGAACTCAATTGTACGCTGTTGCCTGCTGTAGCCATCAACTAGAAGTCTGCAGGGCACCAGCAACTGGCCCTGACTTCCCTCCGACCATCATCCCAACAGGGAATGAACTTTGATAGAACCGGACAAGTTCTACAGTAAAGGAATGATCAGCATCAGCAGACAACGATCCAACACTGCACACAGCTTCTCCTGCTCTGAAAGACTGTTACAAGAGATGGAGCCCAACATCATGAACCGAATGGACTCAGTAGCTTTATAGGAATTGGTCCTTGCACTAAGATAACAGTGCACTGAGATGAGAGTGAGGGTATATGGAAAATGTGGGATCTGAGCATGACGTGAATGGTATGGAATAAGGGGTGGATACTGTCCCGGGTTCAGCAGCAGCAGTCAGTTTTTCTCCTTCTTAGTAGCTGTTGCAGCACTGTGTTTTTGACTTTTGGCCTGGGAACAGCTGATAACACTGATGTTTAGACTGACCAAGGACTTTGTGAGTCTCATGCTCTGCCAGGGAGGAGGAGGGGCCGGGAGGAAGCAGGGACAGGATGCCTGACCCAAACTAGTCAAAGAGGTATTCCATACCACAGCACGTCATGCCCGGGGATGTAACTGGGAGCTACCCGGAAGGGCACGTCCTCTTTTCGGTCGGGCTCTTTTCCGGCGAGCGGTATCATATTTTCTTCCCTTGTTATTTCTCTTATCATTATTATTATTGGTGGCAGCAGTAGTGATTTGTGTTATACCTGAGTTACTGGACTGTTTTTATCTTAACCCGTGGGAGTTACATTCTTTCGACTCTCCTCCCCATCCCTCTGGGGAGTGGGGGGGGAAGTAGACTGCGTGGTTCTAATTTACAGCCGGGGCTTAAACCACGACAGCTCTTTCCATGACACCCTGGGAACTCGAGTGACCAGGATGGGTTGAGGCAGTTTGCGTGGCACTCTAAGCGGGATGGTGAGTACTCGCTGTATGACCGGGGCCCGGTCTGGGAGCTCTGCTCTGGCTGCCCCCCGGAGTAGCCACCGTAGGCACCCAGACAGAGCCGATGAGAGGGGAGGCTGCAGTGCAATGCTCAGAGTGTAGTGAGTGTCTGCACTGGTCTCCTGAGGGAACGGTGCCAAATGGGCAGGGCTGCACTCGGTGCTCCCTGGTGGAGGTCCTCCTGTAGCAGGTGGCTGAGCTGCGGGATGCTGTTAATAGGCTGCAAGATGTCAGGGAAGCTGAGAGGAAACAGGACTGCCTCCTCCAGGCCCAAACTGTGCAGGGGCCTCAGGTGTCCCCTGCAGCTCATGGAGGAGTGGAGGAGGCTGTCAACCCAGGAAGCTGGGAAATTGTAAAAACAAAAAACAACAAAAAAAAGGAAGAAGACAATTAAAAGCAACGGGCTTCCTCCTAAAGCTGTTATCACCACCCAGAACCGCTTTGCTGTTCTGCAGAGTGCTAAGAAGGAAGGGCACTTGCACCAGAAACAAACAGCTGGTGTGCTGGTAAAGAAGATCACTACTGGTGCTGCCAGGAAAAAGAGACAAGTCATAGTTGTAGGGTGTAGGGATTGGTGCACGTACGGGAGGTTTCCAGGAGGGACAGGAACCAGCTGACCCTGGGGAGGTGCTTGGGCGGCAAATATAAGGAATTCTAACTGCGCAATAAATCATTGATGACCCGCATTCCGTGAATGCTCTATGTCTCAGCCCTAGTTCGGAGGGAACTAGTGCTTCCGTCTCTCACCACATGAGTAGCGAGAAACTACAAGTGGTGACCCCGACATGATAGCGATGGATGTAAGCCACGTGGTACAGGTACTGGAGGCCCTCGTGCAGCAAGCTGAGTTGCTGAAGGCGATATACTCGGAGCCAGCGGGCCACTGCTTCCAATGGTTGCGAGGCGAGGGGGCGGTGGAGGCCCCCGTGGACGTATTAGATACCTCCCGATGGGGACGGATCCACCAAGAGCTTTTGGAAGTGGTCTTGGCTGAGGAAAAGAAAGCAGGAGATCTAGGGGAGACGTGGGGTGCCATCGAGAAAAGTTGTCTCCAGGAGAGGAGCTGCTGGAGGGGCTGCGGGACACAGAGGCGCTGCGAGTGGAGGAGCCGCCGGTGCAGACCTTTGCACGGGAGATGTGGAGGAACGTGCCCCAGGAGGCGCGGCCGGAGCCCCCGGGCTGCGCGGCCGAGCGGGCAGCGCTGGAGCTGCAGCGCGACTTCTGGCGGCCGCGGCAACAGCAACAATGGCAGCCGCAGGAAAACGGGAAGTGGAGCGTTGTGAGCCCTGGCAACACTCCCCTTTGTGCGACAGGGCAGGGGACAGGGGGGTTCCCCACAACGAGCGACAGCAACCATGAAAGTCTACCCTGGGGGAATCCTCCCTACTAACGACATTGTCTTTATCCTTGGCTACCAGGTTGGAGTGTTTAGTTTGTTTTTGATTTTCTAGAAAAAAACAAAACAAAACAAAACAAACAAAAAAATTAAAAAACAAACAAACAAACAAACAAAAAAAAAAACAAAAAACAAAAAAAAACAAAAAAAAAACACCCCACAGCAATTTAATGTACCCTTATTGCCTTTTGAACACGTTGTGTGAGTGCTGTGGCAGACTGTGGACTTGGGACCCCATATACAACTCATTTGATAGTCTCTCTGTGATCCACATGTACTAGAAGTTGGCAAATATATATCCATGTATATCCATATTTCTATTAGCCCTTGGAGATTTTTATGGATATTGCTGACCACTTCTTCCAATGTAGGCTGGCCACCTGCATCGGAATGAGTGTGCATTTTGGTCAGTGTAAAAGCCCAAAGCTCATGTGATGTGGGGGAGGCAGAGCCTCTGCGGGGACACCCACTCAAGTTGAGCCTGCAGCCTCACACTGTGATGATGCTTCTTGGAGCTGATTTTTTTATTGTCTTCACAGGGTCCTTACGCCACATTCTGTATGAGGAACCGTATAATGGGAATAATGATTGTCTAGGTTTTGTGTTTCAAATATTGTAATTGTATGGAGTATGCTTGTGGGATCCCATGCATGTGTGTGTGTGTGTTGAGGGCAGACAGTGTTCTGTGTATTTTTGGCTGTTGGGTTTGTGTAAAAGTTTTAATGGGTAGCAGATTAACATTTTGGACAAGAAAGGGTTAATGCAAAGTGCCGTTGCTGGCAGGTATTTACAGCTGCTGATAAGCAGGCAGGCAGCTGTAGCTTCACATTTCTTTCCCATCAGAATGCCTTTGAATCACTTTAACGGGCCTCCTTCTCAAGAGCTGATAATGTGGGAGAAGGGGTCCATGGCAGCTGCCTGCAAAGTTTGCAAAGCCTTGCTATGAGCTGGACAGACAAGTGGAGGAACCCGATGCCTCAGCTACAGGAGCTGACAGTGAATACCCCAAGCAGAATGAGATAGAGGAAGAGAAAAATAAATGATTACAGGACATCACTTGGGGGCAACTGAAAAGTAACAACTTGAATATGTGTGCTTGTAACGTAGCTATTATTAGAGGCTGTGATTTTGTGTATAAAACCACCTGTATTTACTAGCCAGTTGCTAATGAGAAACTATACCTTGTATTGTGTGGATTTGTTACTTTTGTTACTTGTAAAAGATGTTAGAGCATGCAAATTTGCAGCAGCTGCTAGAAAATGCTAAGACAAAAGCTAGAAAGATGGTAGTGTTATAAAGCAGATAATGGAACAAATTAAGAGTGTGGAAGAACTCCACTGGTAAGAAAGTTCTTTGGCTGGTTTCTCACTGCCATCAGCATTTTCAATATGCTGTTGCAACCTGTAATAGTTACTCTGGTAATGTAAATCTGTGTGTGCTTTGCCACAATACCAACTTGTTACTTGATGAAGCAGGAGAAACTCTGCACTGACAACGAGGTACAAGACTGAGGTTGACCAAATGCCTGCTGCCACAGTCAAGGGCAAGACTGGGTTGGCCTCTGTGTTTGCCACCAAGAAGAACCTTTAGCTCTGCTACTGGCTGCAACCCAGCAGGCGTGGAGCGGTGGGGACACACGCCATGCCAGACCTTGATGTGAGGGGATGGCCTCCCCTGTTATCAGAGAGCCATCCAGGAGAAAAAGGTGTCCTGGGTTCAGCAGCAGAAGTCAGTTTTTCTCCTTCTTAGTAGCTGGTGCAGTGTTGTGGTTTTGACTTTCAGCCTGGGAATAATACTGATAAAGCCGATGTTTTCAGTTGCTGGTCAGAATGCTTACCCTGACCAAGGACTTTGTGAGTCTCATGCTCTGCCAGGGAGGAGGAGAAGCCGGGAGGAAGCAGGCACAGGACACCTGACCCAAATTAGTCAAAGAGGTATTCCATACCACAGCACATCATGCCCAGGGATGTAACTGGGAGTTACCCGGAAGGGCACGTCCTTTTCTCTGTCGGGCTTTTTTTCCAGCGGGCGGTATCGTATTTTCTTCCCTTGTTATTTCTCTTATCATTATTATTATTGGTGGTAGCAGCAGTGATTTGTGTTATACCTTAGTTACTGGACTGTTCTTATCTCAACCCGTGGGAGTTACATTCTTTCAATTCTCCTCCCCATCCCTCTGGGGAGTGGGGGGGGTGTAGAAACTGCATGGTTCTAATTTACGGCCTGGGCTTAAACCACGACAGTTCTTTTTGGCACCCAACGTGGGGCACGAAGGGTTGAGATAACGACAAATCTGACCGGAGTGTGTCTAATCGTATTTGTGCTAAGCATTCAGTGTTTTGGATTAATAGTCACTCGTCACAATGATGATTTATTGGCTCTCAAAGTTGTTGGTTTTGATCTCACAGTCTCAATATGCCGTAGGTTACTTAGAGCCGGCATTTGCTGTGTTAGTGTTTTTTAAGTGTGGGGCTTGGGCTAAGGTTATTGTCTCATTGTATTTTATGGTAATGACTTGTAATACAATAGCAAAATTGATCATGAAACTGATCTGGCTTATGTTCTCAATGTGGTCACCACCTTTATACTTTGGGAAGTATATAATACAAGTGCTTAGCAATTACACATCTTTTTTCTCCTTCCTGGGCGGTCAACCTATGAAAAAGATATCCTTTTACCCTCCCAGTGCCTCTCCCAGACCATTTACAGCATCATTTGAGAGTTTTGAAGTTTTTGAATGGCCTTTTAATATTGTTGAGACCTGTTTGCTGATTGTGATGGGGATCACCATGTTGGCACGCATACAGAGTGTGTTTTGTCCACAACCATTACATCCGATCTCAAGAGTTAAGCAGAGTCAGGTTTGGGTCTTATCTGGGGTTAGACGACAATATCGGGAGACCGAGAGATTTTCCCCGAGGCTGGACAGCCATGGGTGGCAGGGTGTGTGGGATAGTATGGGCAAGTATCTAGGTCAGTGGGCCCCTCCAGTGTTTTGGAATTTCACCACCGAACAAGTGCAAAATCCAGAAGAATTCATAAAACACTTAAATGAGGTGTGTTTTCATCCTGGTCATACCAGAGAGGGACAAATCATGTCAATGTGCTGGGGCTTGGCGTATGCTTACCGGGCCTTGTTCAACGCTATCCAGCACCTTCAAAAGGAAAAAAATGTCCCTGGATCTGAGGGCGAAGCAACAGACAGCGCAGCTACTCCAGCTCCAAGCACAGCAGCTACACCAATCCAAGTGACAAGTACAGCCACTACTCAAACTTTGACTGCAACAGACAGTGCAGCTGCCCCAGCAACAAGTACAGCCACTACTCAAACTTCAACTGCAACAGACAGCGAAGCTACCCGAGCTCCAAGCACAGCAGCTACACCACCCCCAGCGACAAGTACTGTTGCTACTCAAACCACAGTGATAATGACTGCAGCTAAACCAGAGGACCAATTCGTACCAATATCGATTGCCCCTGTGCGCAAGAGAAAAAGCAAAAATGAGGCAAGAAGGGTGAAGCAAGATGAAGAAACAATGTATTCACCACCCGGGCCACCATCTGATCAGGAGTCATCATCACATGATGAAGAAGAAGAAGAGATGACTTCTCGACGTCGGAGCTCAACCGAGCTACGGAATATGCGAAAAGATTTTACCCGTCAACCAGGGGAGCACATCATCACCTGGTTGCTCCAGTGCTGGGAAAATGGGGCCGATGGCCACGAACTAGGAGGTACGGAAGCCAAGCAGCTGGGATCACTTGCTAGAGAAGGGGGAATTGACAAAGCAATTGCAAGAGAGAAAAGGTCCCTCAGTCTTTGGAGGCGGCTCTTGGCAGCTGTGAAAGAAAGGTTTCCATACAAGGACGATGTTATGAGTCATTCGGCCAAGTGGACTACTTTAGACAAAGGCATCCAGTCTCTGAGGGAATCAGCCATTGTAGAAATGATCTATCACATCAAACCGAATAACGGAGATGTACCCATAGACCCAGATGAAGTCGAAAGTACACGACCCTGTGGCGAAAACTTACATGGAATGCACCGTCATATGCCCATTCATTGGCAACAGTAACCTGGAATGACGCAATACCACTAACAGTGGATGAAACGATCCATAAACTCTCAGAGTTCAAAGACAATCTCACCCCTTCCATCATCTCAGCTGTGGAAAAACTGTCCCAGGATGTCAAACCATTGAGGGACAATCTATCTGATTTATCCAGCTCCTCACGTGTACCAACACACATCTCAGCTGTTAACAAAAGACATCCTATTGTTCGAGAGAGAAGATATAGAAGGCATAGACCACGGGCCACCCTATGGTTTTACCTGCAGGATCATGGAGAAGACATGACGAAGCGGGATGGAAAACCTACTTCAGCTTTGGAGGA
This sequence comes from Psittacula echo, assembly GCF_963264785.1. NCBI lineage: Eukaryota > Metazoa > Chordata > Aves > Psittaciformes > Psittacidae > Psittacula > Psittacula echo. The sequence continues at coordinate 7,693,828 of NC_137742.1, read as the reverse complement.
ACGGGTGCGTGTATTGAAAATAGGAACAAGGGTCAAGACTAATCATCCCATGAGAGCTGTGGCTTCAGTCTCTGGTGAGCAGGTTCCCAGATGGAGTGGAAGAGCTGATTTTACTCCAGCTCCTGTGATAACGAAGAATAATCCCTTTCAACACGACTTAGGTGTCCAATGTTGTGATGACTGTTAGAGGGGCCCTGCCTCCAGCCAGGTGGAGGTAGGGGACAATCAGATTTACTGGACTGTGTGGGTCAGATGGCCTGGCACATCAGTCCCACAGAAGTATAAAGCTCTCGTAGATACCGGTGCACAGTGTACCCTGATGCCGTCAAGCTGTCAAGGGGTGGAACCCATCTATATCTCTGGAGTGACAGGAGGATCCCAAGAGTTGACTGTACTGGAGGCTGAGATCAGCCTGACTGGAAGGAAATGGCAAAAGCACCCCATTGTGGCTGGTCCAGAGGCTCCATGCATCCTCGGCATAGATTACCTCTGGAGAGGGTACTTCAAAGACCCAAAAGGGTACCGATGGGCTTTTGGTATTGCTGCCTTGGAGACTGAGGAAAATGAGCAGCTGTCCACCTTGCCTGGTCTTTCAGAGGATCCTTCTGTTGTGGGGTTGCTGAAGGTCAAAGAACAACAAGTGCCAATCGCGACCGCAACAGTGCACCGGAGGCAGTATCGCACCAACTGAGACTCCCTGATTCCCATCCATAAACTAATCCGTAGTCTGGAGAGTCAGGGAGCGATCAGCAGGACCCGCTCACCCTTTAATAGCCCCATATGGCCAGTATGAAAGACTAACGGAGAGTGGAGACTAACAGTAGACTATCGTGGCCTGAATGAAGTCACACCACCATTGAGTGCTGCCGTACCGGACATGCTAGAACTTCAGTATGAACTAGAGTCAAAAGTAGCCAAGTGGTATGCCACGACTGATATTGCCAATGCATTCTTCTCAATTCCTTTGGCAGCAGAGTGCAGGCCACAGTTTGCTTTTTACTTGGAGGGGCATCCAGTACACTTGGAACCGACTGCCCCAGGGGTGGAAACACAGCCCTACCATTTGCCATGGACTGATCCAGAATGCACTGGAACAGGGGCAAGCTCCAGAACACCTGCAATACATTGGTGACATTATTGTGTGGGGTGATACAGCGGAAGAAGTCTTTGAAAAAGGGAGGAAAATAATCCAAATCCTGCTGAAAGCTGGTTTTGCCATAAAACGGAGTAAGGTCAAGGGACCTGCACAGAAGATTCAATTTTTGGGAATAAAATGGCAAGATTGTGATGCAATTAAACAGGCCAAACGGTTAAAGCCTCTTTGGTATGGAGGACGATGGCTGAAATATAAATGTGGGGAGGCCTGGCAGATTGATTATATCACACTCCCACCAACCCGCCAAAGTAAGCACCATGTGCTTACCATGGTGGAAGCAACCAACGGATGGCTGGAAACATACGCTGTGCCCCATGCCACTGCCCAGAACACTATCCTGGGCCTTGAGAACCAGATTTTGTGGCAACATGGCACCCCAGAGAGAATTGAATCAGACAATGGGACTCATTTCCGGAATAACCTTATAGACACTTGGGCCAAAGAGCATGGCATTGAGTGGGTATATCACATCCCCTACCATGCACCAGCCTCTGGGAAAATCGAACGGTATAATGGGCTGTTAAAAACTTCACTGAGAGCAATGGGTGGGGGAACTTTCAAGCATTGGCATACACACTTACCAAAGGCCACCTGGTTGGTCAACACCAGAGGATCTGCCAACAGGGCTGGCCCAGCCCAGTCAGAACTTTTACATATTGTAGAGGGGGACAAAGTTCCTGTGGTGCACATGAAGAATTTGCTGGGGAAGACAGTCTGGGTTATTCCTGCTTCAGGTAAAGGCAAACCTACTCGTGGGATTGCTTTTGCTCAGGGAGCCGGATATACTTGGTGGGTAATGCAGGAAGATGGGGAAGTCCGATGCATACCTCAAGAGGATTTGATTTTAGGGGAAAACAGCCAATGAACTCAATTGTATGCTGTTGTCTGCTATAGCCAATCAACTAGAAGTCCGCAGAGCACCAGCGACTGGCCCTGACTTCCCTCCGACCATCATCCCAACAGAGAATGAACTTTGATAGAACCGGACGAGTTCTACAGTAAAGGAACGATCAGCACCAGCAGGCAATGATCCAACACTGCACACAGCCTCTCCTGCCCTTAAAGACTGTTACAAGAGATGGAGCCCAACATCGTGGACCAAATGGACTCAGCAGCTTTATAAGAATTGGTCCGTGCACTAAGATAAGAGTGCACTGAGATGAGAGTGAGGGTATATGGAAAATGTGGGATCTGAGCATGACGTGAATGGTATGGAATAAGGGGTGGATACTGTCCTGGGTTCAGCAGCAGCAGTCAGTTTTTCTCCTTCTTAGTAGCTGGTGCAGTGCTGTGGTTTTGACTTTCGGCCTGGGAATAATACTGATAAAGCCAATGTTTTCAGTTGCTGATCAGAATGTTTACCCTGACCAAGGACTTTGTGAGTCTCATGCTCTGCCAGGGAGGAGGAGAAGCCGTGAGGAAGCAGGCACAGGACACCTGACCCAAACTAGCCAAAGAGGTATTCCATACCACAGCACGTCATGCCCGGGGATGTAACTGGGAGTTGCCCAGAAGGGCACGTCCTTTTCTCTGTCGGACACTTTTTCCAGCGGGCGGTATCGTATTCTCTTCCCTTGTTATTTCTCTTATCATTGTTATTACTGGTGGTAGCAGCAGTGATTTGTGTTATACCTTAGTTACTGGACTGTTCTTATCTCAACCCGTGGGAGTTACATTCTTTCGATTCTCCTCCCCATCCCTCTGGTGGGGGGTGGGGTGGGGGGAGTAGAAACTGCGTGGTTCTAATTTACAGCCTAGGCTTAAACCACGACAAAAGGGCAGACCCAGCAGCCTGTGATTGACCTATGTTGAAGAAATATGGAAACATGCTAAGATCTTACACGTGGTGTATGAGGATGGGCAAGCATTTTGGCTGGACAATTTGTTAGGTGAATGGGGACTGACAGGTTGGCTGGTTGTTCTAGTGGAAGGTGGACTAATGGTGTTTATTGGCATTTTAACGATTTTGATTTTGTTGCTGTGTATTTTTAATGTATCCAACGAATGATTATGAGTGCTACAAAGCGTGTTTGGCTTGTATAAAAAGAAAAAGGTGGTGATGTGGATGACTTTCTGGCAAAGAACGGCCATGTACCCAGATCAGCAAGTGCCTATGTGGAGTCAGACATGAACCAAGGGACAACAAAAGCTGAAGGAATCCCAGCAAGATAAGAAGGAACTGACAAATGCTACTATGCTTGCACTAAGTGGGCTGTTGAGTGATGTTGATAGTGTTCGTCATGCCACCTTACAAATAGGGCAGCAATTGACTTCTTATTGTTGGCACAGGGGCATGGTTGTGCTGAATTTGAGGGAATGTGCTGCATGAATTTGTCAGATCATTTGGAATCAATTTATAAGAGTATACAACAATTGAAAGAGGGGGTTAAACGTCTAACGAAAGATGATGGATGGAGTAACTATATTATGTGTGTTAGTTTTATTTGTATTAGTAACAAGTTTTATGTTGCGGTGTGCGATATCTATGGTTAAGAAAAATGTAACATCCATCTGGTTTGCTCAAAAACAAAAAGAGGAAATTGTGGAGTGGCTAAGGGACGGTGGACGTTTTGTGACCAACCCAGAAGTCTTAGCCTTAGGAGATGGTGGTTATGAAGAATACAGCTGAACAATGGACATGTGAGCAATCCCAGCTGTTTGGTCTTAGCCAAGCTCTGAGTTAAGTTGCAAGGCCTGAATTCAAGTTACTCAGGCTGCAAGGCCTAGCCTTAGGTTACTAAAGGACAGTTACGTGCAGTAGAATAAGGAACTTGGCATTTGCTCAAGGCTAACAAGATGTGGGAGTGGGATGTTGAAACTGCAAGTTATGTGAGAAAGGTAGCGAATGGATAACTTGAGCTAGCTTGTTATCTGCTTCAAAAATGTGTGGACTGCACTTCTGAGCCAATCACAATCTATATTGGTTACTTCTAGCCAATAGCAGTTCAATTTCTGGAAGCATATACTGTAGCTACTGTGCTACGACAGTGGTCTGCAGACCCCATTAGCCATTGAGACTACGATGGAGTGTGCGCAAGTCCTTTTTCAGGCTTTGTCTGAGCGAGCTGCTGAAATTTGCCCAAATCACTGTAATAGTCATTCTCACATCCCTGGACTCCTAACTGAAGGTAACAATAGTGCAGACCGTGTTGCACAAGGTCTGCCAGTTCCTGACTGTTGTGCTCCAGTTTTTATGCGCTATTTACATGTCACGGTTGATACCTGTAGCAGTGTCATCTTGGCTACGGCACAACGCAAGCAAGACGCCAAAGCGGCCATTTTGCATTGGCGCAACATCATGGTGATTTTGGGAGTCCCTAGCCAGATCAAGATCAAGACAACGGCCCAGCATATTGAAGTCTACTGGTGGCTTCATTTTTACGACAGTGGGGCATTGAACATAAGACCGGTTGTCCTCATAACAGCACTGGACAAGCTATCGTCGAACATGCGCACCGGACTCTGAAAGCTCCCCTTGTGTGTCTTGAGGCGGGGGAGACCGTACCTGGAGAAACTCCCGCAGTCCGTGTGCACCGACTTTTACTTTCTGCTGTGACTAGTTTAAACCAATTATCGCGTGGATCAAGTGAACAATCCCCAATGAGCTTGCACTTTGCCTCACCTCTAGACAAACCCCCGTATCCACAGGTACGGGTGAAAGATCTGGAAAAGGATAAGATAGGTCCATTTGCCCTACGTGCTCACGGGCGAGGCTATGCCTGTGTAGAGGGTGAGACTGGCCTACGCTGGGTACCGGCAAAGTGACTATTACCGTATTTGTAGTTGTAAGTTTGTATTTGAGCTATGTTTTACAGGTGGTGATTGGCACTCGGCTATATCTGGGAGAGAGTGATGGAAAGAGATGTGAAATGACATCCCTGGCCCTTGTGTGTCCAGATGACTTCACTCACGGATCCAGTCACGATGTGCCTTACGAACTTTGTAGCCGGCCATTGAATACGACATCACTCAGGCCGGAAACACCTGCGTCTAGGTCCCTTTAGGCTGACGCTCTGTGTTTATTAGTATTGGAATGTTTGTTTCCTTCTTGTTTGATTATGTAATACGCACTGTGTGTGAATACTTAGTGGCACAAACCTTTCTTACTTAGTTAATTAGAGTTATAAGTTGTTATCTGGAATAGCTGTTAAAACCCTGAGTTTTCTAGTCTTGAGGCGGGGGAGATGTAGGGATTGGTGCACGGATGGGAGGTTGCCAGGAGGGACAGGAACCAGCTGACCCTGGGGAGGTGCTTGGGCGGCAAATATAAAGAATTCTAACTGCGCAATAAATCGTTGATGACCCGCATTCCGTGAATGCTCTATGTCTCAGCCCTAGTTCGGAGGGAACTAGTGCTTCCATCCCTCACCACACGAGTAGCAAGAAACTACAGTAGGGGACTCTACTTTGAAAGGGACAGAGGCACCCATCTGTCGGCCTGACCCGGTCTCGAGGGAGCTGTGTTGCCTACCTGGGGCACGGATCAGGGATGTTGCAGAGAGGCTGCCTGCTCTAGTAAGTCCCACTGACTATCGCCCACTTCTAGTAATCCATGTGGGTGCTAGTGATGTTGATAGCAGTAGCCTGGAGAACATAAACAGGACTACAGAGCCCTGGGAGAGGTCGTTAGGGGCTCTGGGGCTCAGATTGTCTTTTCATCAATTCTCCAGGATACAGGGGAGGACCTTAAAAAAGCTAGGAGGATTGGCCATGTTAATAAATGGTTAAAAGGGTGGTGCCATAGTCAGGGGTTTGGGTGTTTTGAATACGGGACCCAAGTTAGTAGTCCAGGTCTACTGGGGGCTGGTAGAGCTGATCTGACAAAGAAGAGGAAGAGAGGTTTTGGTAGCAGGCTTGCCAGGCTGGTCAAGGTTTCTTTAAACTAGATGTGTTGGGGAAGGGGGCGTCGTTCCATCCCAACACACCCAGTCAGTTGCCAGCACCTCCAATAAATGCTCGGAGCAATGCAGAGATATTCCAGCCACTCCAGCCAATGAGCCGGCTTCATTTGGAGCTCAGCTCAGATGCCTCTATACAAATGCCCGTAGTATGGGAAACAAACAAGAGGAATTAGAGATGTGTGCACGACTATGGGAATATGATATAGTAGGCATCACAGAAACATGGTGGGATGGCTCCTAGGACTGGAGTGTTGGAATGGAAGGTTACAGGCTCTATAGAAAAGACAGGCCCGACAGATGGGGAGGGGGAGTTGCTATTTATGTTAGGGATAGGCTGGAGAGTATGGAACTCTGCCTGGGGACGGGTGAGCAGTCGACAGAGAGTTTGTGGGTCAGGGTTAAAGGGAGAGCAGCAATGAGAAACATTACTGTGGGGATCTGTTACAGACCGCCTGATCAAGAGGAATCTGTGGATGAAGTGCTCTATAGGCAGATAGGAACAGCCTCAAGCTCACAGGCCCTTGTTCTCATGGGAGACTTCAACCACCCTGACATCTGTTGGAGTGATGGTATGGCCCAGCACAAGCAATCCAGGAGGTTCCTCGATTGTGTAGAAGACAACTTCCTTCTGCAAGTAATAGAGGAGCAGACAAGGAGAGGTGTCATGCTTGATCTCGTGCTCACCAACAGGGAAGGGCTGGTTAGAAATGTGACACTCCAGGGCAGCCTTGGTTGCGGTGACCACGAGATGGTCAAATTCGAGATCCTTGGGACAGTGAGAAGAGCGTGCAGCGCGCTCACTGCCCTGGACTTCAAGAGAGCAGACTTTGGCCTCTTCAGGAACCTGCTTAGTAAGGTTCCATGGGACACAGCCCTAGAGGGCAGGGGACCCAAGACTCTTGGTTGTTATTCAAGGATCACCTGCTCCAAGCTCAAGAGTGTTGCATCCCAACTAGAAGGAAGTGCAGCAGGAGGGCCAGGAGACCTCCTTGGATGGATAAGGAGCTGCTGAGGAAAATTCAAAGGAAAAAAGAGGCTTATAGAAGGTGGAAGCAGGGACAGGTGGCCTGGGAAGAATACAGGGATGCTGTCCGGGAAGCTAGGGAGCAGGTGAGGAAGGCTAAGGCCCAGTTAGAATTGAACTTGGCTAGGGATGTTAAGGATAATAGGAAGGGATTCTATAGGTACGTAGTGAGTAAAAGACAGACTAGTGACAACGTAGGCCCCCTCTGGAAGATATCAGGAGAACTGGCTACCCAGGATTTGGAGAAGGCTGAGGTTCTTAATGACTTCTTTGCCTCGGTCTTCACTGGCAAAGGCTCTGACCACACCACCCAAGTCTTGGAAAGCGAACTCAGGAACTGTAAGAATGGGGACGCTACGCCCACTGTAGGAGAGGATCTGGTTCAAGACCATCTTAAAAACATAAATGTACACAAGTCCATGGGACCTGACAAAATCCATCCACGCGTCCTGAAGGAGCTGGCAAATGAAGTTGCTAAGCCACTGGCCATCATATTTGAAAAATCATGGCAGTCAGGTGAAGTTCCCGACGACTGGAAAAAGCATAATATAACCCCCGTTTTCAAGAAGGGGAAAATGGATGACCCGGGGAATTACAGACCAGTCAGTCTCACCTCTGTGCCTGGCAAACCCTTGGAGCAGATTCTCCTGGAAGGCATGCTAAGGCACATGAAAAATAAGGAGGTGGTTGGTGACAAGCAGCATGGCTTCACTAAGGGGAAATCCTGCCTGACCAAGTTGGTGGCCTTCTATGATGGGGCTATGGAACGGATGGACAGGGACAGAGCAGTTGACGTCATCTACCTGGACTTGTGCAAAGCCTTTGACACTGTGCCACGAGACATCCTTGTCTCTAAATTGGAGAGACATCAATTTGATGGGTGGACCACTTGGTGGATAAAGAACAGGCTGGATGGCCGCACACAAAGAGTTGTGGTCAATGGCTCGATGTCCGGCTGAAGACCAGTAATGAGTGGTGTCCCTCAGGGATCGGTGTTGGGACCTGTCTTGTTCAACATCTTTGTTCGTGACATGGACAGTGGGATTGAGTGCGCCCTCAGCAAGTTTGCCGATGACACCAAGCTGTGTGGTTCGGTTGATACGCCGGAGAGAAGGGATGCCATCCAGAGGGACCTTGACATGCTTGTGAGGTGGGCTGATGCCAACCTTACGAAGTTTAACCATGTCAAGTGCAAGGTCCTGCACCTGTGTCGGAGCAATCCCAGGTACAGCTACAGGTTGGGCAAAGAAGAGATTCAGAGCAGCCCTGCAGAAAAGGACTTGGGGGTGTTGGTCCATGAGAAAATGAACATGAGCCAGTTTCAGTGTGCGCTCGCAGCCCAGAAAGCCAACCGTATCCTCGGCTGCATCAAAAGGAGCATGACCAGCAGGTCAGAGGAGGTGATCCTGCACCTCTACTCTGCTCTCGGGAGACCTCACTTGGAGTATTGTGCGCAGTTCTGGTGTCCTCAACATAAAAAGGACATGGAACTGTTGGAACAAGTCCAGAGGAGGGCTACGAGGATGATCAGGGGACTGGAGCACCTCCTGTGTGAAGATAAGCTGAGAAAGTTGGGGCTGTTCAGCGTGGAGAAGAGAAGGCTGCGTGGAGACCTCATAGCAGCCTTCCAGTATCTGAAGGGGGCCTACAAGGATGCTGGGGAGGGACTCTTCATCAGGGACTGTAGTGAGAGGACAAGGGGTAACGGGTTCAAACTTAAACAGGGAAAGTTTAGATTGAATATAAGGAGGAAGTTCTTTACTGTTAGGGTGGTGAGGCACTGGAATGGGTTGCCCAGGGAGGCTGTGAATGCTCCATCCTTGGCGATGTTCAAGGCCAGTTTGGATGAGGCCTTGGTTGGCATGGTTTAGTATGGGGTGTCCCTGCCCATGGCAGGGGTGTTGGAACTAGATGATCTCAAGGTCCTTTCCAACCCTAACTATTCTATGATTCTATGATTCTAAAATGAAGGGAAATGATCATTTCAAACATGCATGCACAAAACAAACTTTAAATTCAGTGCCAGGAAAAAACTAATACAGCACACAAGAATATAAAGATGCTGAAAATGAGCACTGTTATCTTGAGAGGTAGCAACTGAACACCCAGTTCTGTCACTTTTTTAATCAAACAGAAAATATTTATTGTCATTTTGATCTCGTATCTCAAGGGTCACAGTGAGAATCTGGAGTGATATCTATATATGAATACTTACAGTGATAGCGGATGGTGGTAGCCTTGTAATTCATTTACAGTCCATGAAGACTTTCATCCTAGAAGTTTGATTCTTATCACCTTGAAATGGCTGGAAGACATTTTTGGGCAGAATATAACTTAGGGACAACAAGCCCATAAATTCTCTTGAGGACATTAACATTAAAATATCCATAATTAAATCACAGGTCTTTCTTCCTGAAATCAATATGATGTTGAAGGAGGATGTAAAGAACTGTTTACTCTCGCTTATGTCAACCTTACCTTACCAAGGGATCCACTTCTCCTATGGAGCCGTTACCTTGTTCCTCCATCTCATTGTTGTGATCTGCACTGCCTGACCAGAATAAAGCTACACTAGGGCCCTCTCTACTTCTGTATATAAGTTGTCTTAAACTTCATAACAAATTTTTTTATGTAAAACAGATAAAAGGCAGGGAAATCAGATGATTTGTAAAAATTGCAGTACTGCCTAAGATGGCAGTGATCTCCACATGCACATTTCTGTGGTTACAGACTGATAACAAAATTACTAAAATTCACCATGTGTCTCTATAAATCTCTTTACTGAAACAGCATGCAGGAGCCTCCCAGGAACTCTAACGCTACAGATGCAAAAGTTTAATTTCTCCCCATACTAGCCTGCAGCTAGACCACCACTGTAGGTGGTGCTGTGAGAAGACTATCAACAGTCAGGTCTCTATAGGGGGAATAAGTAAGAGAAAATTACCATGCTCCACTCCTGTGTCTCCACCACCTCTCAAAAATAGTTTCTAGAGCTGCTTAAATGTTCAAAATAATAAAAAAATAACCATATTTCTACTTTCTACCATCCCCCAAGAAGATCCATAATGGGACCCCTTAGTTCCCAGTACAGATCAAGTTTTCACTGAGAAAAAAGTACACAGGAGGAAAATAAAATAAAAAGACAGAAAAAAAAGAAAAAAAAGAAAAGAAAGAAAATGAAAGAAAGAAAAGAAGAAAGAAGAGAAGAGAGAAGAAAAGAAAAGAAAAGAAAAGAAAAGAAAAGAAAAGAAAAGAAAAGAAAAGAAAAGAAAAGAAAAGAAGAAAAGAAAGAGAAGAGAAGAGAAGAGAAGAGAAGAGAGAAGAAAAGAAAAGAAAAGAAAAGAAAAGAAAAGAAAAGAAAAGAAAAGAAAAGAAAAGAAAAGAAAAGAAAAGAGAAAAGAAAAGAAAAGAAGAAGAAAAGAAAGGAAAGGAAAAGAAAAGAATAAAGAAAAGAGAAAAGAAAAGAGAAAAGAAAAGAGAAAAAAGAAAAGAAAGAAAAGAAAAGAAAAAAAAAGAAAAGAAATGAAGAAAAGAAAAGAAAAGAAAAGAAAAGAAAAAAGAAAAGAAAAGAAAAGAAAAGAAAAGAAAAGAAAAGAGAAAAGAAAAGAAAAGAGAAGAAAAGAAAAGAAAAGAAAAGAAAAGAAAAGAAAAGAAAAGAAAAGAAAAGAAAAGAAAAGAAAAGAAAAGAAAGAAAAGAAAAGAAAAAAGAAAAGAAAAAGAGAGAAAAAAGGAAATACCTTAGGGTAAAACAAAACAAAACAAAGCAAAACAAAATCAAAAACATGGACATGTTTTAAAGAAAGAGGCAAAAAATGTAGGTGAGAGATTGCAACTGTGTGCAAACTATAGACAAAAGAAAGGTACACAAGAAAAGAAAGATAGACTAATTATTTTATATCTTCAAGGAAAGATAAGGATGTCATGATTAGATGCATTTAAACCACAGCAGGGAAAACAGGTTTAGTACAGGATATGAGGAAATTAGATATAGTAGAATACTATCTTTTGTCAAAGAATTGGGTTCTCTGTAGAACAGGAAATCAGTGAAAATATAAATTTGGTGGGTTTTTTTGGTGGAAAACTGTTAGTTGTTTCGTTTGTTGTTTTTTTTTTTTTTTTTTTGCTAATGTTTTTTAATTAATCGTTATATTTATTCCCACAGAAGCAAATCTGTTTTGATATATAATTACATACAGAAACATCCTAACCACATTCCTCTATGTGCACCAATTGGTTTCTAACTGGCTTCTGAAAGGACGGTTTCTAGAAGCAGAATTAGCTTCTGAGGAGAAAGAAAAATTCTCCACGGAAAGTGTTCTGGCATCAGAACAGTCTAGCAAACAAATGGGCTGGAATTCCCTTCAGTGAAGAAATTGCTTGCTGTGAAATCCAGTCCCTGATGGAAAGGATTACCTACAAGCATAAACTAGATGTCTCTGTAATGATGCTTTGATTTCATATGGTCCTCTTTGTCAGAAATCCCAAAAGCCGCCTGGACAAATCACCTAGTATGCTCAAAACCGGGAACATGTATATGTACAAGTAGTTAATAGCATCTTCTTGTTTTCAATGTCTTTTGTTTATTAGCTTGTTTGCTGGTCTTTTATTTAAAAGAAAAGAGAATATATTTTACTGTAGGGATTGGTGCATGGACGAGAGGTTGCCAGGAGGGACAGGAACCAGCTGACCCTGGGGAGATGCTTAGGCGGCAGATATAAGGAATTCTAGCTGCGCAATAAATCGTTGATGACCCGCATTCCGTGAATGCTCTATGTCTCAGCCCTAGTTCGGAGGGAACTAGTGCTTCCGTCCCTCACCACACAAGTAGCGAGAAACTACAAGTGGTGACCCCGACATGATAGCGATGGATGTGAGCCACGTGGTACAGGTACTGGAGGCCCTCGTGCAGCAAGCTGGGTTGCCGAAGGCGATAAACTCGGAGCCAGCGGGCCGCTGCATCCAATGGTTGCGAGGCCAGGGGGCGGTGGAGGCCCCCGTGGACGTATTAGATACCTCCCGATGGGGACGGATCTGCCAAGAGCTTTTGGAAGCGGTCTTGGCGGGGGAAAAGAAAGCAGGAGACCTAGGGGAGACGTGGGGTGCCATCGAGAAAAGTTGTCTCCAGGAGAGGAGCTGCTGGAGCGGCTGCGGGACACGGAGGCGCTGCGAGTGGAGGAGCCGCGGGTGCAAGCGCGGGAGCTGTGGAGGAAGGTGCCCCGGGAGGCGCGGCCGGAGCCCCCGGGAGGCGCGGCCGGACCCCCCGAGCCGCGCGGCCGAGCGGGCAGTGCCGGGGCTGCAGCGGGACTGCCAGAAACTGCAGCCATGGCAACAGCAAAAAACCGGGAAGTGGAGTCTTGTGAGCCCTGGCAACACTCCCCTTTGTGCGACAGGGCAGGGGACAGGGGGGTTCCCCACAACGAGCGACAGCAACCCTCAAAGCCTACCCTGGGGGAATCCTCCCTACTAACGACATTGTCTTTATCCTTGGCTACCAGGCTGGAGTGTTCAGTTTGGTTTTGATGTTCTAGGGAAAAAAAAAAAAAAAAAAAAAAAAAAAAAAAAAAAAAAAAAAAAAAGGTACCCTTATAGCCTTTTGAACACGGTGTGTGAGTGCTGTGGTGGGCTGTGGACTTGAAACCCCATATACAACTCATTTGATAGTCTCTTTGTTATCCACATGTACTAGAAGTTGGGAAATATATATCCATGTATATCTATGTTTCTATTAGCCCTTGGAGACTTTTTAAGGATATTGCTGACCACTTCTTCCAATGTAGGCTGGCCACCTGCATCGGAATGAGTGTGCATTTTGGTCAGTGTAAAAGCCCAAGGCTCGTGCGATGTGGGGGGGGCAGAGCCTCTGCGGGGACGCCCGCTGAAGTTGAGCCTGCCACCTTACACTGCAGTGATGCTGCTTGGAGCTGATTTTTGATTGTCTTCACAGGGTCCTTATGCTACGTTCTGTATGAGGGACCATATAGTGGGAATAATGATTGTCTAGGTTTTGTGTTTCAAATATTGTAATTGTATGGAGTGTGCTTGTGGGATCCCATGCATGCATGTGTGTGTGTGCTGAGGGCGGACAGTGCTCTATGTATTTTTTGTTGTTGGGTTTGTGTAAAAGTTTTAATGGGTAGCAGATTAACATTTTGGACAAGAAAGGGTTAATGCAAAGTGCCGTTGCTGGCAGGTATTTACAGCTGCTGATAAGCAGGCAGGCAGCTGTAGCTTCACATTTCTTTCCCATCAGAATGCCTTTGAATCACTTTAACGGGCCTCCTTCTCAGGAGCTGATAGCGTGGGAGAGGGGGTATGTTTGTGTTCTCCTACCTACAGGTCCACGGCAGCTGCCTGCAAAGTTTGCAAAGCCTTGCTATGAGCTGGACAGACAAGTGGAGGAACCCGATGCCTCAGCTACAGGAGCTGACAGTGAATACCCCGAGCAGAATGAGATAGAGGAGAAGAAAAATAAATGATTACAGGACATCACTTGAGGGCAACTGAAAAGTAACAACTTGAATATGTGTGCTTGTAACGTAGCTGTTATTAGAGGCTGTGATTTTGTGTATAAAACCCACTTGTATTTACTAGCCAGTTGCTAATGAGAAACTATACCTTGTATTGTGTGCATTTGTTACTTGTAAAAGATGTTAGAGCATGCAAATTTGCAGCAGCTGCTAAAAAATGCTAAGGCAAAAGCTAGAAAGATTCTAATATGATGGTAGTGTTATAAACCAGGTAATGGAACAAATTAAGAGGGTGGAAGAACTCCACTGGTAAGAAAATTCTTTGGCTGGTTTCTCACTGCCATCAGCATTTTCAACATGCTGTTGTAACCTGTAGTAGTTACTCTGGTAATGTAAATCTGTGTGTGCTTTGCCACAATAGCAACTCGTTACTGGACGAAGCAGGTGAAACTCTGCATTGACAACGAGGTACAAGAACTGAGGTTGACCAAATGCCTGCTGCCACAGTCAAGGGCAAGACTGGGTTGGCCTCTGTGTTTGCCACCAAGAAGAACCTTTAGCTCTGCTGTTGGCTGCAACCCAGCAGGTGTGGAACGGTGGGGACACATGCCATGCCAGACCTTGATGTGAGGGGATGGCCTCCCCTGTTATCACAGAGCCATCCAGGAGAAAAAGGGCAGACCCAGCAGCCTGTGACTGACCTGTGTTGAAGAAATATGAAAACATGCTAAGATCTTACACATGGTGTATGAGGATGGGCAAGCCTTTTGGCTGGACAATTTGTTAGGTGAATGGGGACTGACAGGTTGGCTGGTTGCTCTAGTAAAAGGTGGACTAATGGTGTTTATTGGCATTTTAACGATTTTGATTTTGTTGCTGTGTATTTTTAATGTATCCAACGAATGATTATGAGTGCTACAAAGCGTGTTTGGCTTGTATAAAAAGAAAAAGGCGGAGATGTGGATGACTTTCTGGCAAAGAACAGCCATGTACCCAGATCAGCAAGTGCCTACGTGGAGTCGGACATGAAGCAAGGGACAACAAAAGCTGAAGGAATCCCAGCAAGATAAGAAGGAACTGACAAATGCTACTGTGCTTGCACTAAGTGGGCTTTTGACTGATGTTGATAGTGTTTGTCATGCCACCTTACAAATAGGGCAGCAATCGACTTTTTATTGTTGGCACAGGGGCATGGTTGTGCTGAATTTTAAGGAATGTGCTGCATGAATTTGTCAGATCATTTGGAATCAATTTATAAGAGTATACAACAATTGAAAGAGGGGGTTAAATAGCTAACGAAAGATGATGGATGGAGTAACTATATTATGTGTGTTAGTTTTATTTGTATTAGTAGCAAGTTTTATGTTGCGGTGTGTGATATCTATGGTTAAGAAAAATGTAACATCTGTCTGGTTTGCTCAAAAACAAAAAGAGGGAATTATGGAGTGGCTGAGGGACGGTGGACATTTCGTGACCAACCCAGAGGTCAGCCTTAGGAGATGGTGGTTATGAAGAATACAGCTGAACAATGGACATGTGAGCAATCCCAGCTGTTTGGTCTTAGCCAAACTCTGAGTTAAGTTGCAAGGCCTGAACTCAAGTTACTCAGGCTGCAAGGCCTAGCCTTAGGTTACTAAAGGACAGTTACGTGCAGTAGAATAAGGAACTTGGCATTTGCTCAAGGCTAACAAGATGTGGGAGCGGGATGGTGAAACTGTAAGTTATGTGAGAAAGGTAGCGAATGGATAATTTTAGCTTGTTATCCGCTTCAAAATGTGTGGACTGCACTTCTGAGCCAATCACAATCTATATTGGTTACTTCTAGCCAATAGCAGTTCAATTTCTGGAAGCATATACTGTAGCTACTGTGCTATGACAGTGATCTGTGGACCCCATTGGCCATTGAGACTACGATGGAGTGTGCGCAAGTCCTTTTTCAGGCTTTGTCTGAGCGAGCTACTGAAATTTGCCCAAATCACTGTAATAGTCATTCTCACATCCCTGGACTCCTGACTGAAGGTAACAATAGTGCAGACCGTGTTGCACAAGGTCTGCCAGTTCCTGACTGTTGTGCTCCAGTTTTTATGCACTATTTACATGTCACGGTTGATACCTGTAGCAGTGTCATCTTGGCTACGGCACAACGCAAGCAAGACGCCAAAGCGGCCATTTTGCATTGGCATGAGGTCATGGCGATTTTGGGAGTCTCTAGCCAGATCACGACCGACAACGGCCCAGCATATTCAAGTCAACTGGTGGCTTTGTTTTACAACAGTGGGGCATTGAGCATAAGACCGGTTGTCCTCATAACAGCACTGGCCAAGCTATCGTCGAACGCGCGCACCGGACTCTGGAAGCTCGCCTCGTGTGTCTTGAGGCGGGGGAGACCGTACCCGGAAGAACTCCCGCAGTCCGTGTGCGCTGACTTTTATTTTCTGCTCTGACTCGTTTAAATCAATTCTCGCATGGATCAAGTGAACAATCCCCAATGAGCTCGCACTTTGCCTCACCTCTAGACAAACCCCTGTATCCACAGGTATGGGTGAAAGATCCAGAAAAGGGTAAGATAGGTCCATTTGCCCTATGTGCTCACGAGCGAGGCTATGCCTGTGTAGAGCGTAAGACTGGGCTGCGCTGGGCACCGGCAAAATGGTTATTACCGTATTTGTAGCTGAGTCCGTAAGTTTGTATTTGAGCTATATTTCACAGGTGGTGATTGGCGCTCGGCTATATCTGGGAGAGAGTGATGGAAAGAGGTGTGAAATGACATCCCTGGCCCTTGTGTGTCCAGATGACTTCACTCACGGATCCAGTCATGACGTGCCTTACGAACTTTGTAGCCAGCCGTTGAATACGACATCACTCAGGCCGGAAACACCTGCGTCTAGGTCCCTTTAGGCTGACGCTCTGTGTTTATTAGCATTCGGATGTTTGTTTCCTTCTTGTTTGATTGTGTAATACGCACTGTGTGTGAATACTTCGTGGCACAAACCTTTCTTACTTAGTTAATTAGAGTTATAAGTTGTTATCTGGAATAGCTGTTAAAACCCTGAGTTTTCTAGTCTTGAGGCGGGGGAGATGTAGGGATTGGTGCACGGACGGGAGGTTGCCAGGAGGGACAGGAACCAGCTGACCCTGGGGAGGTGCTTAGGCGGCAGATATAAGGAATTCTAGCTGCGCAATAAATCGTTGATGACCCGCATTCCGTGAATGCTCTATGTCTCAGCCCTAGTTCGGAGGGAACTAGTGCTTCCGTCCCTCACCACACAAGTAGCGAGAAACTACATTTTACATTTATTGGTCTTATACAGAGAATAAACCCTCCGCTACCATGTACACTTTATTATCCATTAATTGCTTTCCCATCTGCTATCTTATATTTTATTTTCTTCTGTGGTGGTGACTTGTGTCCTGCCATACTCTGAAGAGAAACTCCACACAAGTCAATAATTTGAACCTTCATTTATCTCATTGATTTCAATCAAATTCCATCCAGAAATTCTTCATAAAAAAACAACTTGAAAATTTAGAGTGTCTGCATTCTGAGATAGGTTATTTATATCTAATAGTGCTTATTGGTGCTGTGAAATCGGTGAAATCGGTTTGTCAATCACTGAAATAATAAATGAATCAAATTAGCAAGGGAACTGCAAATAACTTTAAAAGCCACAGCATTTTCCATCCCTCTTTCTTCACCAACACTGTTCAAAGAGTCAAGAACCAGATTTGGAGTGCTTTCCTTATGCATTTGTCTTGGGTTCAGCAGTAGCAGTCATTTTTTCTCCTTAGTAGCTGGTGCAGTGCTGTGGTTTTGACTTTTGGCCTGGGAACAGCGCTGATAACACCGATGTTTTTAGTTACTGCTCAAATGTTTAGCCTGACCAAGGACTTTGTGAGTCTCATGCTCTGCCAGGGAGGAGGGGAAGCTGGGAGGAAGCAGAGACAGGACACCTGACCCAAACTAGCCAAAGAGGTATTCTATACCACAGCACGTCATGCCCTGGATGTAACTGGGTGTTACCCGGAAGGGCTGGCTCACTGCTCGATCAGGCTGGGCATTATCGGTCAGCAGGTGGTATTGTATTCTCTTCCCTTGTTATTTCCCTTATCATTATTATTATTAGTGGTAGCAGTAGTGATTTGTGTTATACCTTAGTTACTGGACTGTTCTTAACCTGTGGGAGTTACATTTTTTCGATTCTCCTGCCCGTCCCTCCAGGAGTGGGGGAAAGAAAGGGGCGGGGGGGGGGAGTAGACTGTGCTGCTGACTTGCTGCCTGGGCTTAAACCATGACAGCATTTTTCAGAGGTATGTTTGAAAAGTTCATGCAGAAACTCAGGTTGGTTTGATAAGCTAGTTGACAATCTAAAGAATACTTTCCTCAGACTGAAATTCTTCAGAGGAAATTATAAAATAAGAGAAAATCATTAATAAAATCAAGACTGACTGCATCCTCTAGCCACAGAGATCATTTACAAAGTATGAGTTGAACTTTGATTGTGACTGAGGTCTCTGGATCTTGTGTATGAAAGGCCAGGCAGACATAGCCATGAGGAACTCTCTCCATTGTGTGAAAGATAGCATACTACACAGTACTGGACTGTGGAAATACCCTATGGATCACACTTGAAGTAATGACAGAAGGAAATAAATCTGAATGAATGGATAAATACATTCTAGCACAATTGCATTTGGGAAGCATTAGACAATGGAATTGATATGAAAAGTACTGATGTAAGCACTCAAATGTTGTTGTTCTCAGGCACTAAGCTTGGAGAACTTGGAGAAGTCCAGATAGCTCCTAGTTCATAAGCAGTGCTATGCATCTTAAAACGCAGGCTGGCACAGTCTCATGTAACCTGTTTTCTGGTGTATAAGCAGAACACTGTGTCATATACAAAATGTCAGCCCTTTTCTGGAATATCCTACTGCCAATGATAGCTAAGCTTTCAGAAGAAAAATCTCTAATTAATATGCTGAACAATTTTGTTTATTTTGTTCATTCCCCAACTCTGTGTCATACATTATTAGACCAAAATTTTTAATGCACTCACAGGCTTTTTTTTCAGGAGATAAGAGATAAACAAGCAAGCAAACAAACGAAGCCAAGAAAATCTGCTCACTACAAAGAGTAGCATCTATTATTAAAAAAAATTACTAACAACTCTTTTCTCACTACTGGATGTGGATAAGCCATATTTTGGCTGCAATTGTTTATTTTATCATAGGACATAAAAACAAAAGGTACATTTAAATTTGAGATAAATGGTGTAAGTCTTTTAACTTCAGTAAGGTTTATAATGATTTGAAAAGCAGAACCATGGTAGTTCAGCAGAATAGATAATTGGGAATTAAAATAATCTCGGTTATTAAAATACATTCTTAGAGACCTTAAAAAAAGTCCTTAAAAGACCTGCAAAACCTATGATTTTAGAGTGATTGATGCTGGAATGAACTGATTTAAGGACTTTTAAGGCTGCTGTAAATGCTAAAATGAAGCACAAGACCACCACTGTGAAATTTGTTGCAGTTCTGGTTTTAAGGTATCTATTTTTCACAATGAGGGGACATCAGGGAGGACATGGAGACAGCTGAGGTAGACTTTTCACAGCAAGTTCTCCGAACTGAGTATATTTACTATATGTATCACTGATAAAGGCATGTGTTCCTGGAGTGTCATAGACTTTCTGGCCAGAGAGCGTTGAACAAAGAATGTGTATATAAAATAGTAAAATACATATATAAAAATGAGGAAGTAGTAACACAAAATTTGTTTTTGAGAGGCCAGTAAAATGCACAATAATAGGAGCAATGATGATCAAACAACCCTCCCACCATTTACAAGTTTGATTGGACCCCTACTAACTTTTGTTCTGTAGAGCTTCCACTTTCACCTGTCCCCAGAAAAATACTGGTTTACAAACTGAATTTCCAGGACCTACTTCTCAAAGTTACTTTCACAGTCTTTTAACTGTTGATAACAATCACTATGCACCTGGGGAGTCATTTTCTCATTTTGCTTTTTGTTTACTTGCTGTTTTTCTAGGATAGATGGGCTGACAAATCTTTTCCCTGTTCTTTTGTGTAAAATGTATTTTCTGTAGTGCTTTTCATTTGATGTTGCTAAATACTGAAAATCAAATTGTTCAGGTAGCTGCTCTGTTCTGAAAGAGCTCCTCTTAATTTTGTGTTCCAATGAAAGATATATATGATTTTTTTAGATGGTTTCATAAGTTGTGGGAACTTGAGATATTTTTCTTGATACTCTGAAGACACAATGTCAGTGATATGCTGTGTTGCACAGAAACAACACTGAGTTTTCTTGCTACTATTGGAAAACTTGGTAGTAGTGACATAATTAGCTGACCCGTTTATAGAAGTTAAAATTGACTTACATACGGATGGTTCGGTGTTGGCACTACAGTACATATCACATACCTAAAGGATACACACAATGACCTAATGGATAAGAAGGCAAAGATCTGGAATGCAAAGAATGGGTTTCCAAGAAAGTGAAGATCAGGTGCCAAGAGCTCCAAGGTTTCTCATATATTATCTAAACAACAAGGTCTGGGCGTGTGTTAGGGTAATGCATTATCATATAATGTATGAAGGTAGCACAATGTCATAAGATTTCGAGGTGTATGTCTAATAGTTTCCTACAAACTTTTGAGATCTAAATCTTCAAAAGATGTGAAATGAGGTTTGGGAATTACGGTGGTGACTACACTCTGTGAAACAACAAGGACATGGAGAGATGTTAAATTTAGATAAATCTTTTAGGCCAAAATACTCTACGGGCAGAATCATACTCCAAGATTAAAAATTAATCATAAATAATCAACATAGAAGCTCAGATACCTACCACAGGATCAGATCAATGCTCCTTTGGAGTTGCCTGTTTTGTCTTTGACTAAAAAGTTCAGACTAGGACAATTTTAAAGAGTATTTGAACAAGTGGTCTGAAATAGTATTGAAAAATTTAATATAAACAGCTCAGAGCTGATAGAAAAAGACCCAAATATTTATATTGTGATTCATCATCTTTACTTTTAGATATCTACACTGGACATGTACCTCTGAGCATTCACATAGGATCCATTATTGTCTAGGGAGAAGAATGGTAATTCATCTGATATATTCTGAACATTTTCTTAAGGACAAGATTAATCGTGACCTCGTTTCCCTCATTGGCTAGGGTGACAAGAGAAAAAATATGTGGCTACCTCAGCGATGTCTACGTTCAGTCGGATGAATCCCAGCCTTAATGACCAAGTGGAAAATAACACTCTCTCTAATGGCTATTTGGAAGAATCCACATTATCTGAATTGTCTTGATGAAATAAAAATAGGCTAGTGTCTAGATTTCCAAACCCTTAACCAAGTGACAGCTGGCTCCCTCAGGAAGGATGCTAAAATTTAACTGAAGATGGAGAATGAAAACTATGACTTTTCAGTAGGAGGCCTCTCTAGGTCATTTGTAAGGCAAGCTAAAATTATTTTCTTGAACATCGATTGCAGAATAAGATTCCAGTCTTCAAAGTTTGGTTTTTTGTTTGTTTTTTTTTTTTTTTTTTGTTTTGTTTTCTTTTTTTTTAAAAATATGCATTTTTATAGTGAGTAACCATGAGGAGCAAAATCATATTGAAATATGTAAAGCATGTTTTATATTGGTTGATTTTCAAGACCACTGAGTAGATTGCACAATTAGATTGACATTAATGCATTTATTCCATATCCATGACTCTGTCCAAGCTTTTCAAGCTGTTTTACATAAACCACAAAATCCCCCTCCAAACTAATTGAAATAACATTAGGCATAACACTAATGAAATGAAATATTAAGCATTAATTTAAACAAATATTAATAAAAATAAATCTTATTATGAAATAATAGTCTATCTTTTTACTCATCTAATCCATCCATCTAATTTATACATAACGTGTGGAAGCAGATTTTCTTTCAGTATGTTGTCACCAAAACCTGAAAATATTTGGAAGACATGCATGTATATTAATTGTAAAATGTGTTAAAAATAATAAAAGATCACTTTTTTCTGAAAAGTCAAGTTTTTAAATCTGTTTAGTTACTACCAAGGTTATCAAATAGCTGAAAGGATCTTTGTACAACATTACATATTCTATATAAATATGGGAAAACACAGGAAAACATACTGCTTTCGCCTATTACTCAAGAATCTTTATTCAAAAACACCCTGTCTGTCTTTGCTGTAAATGGGTAAATTAGGGATCAGGAGCTTGGCCAGATATAAAAACTTTCTAGTTATTTTTCATCCCATAAGTTGCTAGAGAAAGAAAAGTGGAAACAAGCAATCATTTTAACACAGGATTCAAAGTTCCCTATTCATGGAGTGTCTACACACACTGCTTATACAATTAGTATTCTTTAAGATATTAGTAAATGAACAGTGAATGTTAGCGTTCTTAAAGGTTTTCTTTGCACAAGAACTATAAATCCTTGCAAAGAAAAAGAATATTAAGGAAAAAAAGAAAAAAGAGATTTAGGTGAAAGGAAAGCAGCTGAGAAAACGGAAGATAAATGGTGACTGGGGTGGAAGAAAAGGAATTACAGAAGAAAAAGGAATATGTGAAGTGGCACAAGAGAGACAAGAGGAGGGAAAGTCAATGCACGAAGCAGGTGTCCCTGCCTGTGGCAGTGGGTGGAGCTAGATGATCTTTAAGGTCTCTTCTAACCTAAACCACTCTATGATTCTATATTCTATGATTCTAATTATAAGAAGCAGGACCAGCTTGTTGCAGGTGAACAACCAACCATTTATTTGCAACTAATGCTATAATATTGTTACATTTGGCAGCCACATTTCTCCAGATTTATTGCGTAAAAGATAAGCTTGCACATCCTTATTTCAGCTTCAAGTCCAAAAGGCATGATTTTCATAATTTCTGGATACTCGAAACATCTGACAGTGCCAACTGAAATTGCAGAAGTTTATCCCCTCTGAAAGTTTTATCACCATAGGTGGCCGCATGTAAAAGGGCATCCAGGATGTTCTGTTTCACTTTCACATCCATGTGGGAAAAGAAAACTTGGACAAGCTAGAGATTATTTTTCCACCTATTGATACACTCGATTCTTACAGGGAAAATTTCCCTTCAAAAGGAAGTGGTGTTATTTAGGTAGATTTAAGACCACATAAAGTGATCCAGTTCATCTCTGGTATCTCAACACACAACCTACTCCCCACTCCAACTTTAAATCAAAACAAAAAATCCACTTACTTATTCTCCCTTCATTAAAGACATTTTATTTATGCCAGAGTGGATGCATAATAAGTAAAGGAATAGAGTCTCAAAAAAATTTTACCAGCTTCCTTCGTAAGATTCAGTAATAACATCCAAGCAAATATTTGTATGTGTATAGCACTATTTCAAAGAAATGTACTTTTATGACTTTTAAATGTTTGAAATTTTTCTTTATGGGAACATACAATGAAAGATTTGTTACCACAGGTCATTATTGAATTTCATCTACATTCATTTATGATTCTTATTAAATACTAGAACATAGCCAAACCAAATCAAACCAATGACATGGGTTGTTCAATATATGTTTTCATAGGAGGAACTAACAGCATAATCTTACTGTCTTTTGCAGTATTCAAACTTGGGCAATTTCAATAGCATTGCTTTTCTCCCATCTTCTAAATAATTTGAAGACAAAGTTCTCCTACAAACCATGAGGCCCCAAGATATGTAAAGCAACAGCCAAACAGCAAAGTATTTTGATGCAAATTGAGTTTTCTGTGAAAATTAATGAATCTAAGACAGATATACAGTATGCAGCAAGATTCCCCCAGACTGAAAATAGAACAGCAATAAAAATGCCAAGAAGTGATAAGGCAGCAATAACACATGAGAGATTTTATGTATCACTTGGAAAAAAATAGTTACTGCAAATGAGTGGGTGTTCTTCTCATGCTGTATTTTCCCTCCTTCTTTCCTTTTTTTGTTTGTTTGTTTCATTTTCCTTGATTGCTGAAGAGAAACGTGCCTGCAAAATGATGGATTAATTAGAAGAAACATGCAGCTATAGTTCCCACCGCAACTCTCTCTTTAAAAAATGAAATAACTTCATCTGTGTGAGATCTCTTCCAAAGTCCTCATTATTACAGTGTGGTGGGCTTTGAAAGTCATTTACATAATAGCTAACAAAAATGTACTCAGCAATACATTGGGCCCACTAAACACGGGAGATAATTACACTGGGAGAATGATATTCCACTGCCAGCTCCATTTTCAATATACATTTATTTGCCCTGTACACAGCCCCGAACAACCAAACACGCATTAACATATCGCGTAGGTGTGCACTATTGCAATCTACATGATGGGGGAAGGGAAGAAATACAACACACTATTCTTGGCATATATGTACCACCTGAATGGTATTTTTCATTATCTCTTACACTGGGAACATTGTATTATTCCACTGGGAAGTCATAGCGAAGAGGATATAATTATCAGCAAAGTAATGGGGATCCTCTTGCTAATGGCCAGCTATTCAAATATCTCAATATAATCGCCTTGCCCAATCTCTCCCCATTGCCTACTCTTCTGGAGAAACTCATCATTTTTTCCACTTACTACAGCATAATGAATTCATTTTGCATTCTTTGTGAGAAATTAAGAGGAATAGCAATGTAATGTGTTGACATTTGAAATGCAGCATAGAAAAGTTTAGACTGGCAATTTAGTTTAATCGCCCACTAGCAGGGAGAGGCTGCTTATTAAATTAGCTCTTGGTGTACAGGACATGCATTTCTCTGTTGATGTCTCTTGTCTTTTTATGTCTTTCATCCATGACTCAGTTCACTAGAAAGAAAGCAAAAAAAGCCCACACTCACTTCAAGTAATTTGATCTGTATATTTCCCTTATGATCATTGATTCTGACAAAGAGGATGAGTGATGGTTGAAAGTACTTACACACATATAAGAAAACACATCTTCGGAAAAACAGTAGAAGTCACTGTTAAAAGCCCCTTTAAGATAAGTACACATAGAATAGTGTTGATCATTCATTGTTATAAAGGCTTTCATGATACTTTTCCAAACAGCCTGAGTTCCTCCTTTAATCCTGATGAAATTCCAACATAGGTATTAACACTCAAGTCCTGCTTATAATTATTTTTGAATTTTTAACATGTTACAGAATTGTTCCATCTCAAGATCTCTTACTTACATGTTGCTCTGAGTGGTAGAAAAATGACTTAATTTATTATATTCTTGAAGTGGATTCATTGGAAGGGCAGCTGGGCAAATACTGGTACTATATATTTTATTTTCTATTTGTTGTTGCTTTTACACAGATGCAAAATACAAATGTAGGACATAAAATTGTGGTCATCTGTGTTTGGGATGTCAATGCAGCCCATAACTTGCAGAAAAGACTGGTGATGGGTAGGTCATCCAGAAGGAGGACAGGACACTGTTATTTCCTTCAAGTGATCAAAAGTATGTTTAATGTCATTTAGATCAAACTTGACAAGTTAAACATAATTTATTTTTATCTTAAGGTTTTTATCTCAATGAAAAAAAAAAAAAAGAATTATTTTAAAAATTTATTTAGCCCTACTATTACTGAAGTAAAAAAGTCTATACCAAGAGATATTATCTGTGGCTAAAAATGGCATCACCTTAAAACAAAAATACAAAATAATTCCTTCAAATAATACGGGTTGATTTTGGTGAAAGGAATGGAATAGAATAAAACACAATTTAATAGATTGTGGTTTTCGTCCTTTCATCAAAGATCTTGAAACATATTAAAGCAGAGAAGCCAGTTTTTCCTTGCTGTTTACCTCAAGGAAATATTAGCAGATATTTCTAGAAAAAAATTAGAAGAACCTAGATATGTTTGAGGACTTTCATTACATCATGTGACACAGTGTGATAAGGACAGTCACTATTTCAAAACCTTTTAAGATGACAACCATAATGGGCACCATCTTATCTGAAGTATATGTTCCTGAGCAGATGACTGACTAGGACTGTTCTTTTTTCACTTGACAGAAACAGGGCAAATTCTTCTCACATCACTTTGTTTTACTCTAGCAAAATATTCCACTGGCTTTGTCTGAATTACTCCTGATTTACATGGATGGAAGAAAAGATTAAACTTCCATGGATTTATGATTTTTTCCCTCTGGTAGGTTTGCTTCTTAAGCAACTAAAGTTGTGTACTGTGACTTACTGTCTTAAAATTCCCTGCAATTTCCAACAAACATTACTGAGAGCTCAACACATACTACACTGGAGCAAGATGCCCACAGCAGATCCTTAACAAAGCTGTTAATTTCTCAGAGTAAAATAGAGTTTTCTGGGTGAAAAGTCCTGCAGTTTCCTTCCAGTGCTAAAAAGCTTGCTTTCCCCTTCTTCCTCTTTACATATGCTCTGACATTTTTCTTCTTTTTCTTGCAGGTTCCAAGTCTCTGAAATATAGATAATTTTTTTTTCTCATTTTTTTTTTACCTTTGTTGAGGAGCTTTATGAGTATGCAGTCTGCTCACTGCTGTTCCAACCTCCTGTATTTAGCCTCTGCAAAGGAGACACACTAATTTTCACATCAGAGCCTACCAGTTTGTAAACTTGTCTTATGCCATTAATTTCAGGAACCTTCCAATGTCTTTCAATGGGAAATTAGCAGTCAAATGTGTTTAGTTTGCAGAAACAGCAGCCATACCACTGAAAAGCGACAACTCATACAACTGTAACTCATTAAGAATAGAATTTCTTCCATTATGAATGCATACATTGTCAATGGTGAGTGAAAGGAAGAAGCAAAAGGGAGAGGTGGAGGGGGAGAAAGTAAAAGAGACAGAAAGTGCCACAATGGGCTCCAAAACTTTCTGTGTTAGTCAAAACCTGTCAGCATTCAGCATGCTTTTCTGAATGACTATTGTTAAAAAAGCAGACTGGTTCTATTGTTCATCTCCTGGGGGAAAAAAAAAAAAAAAGAAAAAGACTTGAAATTTTAAAGGCTATTTTTAAAGGATCCTATTTAAAGTTTTTGCAGATAGGGAACCTAATTATTATATGTCATTTTTCTAAATGTAAATGAGAAAGCAGATAAAGAAAGAAAGAGAAAAAGAATCCACAGTCTTTGGGGGGGTTAACAAGCCCCCCCTGCTGCTGACAACATTGCTTTTTTATACCTCCTTCCTCAGCCTGACTATGTCATGAAATGCAGAAAGTGCCCTTTACCCACTGAGGGCACACAAAGCTCCTGTGAGCATGTTGGGGTGCCCTGGTGAACTGAAAACAAGGAGGCAGCAGGTCCCATGAAGATGACAGTTGTGTTGAGACATCTGCTGAGCACTGCTGCCTGTACCTGGGAATTAAAAGGAGTGGCAAGGGAGACATGAACCCAGCCCTCCCCAGCTGCTTGGGGCAGGTTCTGCTGTTGTCTTTAACAAACGCCAAATATGTCAGGATCCTGAGTGAAGAGTATGGTGTCCAGGGGTTGCCGCAATATGAATTTTGGTATTAGTGAGAGGTGACTAGCAAAGGAGACCTAAAGTCACCTCCTGGTGCAATGGGTCCTTGAAGTGGGAAATTCAGTAACAGTGACAGCAGCCCCCAAAGCAGTGAGGGAGAATGGACACCCAGCTTTCATGGATCACACTGAAAATCTCCACACCTTTTGGTATCTCTCTTCTCAGGGTTTCTGTTTCACAGCTAGGAAGTGTTTCATATTTTTCTGACCTGCTCATCACATCACTGGGCCCTCTGATTCATCATCAACCTCCTCATGATCTTCATCCTGCCTACGGTTTTTTAAAGCTTTCTTTTGGCCTGCCCCAAGTTGAAAAAAGACAATTTCATGGTCATGCTCTTCAAAAGAGACCCAAGGGGAAAAATGGACTTCAAAGCTTCTCACCTCCTAAGCTTGTGAAGGACTCTCAAATCTGGCGTAGTGCAGCTTTTCATTCTCAGACTTAGCTGGATATTTCTTTCCTCAGGATACGTACGGAGGTACCCTAAGGCATCCCCCATAGGTCAGGATGTAAAGTTACATATATGAGGATAAAATGAAGACATGGGCTGCACTGTTTTTCAGCACGCAGTTGTCATCTTGCTCTCTAGAACTGTTTCAGCAGGATGCAGTGGGTTGCATCCCCTGTCTGTTAGGATGGTTTGCTGGAGCTTATCTCAGCCCTGATACAACAGGAACAGTGCTGGTGGATGGGGGAATCAATCATATATGAGGAGTCATCTCTTTCTTTTTGGAGGGTTTGGGGGTGTCTACGCTATTTATTATTTGCATTTTGCAGTTTGGGTTATGACAGTATCTGACAGGTGCTTCTAAATTGGCAGGAGATCCCACTATATGACTTGGGGTTTATATTTTTTAGGGTAGGTTTACCTAGCTCCATGTCTTTCAACATGTACTCTTTAAATCAGTCCATGTCTCACACTGGCCATGCTGTAATTCAAAGGCTAAACCCAGTGGTGCCTCATTGTTTCAGTAACACCCAATCAAGCCCTTCTCATCTTACCAAAGTGCCATTTGTCACAATCAGTTTCCTGTTCAAGAGGCTGGAAAAGAAGAGGTATTACCAGTCACAAATGACATGTGCTGCCATACACAAAAGTGAATCTTCCTCTTGCCTATCTTGTACATACATTTAATCATGATGTGGTGCATTAATGTTTACACATCTCTTTTTCTCTAAAATAGGGTTGTCGACTTCCTACATCATATATATGAATTTCAGTTTAAGTAAATAAATATGGCAGAGTTTTCACCAGCTGTTAAATGACTTAGTCACAGAAGTTTTTGATGGCTATGTTCATGGCTATAAATTAAATAAATCCCTGGGACTGTTCAGTCACAGAGGCAAAACCAACACAAAATAGCTCACACTCGAGTTATTAATGTTAGCCATAACAAGAGGATAGCCACCTTCCAACTGTCTGTCAGGGCTTTAACACTAATAAGCAAAGATGAACAGGAATTATTTTGAGTGTACCAGTTGGTCCAGACCAAAACCTGGGCAGGAATACTTCTAGCAGCATTGTAGACATCATATTCAGTTCACAGAAATCATTTGATCATTTGATTTACTGGCATAGGTGCAGCTCAAGAGACCACTCACTTAGACATTCTGACAACTCCTTTTGACTGGAAGTGAGAGGAAGGGATAGGTGTTTAAATAAATATATAATAACCTTAATGTGTTGTTTGCTTTTTTTCAGGGCATTATTCAGTCATTTGCTCAGACTAATAAAGATGGGGATAAATACAGCTTATCCATTTCTAACTTGTTCATTACAGAAGGCCACTGCTTCCTATCATCTTTTCTGAAACAGCAAAGACAGTTTATTTGTTTATTATTTTTTAAGTTTTTATTACATTATAACAGCCCTCAGTTTTTATCCCCCTGAGATTGTAAGGAAAGACAGCAAGACTGATCTTGTCCAGGGCTGAGTATTCAAAGTGCCAAATAAAATGACTTTAGGAAAAGCCCCTTCCTCAATTACTTCTACTCATGGAGGAATTTTCCATTATGGCTCTGAAGCTGATGCAATTTTTATGCATTATAAGACCACACTCTATCAATTTATTGCCCCTCAAATGAAAGCATTAATATTGATGGCAGCTAAACACATTGCAAACATGTTCTGCCCATTAATGACCTGGAATAGAATCATTATCCCGTTTTAGTCCCACTGCAGTGGTGGGACTGATGGGTGTACAGAAGGATCCGAAATAAAAACTCAGAAACAAATATCTTCAGAGATAAGGGTTCTTATCCACTGGTAGAGTTCAGATTTCTAAAAGGTTCACAGTCCATTACTTGTCCCTGACAGATTAAGACTCATAGCCATATAAAATATATTTGAAGACTGCAGTGGTAGCATTTATAGGTATACATACCTCCTGATCCTGATGGCCATATGCCATGGAGTACCAAATTCCTATTATCCATATATTCAGGAAAGAAATGAAAGGATATTTAAATGTGATTTCCCATTACTCCAGTTTTCCTACTGAGCTTTGCAAATGCTTTCTTGGTGCCCACTAGCCTGAGAGGAAGTGGTGATATCCTGATCCTCTTCAGAACAGCTGCCTATGAAGTGTCACACTTGCTGGGCCTCCATTTGGAGAACAACAGAAGGCAATTTCTGGAAACATGAGAGGCACATCCACCCCTCCACCCCCCCTTTATTCCATCTCAGTGTCTCAGGTTAGTAAGAAACCCCAAAACTATAAAAAAGCCCTGTATAGTCCTGGGTGCTACATGGAGATGAAGGACTGTAATACTAGTGATTGCATCTAATTTCCAAATAATGAAATATTTCATTTTGGAACTAAATACTGCCATTAGAAAGCATGTATCTTCCTCTCTTCCCCTTGCTTGCAAAGTTCAGAGGTTATGTATATATACATATTTACCTTTGTGTATTAATGTCTAAGTGCACAGTGCATATGTATATTTAATCCTTTTCTCCCTTCCTTATTTCCTTCTTTCTTTTCTTCCTTCCTTTGGTCACATTCTTTGTTTGGAATCTCTGTTAGAGAATTATATTCCTAAGCTTCCTGGGGGACTTTTATAAGTAGAAGAAACTAAAAATAATACGAGAAGGTTAAGTTCATGAAATAAAAAGCTTGGGAGGGAAATAATAATAATAATAAAAAGATTCTGAGCTTGAAGATTTAAAAACTCTTTGCAACTACTTCTGGAAGAATGAGTCACTGGGGTCATAGGAATGCCTCTGACCACCTCTTCATGTCAGGAAAAGAGCTACCTCCTTTTCTCTCCCCTCTTCTAATTTTTATTGCCTCAAGGTTGGACTGCAGCTATGTACTATAGCTAGAGAGATGCCTTTGACGAGAGGTGGAGTGAGCTAAGGTGAGGAGTGAAGTGGGCAATGAGAGAGGTGCACCTTCCTGTAGAGCCCCAGAACAACACCTGCAAGTAGTTTACACCAGATTTGGAGAACTCAGACCATTCTGAAAGCCCAAATGTAAATAATTTTGTTTCCAAAGTCAACTCCTTACAATCCTTCTTGGAGTCCTGTACCTCCAGTCTCTCTCTGGATCAAATGAGTTGCTGTGTGTATTCAACCAAATCCTTAATGTATTACGACCCTGTTATTTGAGAGACCTTTCCTCAATTGAGTTCAAATGACCTTCTCTCATATATAAACATCGTGGTTAATCAGGAATGGGACCACTGAAGTTTCTCAGTGAGATTCTCAAAGTCATTCCTATGGGGTCTGAATTTTACCTTCTTCACAGTGAAACACAATACTCATCTGTTCCCTTCAGGGTGACAGTAAGAAGAATAATGATGAACGTGATGAGTGCTGTTACAACTGATACCTCTTGTTGTGGGAGGCGGGGACTTGGTCTGTAAAGTTTGTAAATTAGGGGAAGTATTTTATGGGGTTTTTTGGTTGTTTGATTTTTCCACTAGAATATGCCTTGAGTTTAACTTAGGTAATTACCTGTTTGAAGTAGGACAAATAAAAAGAATGAACTTTTCTCAGCTGCACTGTGAAGGCAAGAAACGATTTCAACCCATTAACATTGTTGCACCATATGCCCATTAACTATTATTTTAATGTTGTCTCTCTCGCTTATCAGTATTGCTAATTACGAGGCATTCTTTGTGGAGTGCCATCAGTACGCTCAGTGTTGTAATCAAGCAATCAAGCCTGAACTGGGAAAGGATGTTCTCAAGTTGGAAAAATTAGCTCAAAAACAGAATGGGAATTTGGAGCTACCTACTTTCCTGCTCTAAAGCTTCAGGCAGAACTTCCACCAGAAACCAGCAAGGAACCATTGCAGGAGGCCTTATTAAGATCTTAAGTCAGCAAAGCACTTGAGCATGTGATAGAGTCAAAAGGATTTAATAACTCAGTTGAAATGCTGAGGCAAGGTCTAAATCAGGAATAATATATTTTATGGTCTATTTCTTTGGAATATCGTCTTTTCTGAAGTGAAGGAAAGAAAGAATTCAGGCTTTCTCTAAAGTCCACTGTGCTAAGCATATTATCCCAAGTCCTGTCTTCTAGCAAATCTACAAATAAAGATAACTGAGGTGATTTATTAAGCTACAAGAATTGTTCAAAAATCGTCACTTGTTTTCTTTCTCCTCTCAAAATGTAAATAACCTCTGAAGAAAAGAATATAATTTTCTCATTATTTAAAAATAAGCCTGTTGCAGCCCACTGCACAAAGTGATAGTTTTACACTCTAATTTTCTTTTCTTCAGCATAGTTTAAACTTCATTTTCATACCAGCTCAGACTTTACAATTGCTTCTAGTTACATCTTCCCTCACTCTGCCTCAGTTTTCCCACCATTTAAATGGAGGAGATTGATGTCAGTATTCCTTGTGACATAGTCTGAAATACAGAGTTCAACAGGGCTGCAAGTTGTGGAACAATATGGCTGAAATTAAATAAATAAATAAGAATAAATAAGGAGAGAGAGAGAGAGAGAGATAGGATTTAGCAGAAAAACAATTCAGGATAGATTGATTACTGGGGAAAAAAGCCCTTAATTTAAATCTTAGTAAACCAGGTGTTATTTATAATTTTTTCGTTAGGCAATTTAATCACTTCTCAATAACAAAACTGATTATTTAGCCACAGACAGTTCTGCTCATAGTAGTCACTTTTATTAATAAGATCTAGTCTGATCTGATTAGAAAACAAACTTCAGGAACATCTATTAGCTTCCATTCGTCTCAGCAGCAATTTAAAGTGCAGCTGATGCCTCATAAAGAAAAATAAAATACTAAAAATAAGAACAAAGCACCATCGTGGAACATTTTACAAGCACTCACATTAATATATTAGCTATTTATTTTTGCCTTATTGTCTCCTTACTCCAAGTTTCTCAAAAGGTAAACATTTGTAGATGACAAGGACATCAATATTGCATCAGAACAAAGAGATGAGCAGCTGCCTGGAAAGGATGAGGAATTTGCTTTATGAAGGGGGCATGTAAATCTTGCATCAAGCTTTAAATGAAAACACTGTTTAAGCCAGGTTTATCATGGAGGTCCTAACCAATATGGTCCCAAAGCAGGTACTTTCCTTCTTTCTATGCAAAAATCACCATTTTAAAATCAAGCAGTCTACCAGTGAAACAAAAGCAAGGGTCTGTACCTGGTGGAGTACCAAAAACACTGTCACAGTTCTTGCTGCTACCTTGCTGATGACAGCATTGCTTTCAACCTGGAGCATGTACAGTTTGGAAATACAGCTTCAGGCTACTGCCTGTAACACTTATTTTCTTTTCTGTCTGCTGATTTCAAATGTAGGGACTCCTGACCATGATGAAGTTGTGTTAGCAGGTGGACATTTTGTATACTGACAACAAGAATTAAGGGGAAAAGAGATTTTACGGAGCTGGTGATGGACATCAAATGGGGGAAGGGTGGAACTGGATAGAGAAATTAAGTCATCACAACTTGACCCAGATTTCAGAAGAAAGGAAGATGCAGAATCTCTATCCTCTTGTTGTCAGATTTTGTCTTTGTATGTGTGCTCTTAAGAAAATATAACTCACTGAGCCATATCCACACCCATTAATTAAATGTCTAACTTTTCCCTCAGATTCAAAAAAGCAGGGAAGTGCTGGTAGTGAAAGGATGCTCCTCCTGCAGAAGACACTTGCAACACAGGGTTCAGCACTAAACCAGCTAGGAGTACAGCTTGCTTCTCCTCCCAGCCACAAAGCTCAGCACTTGCAGCTCTTTGGGGTACAATGCTGCCTCTTGACCAACTGCTTGTAACTGCTTTCATCCTCACTCTGGTACCCAATTAGTACCTTGTTAGCCACACACCTGCAGTGCCTTCACCCTGAGGTCATTAAACCTCATGGGCCTGATTCTCCAGTCACTGCTCCAGCCCCAATCAGAAATCACTCCATTAAATCAACAGCTTTAGAGAAGCTAAATAAAAGGGGAATGAGGTGATCTGCAACATTAACCCTTTTCCTCTCTGTTTTTCCAGCATGTGCAGCCTTTGGCCATGTCACTGCTGTGAAAGTAATTAGCTAACAGGAACATTTCTTCTAATCAAGGCTGGGCAAAAGCAAGAACAAATGCAACTCTCAGGCTATTGTAGTGTTTCTCCAAATCCTTCTGGAGCTGTTACCTCCCAGGAAGAGTAGTCAGGAAACTTCACTGATGTAGTAACTGAATCAGCAGTATGCTAAAAGTTGTGCATCTAAATAAGTCATTCATGATGGCTGCTTTGTGTTTTGGCCTCATCAAAATTCAGGCCTACTACAGCATGGGGAGAAAAGCTCTGGGAAGTGAAATGAGAGCAGGGAGAGACAAATGTAAATACAAAATGTGTTTTTGAATCGTGCCATGGGGACTAGTCTGAATATAAGCTACTGGTAAATGATGGTGTTTCACTCAAAGAAGGATATTGTCCAGTGGTGCTAATATAAAGAAATGAAGTTTCAAAGAATTATCACAGCATAATATTGACTCAAAAGCCCTGTCTCCAAGACTTCAGCTAAAAGAAATCTCCTCAAGAGAGGTGTATATGTAGCTATGAAAAGATAACGTTACCACCTACATTTCAGGACCAATATTGCACTAACTTTTCATTTCAGTAAATTCAGTGTTTGACGCAGTAAAGTCCCATACATGGCTGGGGGAACAGAAGAGAGCATAATCTGTTTTAAAATATCTCTGTATCTATCACTGCTTGAATTTGAGAACAGATAGCACAAATAGTGCATATGCTTTGTTAAGTGAGGGCTGAACAAATGGGCATAAATGAAGGAAAAATCCTGCTTTTTTAACATGCAAAAGTTAGTGTAACTTTAGATACACATTATCTTCACACGTGTGAGCAAAAGATGATTCTGAAAAATATGGTGTAAAGGAGCATTTAAAAAGTACACTCTTCCTTTGGGAAAGACAGGATAAACAAACCCTCAGAAAGCAGGCCATTTTCATAGTGTTTCTATCTCATCATACAGACCCAGGAAGTTTACAGTGTTTGGATGAAGAATGCTATTCCATAAGTTTCCATTTGAGCCTTGTGAGAGACTGTTCTGAGAAACACAAGCTTTAGTGATCTACCAAGGGTACTGTTGCTTAATGATCAAAGCTTTGTATTTAACACTTTTAGGCTCAAATCTTGGCCACATCCGCTTTGCTAAGGTCACTTAGTGAATGACACACCATAGTTTGTACAGACCTTGAGAAAGTCCCTGAGGTTTCTTACGTCTACAGTTGTATGGAGTGAATTTGTTTTCAGGCAAGGAAAAGAGAAAGTAAGACGGGATTATTTAGCAGCTATTTAGTTCAGGTTTGGCTATTTTACTGCCAAGATCTTGAATGAAATGTAATCAGTAGAACTGGTATTGGTACCTATGCTTATGGCTGCAGTCTCAATTATTTAGAAAGAAATCAAATGAGTGACGTATTCTGCTTAGCTTTGATGGCCAC
The DNA here is from genome assembly GCF_963264785.1 of Psittacula echo. NCBI lineage: Eukaryota > Metazoa > Chordata > Aves > Psittaciformes > Psittacidae > Psittacula > Psittacula echo. The sequence goes on along the minus strand of NC_137742.1, from coordinate 7,658,810 downwards.
ATGAGGAAGTAATAGCTGTCTGTAAAAGCACTAAAAGTGTAGATACCTTGAAAGCAGAAGAATTTTTGAGGCAGGCAAGACTTACAAAGATGTAGGGCTAAAAGGAGAAAGAAACAAGGGTAGGCCAGGTTGAGAAGCTATTTCCATAGCTTTCAAGTTTGCTAATTTGAATTGCTGGTAAGAGCACACTCTTGGACTGTTACAGTAATGCAGCTGCTTTTATGGATCAAGTGGATGACTGCAGTCAGCAGATACCCTTGTGACTTCTCTCTGCTTCAATACTAAATCTGTTTTGTGTCATAAGCAAGTCAGCAGGACTGAATTTGTGCAATCAGTAAAGGTTGGATCCAGTCGTACAGCTAGGAATCTATACAATGCCATGCCATATTCACTAAAGAATTAGTGTAATGAAAAAGCAGTTTCTAATAGGTCTTTTCCATTACTGATTTTCTGATCTTTTTTTTTTCTGACTTTCTTTTTTCAGTTCAAGTTTACTGCAAAGTGGAAAGCTGAGGCAGGTAGTGTGGTAAGGCAGCCTCTCCCATAGCATTGCTGCTCCCTAATCCTAGATTTTCTCATTATATTCAATGTATCTAAAACTAAGCTCCACTATAGGTAACTTGCCTATTACAGGGACAAGAAGAAATAGCATTTTCAGTAAGCTAGAGAAAATTCATGTAAAAATGTAAACTGATGTTATTAAGTTGGTTGTTGATGCAGTAGAAGCTTGTTTGTTTAGATAGTTGGCTATGGTCAAATTAAGCATGCCTGAAATTTGAATGGAACCATAACTTAAATAAAAGATGACAAAAAATTATATCCCACATTTGCTTTTGTGCTAAGGAGAACTGTGACATTTCATTCTGAGTAACTTCTCGGGCGACGTAAGGCTGTGAAAAATTCTCTTCCTCTTTTGCTTGAAGTTAAGACTGTGTGAAGATGAGGCTTTCTCTCAGAAGCTTCTTGTGAAGTGGTAACGTAAGAAAGTCTTTGCTACTGTGATCAACTCACCCATATGTTAACGTTGGTGCTTCCTGGATGCAAAGAGATTTTCAAACCCTTTAGTTAATGCTTCCTTGAGAGGTAGACTAATGCCAGAGTTCTCCTGTACCATGTGTTCAGACAAAAGCATCCCAGCTTTCATCCAGTCACGGGCAGTCAGTGATTCCATGCCTCTTCGATTCAGAAATTCCCTCATTATTTACATCTTTTCCTTTTGGGTGTTGGAGATATTTTTCTAATTAGTTTCATAGCCATCATTTTTAGCCAACACTAATTCAATATCTGAAAGAAAAAAAAACAAACTGGTATTTTAACTGCTGGATTCTCATCTTAGTTTTGCCTTACAGATAGCTCTGAAAATAGCTCTGTCTATATATTTATTGATCTGAATGATACTGTTGATCATTTCACATCACATCACTTTAAGATACACTATAGTGTGATGAATATACCATACTTGCCCCCTGTGCTTTTTGTGGAGTGGGAATGTTTTTATGATAATTTTTTAGTAGAGAAATTAAAGACTGGCTGCATCCCATTGTATAATAAAATCATTTTACATGAGAAACTACAACTCAAGGTACAGCCCAGAAGTCCTATGTGGTTTATTGTATAGGCACCTGTTCAACCAACAGTAAGAGCTGACATTACTATAATGGAAATGCCCAGTGTATATTTATGGAACATTAATTCAGCCTATAATTTTGCAGCTGTCAGAATCTACTGATGTAGATTTTATTTCATGCGTTTTCCTTTTCTTCCTTGTAATTCACTTTGAGATTTTTGTGTCAGCACTTTAAAAGAAGATTAGTTAAATGTCCCATTTGAACTATTTTCTTTGACTTCACGTTCTTTGTCTTAATGAGTCAGGGTAAGCATCTCGGTCTTTTCAGAAGAACAGGTTCAATGAAAATATGACCTGTTTAATGCAATAGGCCTTTTTGGTTGAGCAAGAGGAATAGGGCTGAGATAATACCATATAAACTGACAAAAGAAGATTCCCATAAGTGGAGGATGCTCACAGACTTTCTTAGTCCCCTAGGGAGAGATTTGAATAATGCAAGGTTATGGGGCTTGGCATATTACCTCAAGACAGCTGTTCTATTCCTGCAGAACAACATGAAATAAAACACAGAAGCAGATCATGATAGGAGGTGTTATCATCCAAACAACGCTTGCCTCACTGCTAAAACTGTGAGCACAAGGTGTAATGCTGAGACGGATAGTGAGAAAACAGGAGGGAAAAGCAAAGATCACACACTGGAACTGAGGAAAACTCAGATAAAAAGCAAAGGCACATGTCACTCAGGACACTGAACGTCGTGATCTTGAGTTCTGTTGAGGGACTATTAATCCTCTTGACTAACGTTGTGATGAAGTAAGAGCAGTCAGGGAGAAAGGGAGGAGACAGGAAGACATTGGTCACTTAAGGAAAGAGTTGGATCTTGAGGGATCCGGTTGTGCAATGCTTCAGAAGTACAGACAAAAGGTTGGATGGAACTGAAGTGAGTAGGAGTGAAGTCTTGTGGGCAGTCAAGGAAGGAAGTTGTGAGAAAGGGAACAATTGTGTTAGACAGGTGGGCTGTCATTACTGACACACAGGTTATGGTAGTCATCATAAATTGAAGCCTCACCAAATAAGACTTAGGCATTTCTAATAATAGAGAGCGCTTGTTTATAATGCATCAACATATGACTTTATTGAGGTAAATGACAAGTTCCTGGGTATTTTTTGCTGGGGAGAGGGGTTTCTATGGCTCAGCAGCTTTTTGGACCCTGTTTTCTTTTTCATCTGTAATTCTTTCCTTATAATAGCTTATCCCTATCCACCACCTCTCTCTTTCACAGTTTTTATGCAAGTCTTCCTCAGTCATTAGATGTCATCTCTGCATCATTTACTGTTTTCTTGAAAATTTGTCCTTCTGTAGTCCTCACATTCCAACATTGTTTTGAATTTTCACAACATCCTGTTCACCTTTCTGTCTTTGAGGTACTGTGTGATATCATGAAGGAAAAAAAAATGTCATCTTTATGCTTGATCATGTGAAACCTTCATGAATGCATATCGGTATGACAGGATTTTGCCATTGATCCGTCACACAACAATCTCACTTCTGTCTAATTCTCTCTCTTTTACACATCTGACATGCAGATATAATTACATTTTAAGAAAACTATAATACTATAGCATGTTATTTGTTGAATGACTTTGTTATCAGTACTACTTATCTGTGATGAACAGATAAAAACAAAGATATGACTGTCAGTCAACGTAAGCTGGTAAAACTACTTCGCCTCAAAGCAGCTGAAATTTGGACCCAGTAACACATCAATATCATGGGAGTTTCAAGACTTCTGCAGAGATCTTATTTCAGAAAATAAGGTCTGTATTCTAGAGCTAGTGACACTCATTTTTATCAGATAAACCTGATGGCCCTCATCGGAGTCTACAGAGATTGATTGACTTATTCTATCTTAAAAAATGAGAAGTGGGAGACCATGTTCCTCATCAAAAGTTCTCATGGCATAAAAACATTGAGAAACCATCAGCTTATGTGATGTGAAAAGTAATTAAATGCAACAACAGCATGACATCAACAGTGGATAATTTTCAGACTTTAAATGTCATTCCTTTTAAACTCACAGTTGTTTGCGGTTTTTGTCTCCATTTCACAAGATAGAGTACAAAACATTGTGACATGCTTAATATTTCTTCCGCCAAGCCATCCATTCTGATTTCATTCTCACCCTTTACAGAGCTGTTGATTTCAGCCTGCATTTGGCTGCCAAAAATGTGATTGCACAAGCAGCACCAAGAACAAACTGAAAATGAATTATGCATTGAGAAGGAACTTACATTTGAGTCAAAAAACTTAAGACTTCAGCACCTTCAAATTACAATATAATTTAAGAGGCAATGCATTTAAAGAGATAGCAATGGACTGAGGTGAGAAAGGGTCAGCCATGTTGAGGCTTAATATAATTTATAGTAGCTTTCAATTATTTATTTTTAAGAAGCCACTGAACACACTGGATCTTTTCAATAGTAATGTCAAAATATGGATATTGGGAAAAAGACATGAATAATAGTGACAGGTTGTTATGCATGATAATAGTATATGGGAACATTTAAAATATGGATCCCTCACCAGAGTAAAAAACCATATGTCATTTACTCTGAGAACACATGGCTGTGTGCTTAGTGACTCCTCTTCTGTGTCCTGGGTTCAGTAGCAGCAGTCAGTTTTTCTCCTTCTTAGTAGCTGGTGCAGTGCTGTGGTTTTGACTTTCGGCCTGGGAATAATACTGATAAAGCCGATGTTTTCAGTTGCTGGTCAGAATGTTTAGTTTGACCAAGGGCTTTGTGAGTCTCATGCTCTGCCAGGGAGGAGGGGAAGCCGGGACAAAGCAGGGACAGGACACCTGACCCAAACTAGCCAAAGAGGTATTCCATACCACAGCATGTCATGCCCAGGATGTAACTGGGAGTTACTCAGAAGGGCACGCTCTCTGCTCTGTCGGGCTCGTTTTTGGCAGGTGGTATTGTATTCTCTTCCCTTGTTATTTCTCTTATCATTATTATTATTGGTGGTAGCAGTAGTGGTTTGTGTTATACCTTAGTTACTGGACTGTTTTTATCTCAAGCCATGGGAGTTACATTCTTTTGATTCTCCTCCCCATCCCTCCAGGAGAGGGGTGGGGGGGAGTAGAAACTGCGTGGCTGACTTGCCAACTGGCTTAAACCACGACATTCTGCAATACAGAAGTTTGCTGAACTTGATTTTTGTTTTGTCTTTCTTCTTTTCCTGTTTGATTTAAAACTTTTTGCTTTGGAACAGTGGCCAGAGAGTTCAAACTTATTTCCCATGAAGACAGAAACCAGCTAGCGCTGCTTGCAGTGACCCAGGAAGAATAAAAGGAAGTCTTTTAAAACTTTCATTTCATGCAAACAGCAATGCTTTGGTTTTTATTTATCCATTTGATAATATTATTTTTAAGGAAAGTGTGTGGGTTTGAATCCCTGGAATGAAGTTTGGAAGGTCTGTTTTCAGTTCTTTGACAAGCTTCTCTCATAAGAATGGACAAAAGGCTCGCACTGACTTCACACAATGCTTTTTGATCCTCAAGGTCCCTGTTTAGCTTTTGCTTTAATACTATAAGCACCAAAATAATGGATACTTTGGTTTCTGCCTGCAAAGAGATGCAAGATAATGAGCTCCTATAGCTATTTACCTAGGATCCCAGGCTATGCCTAGACCCCAGAAGCATTTTGAAACCAGGAGATTGTTTGAGGTGCCTTCAGCTGCCAATATAAACATAAACAACCCTGCAGCTCCTGCATCCTGTCTGACAGCCACAGGCAGATTTTAGATGCCTTAAGGTACCCATATAGACAATTTTATTTAGTCATCTGTGTCTGGCTAAATGTGCCCTGTCTTAGGCCATTCTTCTCAGCTGTTTCAGATGGTGCTTCTTGGATTAGTCTTACATAGAAGATTCTTCAGGACAGCAAAGTCACATTTCACAGATCGCATGGTTGCTCATGCTTGTGTTGAGGTTGCTCAAAACACTAGTTTCTACAGTAATGAGCTTTATCTCCTTCGGCTGTCACTGGCATTTGGTCTATTTCCTACTCATATGTTTTTCTTACAATCTGGGGACAACTTATTTGGATTTGTCAAGTGACCACCTGTGGTGGTATGACCCACCCTGACCCTTACTGAGAGATTCCTTGCCATAACAGATCCTCAGTCAGTGATTAACAGCATGCTAAACTTCAAAATCTTAGCTAAGTGATATAAAGGATTGACTGTGCACATAAAATCCTTTAGACATAAATCATTGACCAAGTCTTGGACTAAGACTGGATCCAGCTGCATCTGGACTCCTCTCTGAGGAGAAGTTTAAAAAGCAACAGGGACCTTTGTGAACCTCATGTCTTAACAGGAGGGTGTTCACAGTATCACAGTATGCTTGAGGGACCTCAAAAGATCATCTAGTCCAATCCCCTTGCCGGAGCAGGAATACCTAGATAAGGTTACACAGGAATGTGTCCAGGTGGGTTTTGAATGTCTCCAGAGAAGGAGACTCCACAACCCCCCTGGGCACCCTGTTCCAGTGCTCCGTCACCCTCACTGAGAAGAAGTTTCTTCTCAAGTTTAAGTGGAACCTCTTGTGTTCCAGTTTGTACCCATTACCCCTTGTCCTATCATTGTTTGCCATTGAGAAGAGCCTGGCTCCATCCTCGTGACACTCCCCGTTTATATATTTATATACACTAATAAGGTCCCCCCTCAGTCTCCTCTTCTCCAAACTATAGAGACCCAGCTCCCTCAGCCTTTCCTCATAAGGCAGATGCTCCACTCCCTTAATCATCTTAGTTGCCCTGCGCTGGAGCCTCTCCAGCAGGTCCCTGTCCTTCTTGAACTGAGGGGCCCAGAACTGGACACAATATTCCAGATGCAGTCTCACCAGGGCAGAGTAGAGGGGAAGGAGGACCTCTCTCGACCTACTAACCACCCCCCTTCTAATACACCCCAGGATGCCATTGGCCTTCTTGGCCACAAGGGCACAGTCTTGGCTCATGGTCATCCTGCCGTCCACTAGGACCCCCAGGTCCCTCTCCCCTACACTGCTCTCTAACAGGTCGTTCCCCAACCTATACTGGATCCTGGGGTTGTTCCTGCCCAGATGCAGGACTCTACACTTTCCCTTGTTATATTTCATCAAGTTATGCCCTGCCCAACTCTCCAGCCTGTCCTGGTCCGGCTGGATGGCAGCACAGCCTTCTGGCATGTCAGCCACTCCTCCCAGCTTAGTGTCATCAGCAAACTTGCTGATAGTACACTCAATTCCCTCATCTAAATCATTGATGAATATATTAAATAATACTGGTCTCAGTACTGACCCTTGAGGCACCCCACTAGATACAGGCCTCCAACTAGACCCCGCCCCATAGACTACAACTCTCTGGCTTCTCTCCTTCAGCCAGTTCACAGTCCACCTCACTACCTGATCATCCAGGCCACACTTCCTCAGTTTAGCTATGAGGATGCTGTGGGAGACTGTGTCAAATGCTTTGCTGAAGTCAAGGTAGACCACATCCACTGCTCTGCCATCATCCATCCACAATGTTATTTCCTCATAAAAGGCTATGAGGTTGGTCAAGCATGACTTCTCCTTGGTAAAGCCATGTTGACTGCCCCTCATAACCTTCTTATCCTTGATATGCCTTAAGATGGCACCAAGGATAAGGTGTTCCATCACTTTCCCAGGGATGGAGGTGAGGCTGACCGGTCTATAGTTACTCGGGTTCTCCTTCTTGCCCTTTTTGAAGACTGGAGTGACATTTGCTTTCCTCCAGTCCTCAGGCACCTCTCCCGTTTCCCGTTTCCCAAGACTTGGTAAAGATGATGGAGAGTGGTCTAGCAATGACTTCCGCCAGTTCCCTCAGCACCCGCTGGTGCATCCCATCTGGACCTATGTTCCTGACAGTTCTGCCAGTTCTCTGGGAAGTAAACAATCAAGTGCACCTTGACACTGTATTGTCTTAAAAAACTGTCAAATTTAATTTACGATTGAACTTTGTTAAACTGCGGCTTTATATCAGTAACTGATGCTTCTCTTACAAGTGGAGTGCATTGCTCCATCTGCAACACCACCTTGTCTCTCTAGTCATCACATAAGACAACAATTCAGTTCTGCCTCAGATTTTGCATAAAAACTCATCTTCTATGCGACCTGTGAGCCTCAGCAGATAGCATAATTATGCACTGCCTGTTCATTCCTCATGCACTGAAACCAGCTGTACCCCGTATACTCATTCAAGATACTGGAATCTGAGATTTGAACGGATCTGAATGGGTTGATAGTAATCTTCCAAAATTCAACAACGTGAAGTCCTACTCTTGTGAAGGAAGACCATCACCTTTCAGCAGTACAGGATAAGAACAGACTGAACAAGAGTCAAATCCGTGGAGAAGATTGGATTAGATAAAACCCTGAGAAACTACGTCCAACTTCTGAACTGACCTTCCTTTGGGCAGAGGTTTAGAACCTCCTTACATCCCTTCCAACCCAAAGTGGCCTATGATATAGAAAAAGTTTATAAATTCAGAAGCCTCTAAATAAGTGTTCAACATGTATTTGGCAGTTCCAGGTTGACAGTTATTTGTCCTACTGAGGCTGATCAGAAGCAGATAATTAGCATATTTTAAAATAACTAAAGTGATACTTAATGAAGTAATTCATATAGCAGAAACATGCACTTCCTCCTTCATTGATTTCTATGCCTTTCTTTCATTGTCCTTCTCTTTTCTTTTTCTGATTTCTTACTAAGGTAGAAATGCACTGGAGAGTACCTGATCCCTCAGTGGAGATTCCCTCCTGAAGTATGAGAGTACCTGATCCCTCAGTGGAGATTCCCTCCTGAAGTATGAGAGTTCTTGTCTCACAAATTAAACACTGAGTATTTAAAGAAATGTTTTTCAGGGGAAATGTTACAACTGTTGAAGAGCTAAGGTAGAGTGGGAACACTTGTGCTTCCTTTCCATGTTGATTATTAACAAGGAAAAAATCCAGGACACAATAGATATGTGAATCTTTTAGAGTGTTCATGGGTTTTGGCAAACCACTCAGATTTTAGTTTCTGAAGATCCCATTCTTATGTATCTTATTGTATAAACACCCTGCTTGCCTTGAAGCTATAACATCAGGCAGGTCATAGCTACAAGAGTTCAATTAATGTCACCGCTATCATCATTGCCAGCAGTAGGGATTCCATCTGATAAACCTCACCCCTGAGCTAGTAATCCTTTGGTTTTCTTAAGAAGCAAAAGAAATAAATAGTTAGTTCTAGGGTACCTTGTTCTTGTCTAGAAATCTAAAATATATTAGCTGAAGAAGCTTTCTCTGAAAGTGAGGGGTTTTTTTTGGTTTTGTTTTTCCATGGAATATAAAGACAACCTTAAAACTAGTTAATGAATAAACATGAAATGTATAAAAATCTAAAATTAGCTGAAATTAATTATTCTTTATTTCTTTGTGGATTTAGCTCATTCCCAGCGGTGGGCTGTGCTTACTTTGAATAGAGAAGTACAAGGGGGTATTGTGAGATATTTTTGTTCCATTTTGTCATTTAAGACTTTAAGAAAGCACTGCTCTGAGTTTTATACTTTGACAGTAAGTTTGCTCTGTTTCATTATCTTCTGCTTTAGGTTTTTTTCTTGAGAGGGAGAGGCTATTGCTGCTAGGTTTCACTGTTCTGTCAGCTGCCATGCTGGCAGAGACAAGGAAAGGCTGGAATCATAGAGATGTTTGGTGATTCAATTCTGCAAAAGTACATGCAAACCCCTTTCACATGCAAGGACAAAATAATCTTATTTTTTGCTTTATCAAGCTAACAGAACTGGTTCATGCATGTATGAAATATCAATATTTCTGTGCAGACCAAGTAGCCAAGTGTGTGCGGATATGAGATGAAATTGCTGCTTTTCTGTTAGTCATAGTAGGGAGTGTCTGAAGACGCTGTGAACTAAAGAGGAAACAATTTACTAAGCATTGTGTCTTAAGTGCCTTATAGATTGTTTAGTATGATCTTGTCTGATATCACAACAAGAACATGAGGAAATGGGAATTATCTGATCTTTGGTTTATCTGCAGATCTCTTTTTTATCTTTCTTACAGAAGGTAAAATGTCTCAAACATAAGCCAAATCCTAGATCTAAGTACCTTGTTAACTCTTCATTTTACACTGACTTTGTCTTTTTTGTCTATCCAGATTTATGAAACAAAGATCACTCTGTCTGACCATCAGTCATGAAATACAGTCCATGGTGGAGGACAGGAGTGGCTCCTTTTGTTATGGGTTTCCACAGGGAGTAATGTTTATGAAGAAAGGTAAAATAACATAATTCAGGTGCTGTTTGAGTACAGCATCTAAGAAAAGAAGGAACAAACAAGTTAGGCATATCCTTGGATATGCTTTGCATACTGGGGAAGGGATTGCAGTGGTATCTTTCCGACTGTCCCCACAAGCATATGGAAAAGTGAGACAGGGAGCAAGTAACAGACATCTCTAGTCATAGCCCTTCTTATTTCTCTTTTGTCCCATTTCACAACAACAACCAAACAAAAACACCCTCAAAACAAAAGTAAACAGTTCCTCACCTTCTACCAAGAGCCATATAGGGACAAATCTGGGCTCAAAGTCGAGAACTGCAACAGATTGATATAAAGATGAAAGGTAAATAAACCCTTTTTTTCCTTTCAATACATTACTGTGTTGTTCCTTTGTGGGAAGGGAGTTAGCTGACACCAAGCTGTTTATCTTCTTCCAACACAGATGAACTACAGCCACTCTCATTCATCACTCAGACCAGGAGTGCTGCACATGTGAAAAGACTGCCCTAGAAAGCTTGGGCTGGATCATGACAGTAAGAATTGTCTAGTTTAGTTTCTTAATAAGGCAGAGCATTTAAATGCCACTGCTTAATAGTGCTGGGTTTGCTAAGGTTTGCAATAGTCCACCATGAACAATACCTGCTCAACAATCCAAGAAGAGCATGATTTTGTCTATCTCCAGTCTGACCCTATGAGGCATCACTCTCAAAGTGGGTCCTTTAAACCAAATACCTCACAGACAAGGAGTTTTCCTGATGATATTCAATCTGCTTTCAGAGCTGATAGTATATGCTTAGGAAACTTCCACATTTTCATCAGGAATCTTGCAAAACTCAAGGTTTAATAGTTTCTCACACTCTTTTTCCTCAGGTGACTCTACCATTCAGGAAGATTAATGCATACCTGTCAAAAGCTGCTAGATTTTCCTCTCTCTCTTTCTCTCTCTCTTCTTCCTGCTCCTTAAGTTTCAGAGCTGGTTGTCACTCTAACAGTTTATTTTCCATAAATACACAGTGAGCTCCTCAACACTGGAGCACATTCTGCTTTCACATGCAAATCCTCTCAGTCAACAACATAGCAGGAATATGTTTAAACAAGAATAGAGATAGATAATCAATGTGCTTTCCTAAAATTACTTATTCCTGAGTTGCTGATTCTGCCTTTCCTTGGTCCTTGCTCAGTTGTAACTCTGTCTAGGGAAGTTTAGCTTGTGAAACAATTGAGGGAAATGTGAGTAAGAGTATTAGCATATGATTCTATATTAGTCTACTATTATATCAGAGATATCACTGGAGTGGACTCTTGAGATTATAAATACACCACACTCTTCTTACTGGCATCCGTCTATTACCATTGTATATTTTCTCCAAATCACATGCATGTTATGACTTGGGTGTGTAAATCTGTAATTCTGCCCTGCAGAATTACACAGCTGTTCCAGGAGTTCACAAATTGATGAGCATCTCAGATCTGTATTCACCTACCCCCATTTAAATTGGTTACATGAAAATGTTTTAATTTAAATATATTACCTTTTGCCCTACTTATATTTGTTTAGAGGGGATTCTGATGTCTCTAGGTTAATCAATTATTTCTAAGATCTGCAGATAATGTGTTCAGAAGCACAAACATTAATTTCCAATCACTTATTAAATGTTGAGATATAAAAACCTCATTTCCAGCTGTGTAGTCTGCAACAGCTTTTAAACAGTCTTATTGTGGCAGAACACTTTCTGATGATTTTGATCACCTGATGACCATTGAAAATGTATTTATTGAATGTTCAGTATCTTCAACCTGTCTTGTGCATCCAGAATTCCTTATGAATGCTTCACCATGGCAAAAATAATTACACTTCTAAAAATTAGTTGTTCAAATTACATTAGCCATCCATGATCCTTCTGGAATCGACGGAAAAAGAGATGGACAACTTCAGAGAGTAATTACTTTTATCCCAAGATAATAGAATAGACTGAGCGATCAGCTTCTATGTGATTAAAGCTGAGTGGAATAAATATCATCCTAGATCAGTGGGTCTTATGTATGTATTGTCATATATTTTGCATAGACATAAAGCTTAGTGTTCATTTAACATGACTTTAATTTGGAGTAAAATTCTTCACATAATAGTAATAGAAAAATATCTTCTATTGTCTAATGGAAGGTTGCTGAAACTTCTGGATAGGTTGCTCATTCAAATACAGATTGAGTTGTGCAGGTGCCACTAGACTCTTCTTCAGTAAATCATTGTGTTTCTCCATAATGAGATCTATTGCTTACACTATTCTAGGTAACATAGGCATAAACCTGGGACTGAATCAGCCATATTAAGGGAAGATATTTCATTAATGGTGTATTTTTAGTAAGGTAACTTGATGGTTTAGAATGTCATATTCTGTTTACAGATCTACATTTGTCTTTACAAGATCCTCTTTGATATATTGCATAATGTTGACTAGTATGTGACTTTCTCAAGTGCAATCCATTTTCCCCTGGAGTAAGATGGTCTCCAAAAACTATGCTAAGTACTTTAGAATGAGGTATTTGTATTATTTATAAAGCTGACACAGTAAAAGGGGAAGCCTAGAGTTTTTCAATTTTAAAATATTCTCATGTAACTATAGGAGTACTGCAATCTTTATTTCTTGCAATAATGAGATTTGTGTAGAAAACTAATAGTTGAAATAAACAAGCCTTTATTCTACATCTAAAATATCGTAAGTTAAAAATATTTTACCTTCTTGGTGAAGATATTGTTAGAACTATTCCATCTATTCCATTTATTCTAAATAGTCTCCACATCTTCTTACTCAAGTAATGACTTCTGGTGATTGTTGCAACTTACCTCTTTTAAAGGATGGACACACGACTTGTATTTTTATCACAAGATTTGGCCTCAAAAAATACATAACCTAACTTTAATCTACATCATCTTGGTATCCACAACATTTTTTTAATCTGTACTGGCATGCAGTTAGGAGAATCCAGTGAAGCTTAAGGATTCATTGTTATCTGCACTGGAGTTCTAGTAGTTTGGATATATCTAGTATATAAACCCAACTGCAGCTGCAGTTGAAATATCTATTTTGCTGCCCTATAACAATATTCTTGTCACTTCTTAGAATAAAGAGTATGCTGTGGTCACATAACATCTTGCTGATTTTTTCTTATACATACGTGCATCAAACTACATACAATATTCTCTTAGACATTTAGAAATTTAAGAAAAAATAATTAAGCCTAAGACTACCAATGCTACTAAGCATAAATGTAAAAAGGAAGATATGTAAAACCAGACCACTATGTATTGAGCATAGAAATAAAAAAGCATGTTTCTGACATTTCTGTCAAGTATGTCAAGGGACAAGACTCTATGTTTCTCCCTAGAAATGCTGGACAGCAAAAACAGAGATGAGAAATGCCTATTGCTTCATTGCTTTTCCATTTACTGACAGTCCAGAATTCTTCCCAGTAAGTTATTTTATATATTGAGTAATACCTCACTGGAGTATTGTGTACAGTTCTGATGTCCTCAACATAAAAAGGACATGGAACTGTTGGAAACAAGTCCTGAGAAGGGTCACGAGCATGATCAGGGAACTGGAACACCTCCCATATGAAGATAAACTGAGAAAGTTGGGGCTGTTCAGCCTGGAGAAGAGAAGGCTGCGTGAAGTCTGTGTGGAGACCTCAGAGCAGTCTTCCAGTGTCTGAATGGGGCTTATAAGGATGCTGGGGAGGGACTCTTCATCAGGGACTGTAGTAATAGGACAAGGGGTAATGGGTTAAAACTCAAACAGGGGAAGTTTAGATTGGATATAAGGAAGAAACTCTTTACTGAGAGGGTGGTGAGGCACTGGAATGGGTTGCCCAGGGAGGTTGTGAATGCTCCATCCTTGGCAGTGTTCAAGGCCAGGTTGGATGAGGCCTTGGGTGACATGGTTTAGTGTGAGATGTCCCTGCCCATCGCAGGGGGGCTGGAGCTAGATGATCTTAAGGTACTTTTCAACCCTAGATATTCTATGATTCTATGATCTTGTTTTAAATATTCAAGCTGAAGGTTGAAAAGATTATAAAACAGTGTTGATGTCAAATTTACTTTGCATGAAGTGTGCTAGAAAGAAAAATTCACCTTAACAACATCAACATTACATGCTAAAGGACTCGCACTAAACTACATTGATTAATTTAAAAAATATTGAAAAAAATATGCCTGTTCCAAGATATCTTTTTTTTTTAAGGTACTGTGAAATTCTGTATGTATTCCTCCAAAGACACTGTATCAGAAACATCATGATTTCCTGCTTATACTAGCCCTGGCCAGATCTTCAGCCTCTGTCTAGTAAAGGCTTCCTGGGGACAAAGGGATATGTCCAGGATTAAGTAATGGTCCTGAAATTCTCCTTGCTCATTGGCAAACATGATTAGGGAATAAAATTCTTGCATTCAAAGGCTCAAAAGCAAGCTAGAGTGACAGGGAATTTTGCATGGACAGTCAAAACAAAAGCTTTTCCAAAGTAAGCAAGCAATTTTCCCATCTGCCATTGATCACAGCAGTGCCCTTGTGTGTCTTTAAGGGTTCAGGCATGGTTTGTCATAACTGTGAACAGCTACAATTGAAGCGGTTCCCTTGTTATGAGTGGGGATGTGGGCAAGTAACAGTTCCCTGGTATGAATAAGCAGTGCGCAGCTGGTTCTACCTCTCCTCACTAGGCGATAAAATAGAAGTCAGAACCTGTGGATGTGAAGACCCTGTGCTCTGCTTACTCCAGCAATAAGCAAGGAAATTTTACAGTGGCACATTGAATGGATTTTTCATCTCTGTGTTTATTCTAAGAGACGTAGATGGACTCAGTTCAGGTAGCAGACTCGTTTTAGTGAAACAATGCTTTGGGGCTTATGTTAGAGGGCAAAATAAAATATAATGCTTCCATATCTCCAGTTTCATAAGCAACGGTTGCTGTGTTTTTCAACCTCCTTTTGAGGTTTCTATTGGCAGAACATCAGTCACTTTACTTCTACAGAGCTACTCTTCATAACACTGAAAGTGTTTCATAGAAGCCAATAACATCCCTGTTTTGAACACCAGCTGACAAATTATGTGTTCAGAAAATATGCCTCAATTCTTTGTTTCAAAACCTGGTTGATCCAGTTTAGTTTAAAGTAAGGGTTTTGTTTGGTTTTTTTTTAATTAATTCTCTTGTGTTTTAATAACTCCTTGAAAGCTACATGGTTAATTTACAAATAATATTCACATAGCAGCAAATAATATTACACAAACAAATATGCTGCTTTGCTTCGTTTCTGTCCTTCATACATGATAAATATGAATATTTTTGCAATGCACTTGTATTCTAAACCTTACATTTAGATACTAAAATCAAGAGCTCAATATACTGAATGTGAGATACAGCACTGTTTTCCTTATCAATCTGCTTGCACAATGCTGTCATTTAAGTGGTATAGCCTAGTATGAGGTGGTATTCAATACAAATTGTCTTTAAACTCAAAAAAAAATATATAAAATCTTGCTGTCATTTTTTCCAGAGACAATCTATATCTCAACTAGGAAATCTCCAGTGAAATTTACTGGTTTCATACTTGAACCACGGCATTCTTCTTAGTATAGTTTTGTAACCGACAGTCTTAAGCTTGTCACAGTGGTACAGACAACTCCCGTACAATTAGAAGAGAAAGTACATGTCTTTCAAATGTGGTTCAGAGGGACCAAGTTCCAGTGAGTATATGGACAGCTTATGTATCCCCATGGGATGAACAGATGAGACAGGAGGATGCTTTAAAGGTGTAATATGGAGAAAGAGAAAGAAGTACAAATCTAAGTTAAACAGAGTATACCTCTCTCTGCTTTAAGCCAACAGTCTTCCCAGAGCAGACTGAGAGAGGATAAACTCTTCCTTCCAGGTTGTCATGGTGGTCAGAATACTGCCTAGAAAAATAGGAAGAAACAGCAGCAAAATCCTCCATTAGACTGGGTTTGAGCTGAGTTTGAGCTTCCACTTCCCAACTAAGCTGCATTATTACTTGTCTGAACAGAAACATTTCTCAAGCTTATATGATGCAGTAGGATTATTTAATCTACCAGAAATGTATATATCTAACGTTGGACTAAACTACAAATGAGCAGGAGTGAGTTAATCTTATGGAGTTACGTTCCTGGATTTTAGAGTACCTTTTTAATTATGTTTACATGTTTTATCTAGGGGAGATTATCCCGTAGTAGTGAGCAATTAAATCCAGATTCTGCTTGATTATTCTGCCTCGGGCTTACACATTTTATGTTGTTTTGCTGCACAGTGACCCAGATTTAGCAGCAGTGACAGAATATGTACTGGCCCCTAGCTGTTCCATAATATGGTTGGGCAAGCACACTTCTGGAAGTAGAAGCTGTGGCCTCCTTCACCCACATCTGAAGGCAGAGCTGAAACATGTTTTAGCATATCCTAGGATAGCACACAAACTATGAGTCAGTGGTGTGAAATCATAGCTTTGAACCAACACCAAAGATTATTCCTTGGCAAGATAGCTGTGTATGACAGGCCATCAGCACAGTGTGCTGGTAGGCATATCTGATGTGACTAGCTACAACATCATGCCTGCACCACTGGGCCAACAACAATTCCTTGTGCCTTTCACATTGACAGTTACAATATCTGGGGCTTATTCTTCTACTATCTAGGCCCTCTTTCTTCCATCAATATATTACCAACTTGAATTATTCAAAAACAGATTTTTGTTCCATTTAACAAACTAACTTAAAAGGAGAAAAGTAAAAGATTCATTGAAGATGAAAAGGTTCATCGGAAGATATCGGGAGAACTGGCTACCCAGGATCTGGAGAACGCTGAGGTTCTTAATGACTTCTTTGCCTCAGTCTTCACTGGCAAAGTCTCTGACTGCACCACCCAAGTCTTGGAATGCGAACGCAGGAACTGTAAGAATGGGGACCCTATGCCCACTGTAGGAGAGGATGTGGTTCGAGACCATCTTAAAAACCTAAACGTACACAAGTCCATGGGACCTGACAAAATCCATCCACGCGTCCTGAAGGAGCTGGCAAATGAAGTTGCTAAGCCACTGGCCATCATATTTGAAAAATCATGGCAGTCAGGTGAAGTTCCCGACGACTGGAAAAAGCGTAATATAACCCCCGTTTTCAAGAAGGGGAAAATGGATGATCCGGGGAATTACAGACCAGTCAGTCTCACCTCTGTGCCTGGCAAACTCTTGGAGCAGATTCTCCTGGAAGGCATGCTAAGGCACATGAAAAACAAGGAGGTGGTTGGTGACAAGCAGCATGGCTTCACTAAGGGGAAATCCTGCCTGACCAATTTGGTGGCCTTCTATGATGGGGCTATGGAACGGATGGACAGGGACAGAGCAGTTGACGTCATCTACCTGGACTTGTGCAAAGCCTTTGACACTGTGCCATGAAACATCCTTGTCTCTAAATTGGAGAGACATCAATTTGATGGGTGGACTACTTGGCGGATAATGAACTGGCTGGATGGCCGCACACAAAGAGTTGTGGTCAATGGCTCGATGTCTGGCTGGAGACCGGTAACGAGTGGTGTTCCTCAGGGATCGGTGTTGGGACCTGTCTTGTTCAACATCTTTGTTCGTGACATGGACAGTGGGATTGAGTGCGCCCTCAGCAAGTTTGCCGATGACACCAAGCTGTGTGGTTCGGTTGATATGCTGGAGAGAAGGGATGCCATCCAGAGGGACCTTGACACACTTGTGAGGTGGGCTGTTGCCGACCTTACGAAGTTTAACCATGCCAAGTGCAAGGTCCTGCACCTGGGTTGGAGCAATCCCAGGCACAGCTATAGGTTAGGCAGTGAAGAGATTCAGAGCAGCCCTGCAGAGCAGGACTTGGGGGTGTTGGTCCATGAGAAAATGAACATGAGCTGTCAGTGTGCGCTCGCAGCCCCGAAAGCCAACTGTATCCTGGGCTGCATCAAAAGAAGCGTGACCAGCAGGTCAAAGGAGGTGATCCTGCCTCTCTACTCTGCTCTCGGGAGACCTCACTTAGAGTACTGTGTGCAGTTCTGGTGTCCTCATCATAAAAAGGACATGGAACTGTTGGAACAACAGTCCAGAGGAGGGCCACGAGGATGATCAGGGGACTGGAGCACCTTCCGTATGGAGACAGGCTGAGAAAGTTGGGGCTGTTCAGCCTGGAGAAGAGAAGGCTGCGTGGAGACTTCATAGCAGCCTTCCAGTATCTGAAGGGGGCCTACAAGGATGCTGGGGAGGGACTATTCATCAGGGACTGTAGTGACAGGACAAGGGGTAACGGGTTCAAACTTAAACAGGGAAAGTTTAGATTGAATATAAGGAGGAAGTTCTTTACTGTTAGGGTGGTGAGGCCCTGGAATGGGTTGCCCAGGGAGGTTGTGAATGCTCCATCCTTGGCGATGTTCAAGGCCAGTTTGGATGAGGCCTTGGGTGACATGGTTTAGTATGGGGTGTCCCTGCCCATGGCAGGGGGCTTGGAACTAGATGATCTCAAGGTCCTTTCCAACCCTAACTATTCTATGATTCTATGATTCTAAGACAGAAAAACTAGTAAGTGTAACATACAAAGAGTAGTTTGTTACAGCAGACATATCTCTATTTGCACTTCTGCTATTATTAACATGTGCACTTAGAAAGATGAAACAAACCTTAAAGCCATATTTTTGCAGAGCCTTAAAGCTGATTAAATTAAATGCAGATGTGGAATTTGTGCAAAACAGATGCTGAAATGCCATGTCAATATCCTAAAGGAATCCATTCCCTATCAGAAAGAAACTTAATTTCTACTATAAAGAATTTGATTATGTATTGTTATGCCAAATGTGATTAATGTTTTGTGCTGATTAATCAACTGCAAAATATATTATTATGCTATCTGTATTTTTCCAGCTTCTTGTCACTTAAGAATTCCACTGGGGAGTGGAAGGTGCGATAATGAGTACTGGTGGCATTTAGAGTGCTTAAAATCGTACTCTGAAAGCCTGGGGAACCTAGTAACAAAAAGAACTGGCATTTATTCTAATAGCAAAACCTCTAAGCATATTAAGTAAGAACCCAGAAGACCCATTGGCTTGATAGCTACTTATGTGGAAGACCCAGTTATGGGGTTCAAACAGCCTGGGACCCATGACAGCTTGCTCCAATTCAAAGGTAACCCATTAAGACCTCAGGAGAGCACTCAAGATTTGGCTTTCGGACCACCTCCTGCTGGCTGATTGATGAAACAGCCCTGACACAAGGATCATCGATCGTCTTGCAGTTTTAGGCGAAGCGAAGTATATTTGCAGCAGTGGCAGTTGAGAGCGAAAAATAACACCAACTACAAACATACTGAAAGAACTTTTCTTTTCTTTTTTTTTTTCCTTTTTTCTTTTTTTTTTTTTTTTTTTTTTTTTGTCTTTTTGTCCCCTTGGCAAAACACTGGATTAAGTTCAGACCTGAAGTAACACACTTAGTTCACAATGTCGTGTATCAAACTGAAGAAGTACCTTTTCAAAACATCATGCTCAATTGAAGTAAAAAGTCAAAGAGGTAAAAGTAAAAGGTTCCCTAGGCAAGTTGGAATCAGCTACACTGCAGACATGTGATCTGTATCAGTCTTTAATCTACTTTTAAGTTAAAATACATCATTTGGGAGATTGATCCTTCATCTGCTTGGTGTTGGCAGAAGGAAGGAAATATGAAGACTGAACCCAGAATGTTGATGACTTTCACAAGTTTGTAGGAAAATTTTCTGTTCATAATTTTGCACTCTATTTTGTTTTGAGCAATTGCTTCTTTTGTGTTCTGGTGGTGGCATTTTTTGGTTGGTTGGTTGGTTGGGGGTTTTTATTTTTTATTTATCATACAAAGACTATGTAAGACATGGTCTAACAGTTCTTCCCCTTTTTATATGCCTCATTTGACACTGTTGTAAACTAAAATGCTGAAAAACAACAAGTTCTTTAATGTGAGAGTGATTTTGATGACTGTGGAGATTTTTCAACTTGTAACACTCTCAGAGTTTTACTGTAGCTTCGAGTAAAGACATACGGTGAGATTTAGTCACCTGGCTGTCAAAGGCATTTCCAGGCTTGGTACACCAAGTGGTGTGCATCCCAGGGGTGGGTACATAGACTTTCTATAGACTCAACAAAGAATTAAACATCTCCAAATAAAGAGAAAAGGGAGGCATACCATCATATATACCTTGAACCTTGATCATGGTGTAGCTTTGAATATATGATTTGTGGGGCCAAAGGCAAATTAAATGAAGAAATTCTAAATCAATTAGTCTGTTTATTTTGTGTTACTGGGAACAAAAAGTGTTTAATAAGCTTTGCAAATCAACAAAAGTCCATATAAACATTTTAAACCATTTAAGTCTAAAAAGGGAGCAACACGTGTGCCCATATACAGGCACCTACTGACATTTTAAACACCTACAAATACCTGTGAGTGTTCAGATACAACTCCAGACATCCATAGTGAACCCAGAGATAATGTCATATCTACCAGTTCCTTTTCCAGACTCTGTGGACAACCTGGAAAACCAGCATATCGAAGGTTCTGACACTGCGTGCTTGTTTATGCATTCGGCACACTCTATGTCTTTTAGTATACAGATCTCTGTCCTTATCAGCCTTTGAATTCTCCCTATGAAAACTATCTTTGTCTCCCTTCTTATATTCTGTCTCTCCCTTGCCTTTTTAATTTGCAACGCATTTATACAAGTCTATCCAAACTGACCTGCTGGCGGATTGGTCTTGATTGGTTCAGGTCTCCTGCAGCTCCTGTGATAAAAAACATAGTGATGTTACTAAAGTTAGTCTCTGGCATAACTCATGAACTGAGAGACATACGGCTGATAAAAGAAAAGAAAGATTCTGCTTACATGAACACATGTTTGGTAATGAGCAATAACAGGGGAAAAAATAAACTACAATAAAAAGTGCATGACAGCTTGAGTCTGGGTGATATATACTTGGTTTTAAAGTTGCCTCAGTGTGTCAGAGTTTTATTCATGGCTGGCAGCTAGTGTGAATGCAGCAGAAGGTAGTGTAATGGCTTGAAATATCAATGCAATTATGTTTTAGGGTCAAATACCTTTTTAACGTGCTTCCTGATTTAAAGAAAAAGGGAAAAAAGAGGAAGAAGAGAAAGGAGAAAAACAAAGACAAAAGTATACTTCTAAAAAAAGGAAGCTAAAAATATAATGAAAAGACAAAAATATCCTGAATTTAACTACTCTGTCCAATGTGAGACAACTGGATAGCTGCCGTATCCCGTTTTGTGTATGCCATTTCCTCCCTTTTAAGGGAGCCTTTAAATTGCGGAACATCTTGGGCAACAGCAGAAGTGTCTGGGTGTCCCCACATAATCTTCATCACCTTTTGTTCATTCCTTCTTAAGTGCTTGCAATTTACTAGTCACAACAGTTGTGCTCGTTGTTCATGATACAGGTTGGATGAAATGTATTAATTAGTGTGTGTGTATGAGTGAGTGAAGTATTAATGA
Source organism: Psittacula echo (assembly GCF_963264785.1). Lineage (NCBI taxonomy): Eukaryota > Metazoa > Chordata > Aves > Psittaciformes > Psittacidae > Psittacula > Psittacula echo. The sequence goes on along the minus strand of NC_137742.1, from coordinate 7,637,372 downwards.
CTGCATGTGTGTGAATTATCAGCAGAAGTATTGGGAATTAACATAACAATAGTAAATCTAAGTTAGGAAAGTAGTTACCGGAGGTGCCTTTTATCAACAAAGAAGATAGAACCCACAAAAAGATGATTCAGAACATTGGTGATTTTGCCTGGAATTCACACCCTAATTTTCACCTTAATAGAAACAAGGAACAATTGCATTGATTTCAGTGGTGATGAGATTTCTAATTTACTGCAGTTGAAGTGAGAAGAGAACTTGATTCCAGCATGATATCTGTATTCCAGACATCCTTTCAACATGAAATGCTCAAATTCTAAAGAATGGACAAAGCACTACAAAATGTACTGCAGGGAAACCACCTCAACTCTCTATGACTGGAAATGAAAGTAAACAAACCCTGATGACCCAACAGGTCATTCCCGTTGCTAATTTTTATGATTTTCTGCCAGTTCTTTTCTGCAAGTCTTGCTTAAATATTCAGAAAAATCATTACTTATACATAAACCTAATCATTTAAAGGTGCATCAAATAAGACAGACTACAAACACTTTGTTAAAGGAAGATGACATTCAAAAGACACCATGTCTTAGAGTCCTAATTAAGCCAGATCATTTAGGAAATATATTGCAATTAATTTTATATCTAGTGGATGGAACTTGTTGCCAGATAACAGGAATCTCTCAAATGTTTGGGTGTTGTTTTCTGTTTGGGTTTCTTTTTCTATTCTATCCTGATTATTATCATAGTATGAGTTCATTATTTCAGATAAAATATAGTCAAACATTATTGAATTTTGAAAAAAAAAAAAAAAAAGTCAATTTATCTGATTAAACTATTATAAGTTCAAACTTAAAATTACAAATGAAGATAAATCTGAAAACCATGTGGTGCAAAGGAACTCTTTTCTTTCAAATGGATACATATGTCTCAGCAGTATTAACTCCTACAGTGCTGTGGTGAGGTGGACTTATTTTTGTTAATCATGCTATCCTAAGGACCTAACTGATTTTAGGTCTTCTCATTTTGCCTCAAGTTTGATCCAACCACTTTTCCAATATGCATTTTCTCAACCACTTTTCCAATATGCATTTTCTCCACCTTCTTCAGTGTGCTGAGTTCAAATAATTTATTCAGTCCCCAACTGCAATGCATCTTGTCTAGCTCCAGTTATGAGATACGTACTGGTTCTCAAATTCTCATTCTAGAATAAAAGCACTGTTGTGAAGTATATGCTTCCAAATGTGCCCCTGACTACTTCTAGATCCAGCTGTTGCCCATTCACAAGTTCCCACCTCTCAGCATAAGAAGTTGCTGCTTTAATGGAACCCATTTTCTAAAATACATAGTTGCCAGTAAGGTGTTCCAGCATTGCAAGTATTCCAAGTTCAGGTTCACCATTTCCATTAAAAAATTTTCTGTAGTCAATTTTTCAGTCCCTTTGTTTTGTTTCTGTCATAATTCATATATTCCATCTTCCTCTCCAGCCTCCTTGTAAAGCTGCCTTTGAATTCTGGTGGTTTCTTTCTTTCAGTGAACCCATCCCGAGCTTGAATATGACAGTGTTAACCAAGCCTTTTATTTTGGCTGAAGTTCTGCTTCATGCTTTTGCTGAGCACTTGTTCCTACCTTGTGGTTTTTAGCAGAAAACTCGATAGACTGTGAATTAATTAGTTTGGGATTTACTGTAGGCCAGAATGAGACATGCATAAAGATATTCTTAAACTGTTGGCTGTTGCTGGTTCTTTGTGTGATGCAAACCCACCTGATCTGAACATCTTGGCTGCAGATGGTTGTGTGTGCCGTATATTTATATAGCATATTTATAAATCCTGTCAGGAACCTCAGGTCCCATCTCACTGTCCCCCCTAGCCAGAAAGAAAAATTAAAAAAATAGCTAATTTAAGACTGCAGTCTCAAAAACCAGTGGTTAATTTTAATGGATACAAAGTACAGTTAAGCACATGGGAAAGGATCTCCTCTAGTAGAGGTTGCTCTTTTAGATACCGTAACTCTCTGGGGAGTCAGTCACGACAAGCCAGGCTGGCTATTTAATAGTGTAAGTGCCATAAGTCAGCTTTGTCTTTTTCTGAAGTTCTTGTAATAGACTCTGATATCTCAAAACAGTTAAAACAAGTAAACATTTTGAAGGGCATAGACATTAAAGTGGCACATGTCATATCTTGGGAATGAGTGCAAGTTGCCCACTGATTATTTTATTGAAAAAATGAAGGCCCCTGTGAGCTGTGAAACCCAACAAGCTTCATCAACAGTGTCTTCCCTCAGAAAAAGAACAAGTTAACTGATTACCCCTGACTTGCAACACTGCAAATAAAGCTTTCAAAGAGATGACATAATGATAAAGCTGGTCTAAGTATAATCATATTTCTTATATATTCACCTCCTGAAAAATACAAATGAATTTACACAGAACCTTGCCCTGATGATGATGGTCATTTTGCCATAGATCCCAGACATTCTCGTCTAGCTTTATGCCATAATGTGCTGGAGATGGACAAACACATAAGAAATAATTTCTTCTTGAAAGATGTTTTACTGAAGGTTCACAGTACGGCACCTAAAGTTAACATTTGAATCTTTTTAATTTCCTTATGTTTTCTATTTCACCTTATTTTTCTTTTGTTTATTTTTAACTAAAAAAACCCCAAAATATTTATTTACATAATGTTGTGAGTTTTATAGGTTTTGTTATCATATAACCACAATAAAAAGCAGAGGAATAAGAAGTAAATCATGAATTACATCTTTGGGGAAAGGTACTTTTGTATTAAAAAAAACCCTACAGAAAATTGCCATAAGACATTTTAAATAGCTTGTTAATATGTAATACTTTCGAGCTGGCAATGCTTTCAGCAATAATGTGTAATATATATATTTAGTGAAGAATTTAAAAAATTCTCAGCAGTTTGCAAACATAAAATTCTCTATGTATGTCAGTTCTGATCATCTATTTTTAAAGACTAGACACATACATCTCTGGATAAAAGAGTTCATCAAATTTGTAGACAAAGAAAACCACCTTCTTTTTTTAAAGCATTTGTTTAGGACCAGTGAAGAGCGGCAGATAAAGTATAAAAATCCTTGAAAACTAGTTACTGGCTTATCCATTAAGAAGCACCAATAGCAACAATTACACTTTCCTTCAGTTATGCTCAGTAGTACTGTATTCGTCAGGTTTTATGCAGAATTCTTATGAAAGAAAGAATAAGAAAATCTTGCCGTCTTGTTTTCTCCTTTGCTCTCTTCCCTCCATCAACAGTGATCTAGAGCAGGGTGTCTATAGTGCATCTTGTGTGGCTGCTGTCAAAAGTATTATTTTTTTATTTGCAGTGAGCAACACTTTTTACATGCCTGCCAATCTGTAGTCATATACTCACATCCCCCTTTCACTACCAGATTGGGCTGAATATCAACCAGTTGCAAGAGACATAGAAAGATTCTTTGTAAGTATTCATTCAGGAAGCCACTACACACGTGTTTGAATAGGATATATAAGTCCTTTAGTATATTCACAAAATAAAGTGTACAAGTTTCTTCTAGGAAAGAGATTAAGCAAATATTCTTGTGATAATGTATCTGTACTCTATAGGTATATGCAATTAATTCTCAATCATATGCATGTAGTTTGTCCAGCTGTGAAATAACTATGCCCTTGAGGCATGGAGCCTATGTGAGTTTGAGAATGATGCAAGACAAAAAAAACTTGAGGTCAGTTGTGACTGACTCATCTACATACCCTCTTTTAACATGTTCTTTATTGTTCATTTAAATAAGCATTTTGATTGAAAGGGAAATCCCAGCAATTATGTAGTCAATGTTAATAGAAATTTGATTGTGGTAACACAGAATACTTGATTTTCCCCCCATGTCCATCATCTAAGAAGCAAAACAGATAATAAACAGGCTAAGTGGACAATTAGTGTTGATATTAAATTACTAACAAACAGAAAATTTGCATAACAATGGTTGGTAATAATGTATGAGCTCTCCATGGGCTGCTGTGTATTTACATAAACTACTCATCCAGTTACTCTGAGTGTGATAAATCTAAAGTGTCTTCTAATAATTATAAATATTATGCTATGACCTACTTATTTTGATGTTTTGTTTGTATATATGTATGCAGTGAATTTATTTAACATCTAGACTGTTAGAAAGAGTAGACTGTTTTGAGCAACCTGGTTTAGTGAAAGGTGTCCCTGACCGTGTCAAGGGAGTTCAATCTTTAAAGTCCCTTCCAACACAAACCATTCTATGAGTCTATGATTCTATGAAAGCCACTCAAGAAAGTGGAGTTGGAATTTCTGATATACACATTTTGGTATACTCTCCATAACATACAGATGTCTTTTGCAAAGATGTACTTTGCAAAGATGTCCTTTACCAGCCCTTTCCTAAGCTAGAGCAAGTATTTTTCTATAATATTAGCATGTTCCTGAGGAGCTGAAAATAACTAGGGGGACAGGAAAGGCAAAATCAAGACACTGTCAAAGAAACAATTGGAAATGCTTTATGAGACTCAGGCCAAGTTTTCTTTATGCTTCAAGTATACCAGAGTGAAGTAACTTCTGGCCTGCTGGTCATACAGCCACTTTACTATCATATGCAACCTGCTATTAAATCCTCTTGAGAAAAAACTTATATTATCTGTTGTTGAACCTTGCATAAATCAGAGAACTCATCCTCAGAACTGGAATTGCTTCAGGTCCAGCTTAGTTGTTGAGGCTCTCCCATCAGTCTGCCCTGAGACATAAAGTTAATAAGACACATGCATCTGCATGGTATGAAATTCTTCAAAGGTTTCCATATCAGGATTTTACCCTACTTTAAAGGCATATACTACTTCTTATAGAATGCTCTAGTTCATTCTGAGTGCTAATTCTTAAGAAAGAAAGAGGCATGGGCCTTGATTCACAAAGATAAAACAGTAAATCATGGAAGATGAGCAGCATCTTATAGCTAAAATTTAATCTGAAAGTGAGAACTTGGTGGTTCTTTTCTCAAACTGTTCCTTCCTGAACAAATTACTGTAAGGTAATTCAGTGTACAGTCTGATAATGTCACCTACATTTTGCATTTACTGCAGTGTTGGTATGTACAAGGACAGCTATAAAAGTATAATCCTATAAAGACACATTGTCACTACGTCATGGCAATATCTTCATGTAACTCGCATACTTGGAAAGCCATATGCACAGTATAAGACTTGAAGAGTGTAAAAAGAGAAAGTCCAAAAAAAGGATTAAAAGTACAGCTATTTCTGTAATTGTGACGTTGAGTAACAGATCTGTAGAAATCCAAATCTGTTTGAATATAAATTCATGAGCCCAAGAAGCAGCAATGTTTGAATAAATTAGTCACAGTGAATAGTTTACCCAATTTTATTGCAATCTGGAAGTTAGGATCTTGGTATGATAACTTTTTTACTTGATCTTTATTGTCCTGAACCATTTGCCATGTTGTTTCTTTTGTAATCAGCATCTTTTTTACAGATAAACAATTTCTCAATTTAAATAACATGCAATAGAGTAATGTGCTGCATCCATATCCTGTCAGTTTAGGCTCTATAGCCTAAATGACCTGTTAATTTGTTAGGCAAACTTACTGTTGCTTCAACAAGAACATAGAATTTTATTCTGAATACAGTATAAGAAGACCCCTAAACTTTAGTATATTTCCACAAACAAGGTTGTTGTGCAAGGTTGTTTGATATTCATGTATTGAGGGGGTCATCTCTAAGGTGAACAGATTCTTCTCTTACTTCATTATATATATCCATACAGGCAGACTGTCTCAGTAGATACTACACTGAATTAGTATCAGCTCAGATGAGCTATGAGTCTGAGAAAGGGCTCAAACCACTTTAAATCTAACTGTAATTACTAATATTTTTTGTCAAAATATGAATACATTTCAATAATATCAGAAAAAGCTTCTTGCAACAAGTCTCACAGTGATCAGTATTAAAATTATGAGCATTGCAGAAGTTATTTAACCTGCAATCCAGTAACTGCAAAGCAAAACTCTTTCCTCAAAAAATAATTAAATATCTTAGATTTCTTGACCTACAAATCATAAACAACTTGGATAGGTTTTTATGCCAGTGTTCTGGAATTTTTGATAGGATCAAACTCAGTCAAATCAGTATTCATCAGTTATGACTCAGGCTGAAAGGAGAAGGAATAACAGAACAAACCAAACACAAAAATAAACAAACAAACAAACCCTAAACAAAACAAAAAACAACCAAAACCCAGAAACATGAGGAGATCAAAAGACTAGACATGAAAGAGGGAAAAAAAGCTTTACAAGTGCACTGCATTTTTTCTCTTGGTAATCCATTCACATTACAAACCCTAAGCAAAGCAACCATCAGATTATATGAATATAGTATAATTTATTTTTTTGCTTAATAAATACAATAATATAATATATGTAAATATACAAATATACATATATACAACTATATATCATTATTTAAACCCCGTATATATATATATATATGGGTTTTGCTCATTAGAAATGCCTGACTTTTGTGAAAAGTCACTTGAAAGCCAAAACAAGGTTGTAAAGTCCTAGAAAATGTCCATTTCTTCAAAGCACAGAAGAGTGGCCCATGGTAGCAGTCCTTTAGATTTGTCCCTGCCCTGGCATGGGTAGCCCATAGGCTGCAGTCCCTGTCCCGGTGTGTCATTGTGAGCTGTGGAATGGACAGTGTTCTAGTGTAGAGCTTAAGATGGAAGGAAAGGCAAGTTCTGTCTTTCCATATCAGAAGAATCTAGGTCTTTCTCACTGACTGTAGCAGTAAATACAAGAAGACATTGTCTAATAACTTCAATCTTTCCTCCTTTCTACCGGTATTGATGCCTTTGGCTTTAAAGTTAAGTCAAAAAGTGACCATCAACATCTGCAAACGAAAGTCATTCTACAAGATGATATTACTTGTATTCTTAGGGTAAGAGTAGGATAAAACATAGTTTGCTACAGTCATTGTCTCTGTAAGAATAACAATTGCTCGTTCATAATTTAATTTTTATGGTCTATGAGCTGTAAAGACCATTTAAGGTCAGCAGTTTATACTGTATTAGACAAACGCTTCAGAGGTAAATACTTCTATTCAACTTTGCTGCAAGCAAACAAATAGACCATGAAAACTCAAGAGAATGGTCTTGATGTTTTCATACTATTATTTTTACAGAACTAAAGCTTCAATATTGGAGGTGTTCAGAGCCTAATATTTAATGTGCAAGCTTTGAAACATCACCAAAAGAAAATTGCATTGACACAGCTATAAAAGAAAAGTATTATATAGTCTCAGCATTGCATGTTCTGTCATTATGGTACCAGAACTGGTTTTGTTCTCACTAATGTTTATGTCAGAGAGAACTGGGAATCACAATGGCTGAGGTCTAACCACAGCTCTGCCTCTATTTTCCCATTTCACTGTACCTTGCTCTGTTCTCTTGCTGAAAGCTGGATGATTCCAATATCGATGACTATTTCATTGTTAAAGAAACTGGTGGTTAATATGCAGAAACAACAGAGGTGTGAATTCCCACACACCTTTCAGAGTTACTGCAAGCTCATGCAGGTGCTAAAAGCATACTTCCATGGTGAAATACAGGGAGTTTTCAGGATTGTAATGTGGCCTTCTTGTAGATTGCTGGTACTTAAGAGAAGTGCTGTTATTCTGGATCAGTGTTTCTGAGATTAGTCTTAGACAAGTTAATTGTACTTATTCCTGCTTTTGCCCCTGCAAGAGCCCATTCTCTTAACACCTGAATGCTACTAACTGTGAAGCAAGAATGTATGCTCCATCAGACACACAGGACTGCTGGCTGATTAATAATTAACTGGAAGAACCACAGGAAAATTCTCACACTTTTTTTTTCCCCCATGCAAAATGTCTCCTTTTCAGCTGCCACTGCCAGGAAGTTTTAAATAGCCTTTTCCATGGCCTTTTGATGCAGGTTTGATAAACCAGCAACCAGAAAATGCTCTTCACAGGGGGCAGAAGAAAATGAACATGAAAAAACCTGAAAGTTTTGCTTTTGATGTTTACATGATTTGTGGTGACAACCTCAACTGTGCTTTAATGACTATTTTAGCCAATTAATTTCCTTAGATATTTTTCGCTATGCTTTAAAAATACATGCTCAAATTTTGATTGGTTTCTCATTTTCTTTTCTGAAGTCCCTGTGGTGTTTTCTACACTGTGAGCTGCAGAAATGTTGCTCCAGTAAATTCCTTTTGTTTTGCCATGTGCAAATCGTAAAAGAGTATATTATCTTCATTTGTCTTCCTTCTTCCCACTTAAATATGTACAAGATTTTTTCAGAGGATGAATAGGGAGAGTAAATATATATAACGATGTCTGTGCTACTGATGAGAAATTGTCATGCCGTTACATTACACAGGGTGACAATAGAGTAAGCTGATAAAACAATAGACAACATAAGCAATATTCTTTCTTGCAGCATACACAGTAATGGACTCTGAAGGGGGTCAAGGACCTTATTATCTCCCAAAATGTTTGATGTCACTTGCTGAACTGGTCGTTGGAAAAAAAGAAATCTTTTTTAGAAGAAGGGTGTGCACATTCTTACCATAGATTATATGGACCTCATAAAAACAGGGAATAAATACCTCTCTACCCCAATATGTCCATGAGATCATCTCTGAAACCCCTTCAGACTGTTTTCACTCTACCTGGGATGTTTAATGGATTCTTCAGTAGCAAGCTGGAAATTTTTCATGTTGTCTCTGTAAAAGACCTCAAGAGCCTGGAGTATTAAGGGAAAAAGAAATAGATAAAGTCCCTGTGGGGACTTTAAGGCTTGACTTACAAAGTCAGTAGATTAAAATAAAAAAATCCATATAAATCAACTAAACAGGACCTAGGGGAAAGCAGGGTAATGTTCTGAAAATATCCAAAATGATGTAAAATATGTGAAGTGAGAGGGATTGCTCATAGGTCACAAAAAGAATAACAAGTGATGGGATGATATTAAGGAACGGGACATTTCCACTTGATAAAACCTATTCATCCAGTGCAGCAGTCTTCCAGCGAACAGATTGAAGGCAGCTATTCTAACCCATTTATAGGTGGGTTGAACAATACATTAATAAAAGAGCTGTAAATCTCTTAATTTCCTGAGTTAGAAAGAAAACTGGCAGGATCTTGTAGTGGAACAGGTATATTACCTCTCCAGTACCTATGATTCTATCACACATGGTCCCTTTCAATTATCAAAGCATCACACACTTATTTCAGCAACATGACTCCCATTAATGTCAAAGGGAGACTCAAGATTAAAAACCCCAGGCACCACTTTAAAAATGCAGGAATTAAAATGATGTATCATTTCCCCACTAGAGGAACCAGTTCCCCAAATATGAGACCCCTTTGCATTTTCCTTCAACAGGACTAACATTGCTTATCCTCAGCACCCAAAAAGAAATAGTGAGGCCGGACCTCAATTAACCAAGAGCTTCTGAAGGTGAAAAAAAAGAAAAGAAGAGAAAAAAAAAAGAAAAGCAGAGACATGTTTTTAACCATTAAAGAAATTAAAGACTTCACTTTCCCTGGGAGAGTGTGATTTAAGGCCAAATCAGCACCATGGTCCCACACATTATCTAAGAAATTGGAAATTACTGGCTACTAAACCCAGCTCTCAGAAACTCCAGGGGGAATCTCTGCAAGGCCTCTGATAACTTTTGAGTCTAGGCTTGAATGTTAGTCTCATCTTAATTAGAAATTCACCATGTGTTCATTCGTATATGTGTTTGCATTTGTATATATTGCTGTATGTGCACATACACACATGCTTTGTCTCCATATGGATGCACGCACATTACAGAATATATAACTCTTCACTTTAATTGTCTGCTTTTTTTCCTTGTCATGTTTAGCAGATTATGCTTTCTATGCTCCATTTTGCTTTTGTTGTCTTGGCAAAGACTTACAAATGCCCTATTTGCTTTCTTTTATCTCATTACATTATTCAGTGGTTTTCAGTACACATACATTCAGAAACATCAGCAAACAACTTACTTTCAAAGAGATTTAAGAAAAGCAAACGTGATTGTTGAAGAAAGAAACGTAAGACTGACTCAGAGCACAAGCAAAACAGTTGCTGAGTGCAAAAGATTACCAAGGATACTAAAAGGACTACAGTCCCACTATTTTACTAATGCCAGAAGTCACCATGATCTCCATAACCACAGCTGTCAACATTGAAAGTTAAGCTGACAGCTAAGATAGAAGGAGCATTTGAAGAGCAGTGCAGTGCCAAGGTTGTTAGTCAGCTTGCTGTTGCCTGCCTGAGTTCTGAATAAACCCCTGGAAATGCCCAATGCTCTCCTGTGAATACCAAGGCAAAATGTAAGGTACATCTACCTTAAGGATTTGGTAAGCAAGTGATACAAATATACTTTCCGTCAGTACTTGGATTCTTGCTATGGAAAGCTGACAGTACTATTAGTGTGCTCTAAGCTGATTCCCTTCAGGGGAACCAAAGCAGAATAGTTGCTATGTTGCACTCTCCAAAGCTGATCTCTGGCAATGTGGATGCTTAGGTCCCCAGCAGCTAGCTCTCTATGGCTTCTGCAGCACATAAATGGGACTGGTACCTGGTATGAATTTCACTGCTGATAAGTTTACAGCATGGACAAATGATCTCAAAGCCATATGGAATGGAAATTCTGATTAGATATGGGAAAAATCTTTCTTCCAGGAGGGTGGTCAAACACTGGGAAATGTTCCTAAAGGTTTTGTGGGGTTTCTGCCCTTTAATGATATTCAAAGTTTGACCAAAAATGGTCCTGAGCAGCTTAAGGTGTCCCTTCCCTGAGTGAGTGAGAGGTTGGGCAAGATGATTTCCAGCAGTCCCAGTAGCTTAAACTGCTCTATGATTCTTTGTTTTGTTAGCAGTGACAGTAAATAAATGTTTATGGCTCTATCCATAAGAAGGTGGAGATGAAAAGAAACAGAGAAATTGTCAGTTTAAATGTGCCCAGCACTGTTTTCTAGCAGTGAGGCCAACTGGCATGGAAAAAGCTATGTCCATATTATTAAATGTTTTTCACCTTTGGAAGTGAAATGGATGTGTGAAAGCTGGTCCCTGGCTTGTGCTAAGACCAGAGTGTGCCTTGAAATTGATACATTTCAAGTCATATGGTTCAAAAGTGTATTGGGGCCTACTATTACAATTTAGTGTTGCAGCCGATTGACTGCTGGTATCCAGAAACACCCCATGTAAATGATTAATTATTAGAACAGATTTAGCCATGGCCCCAGAGACCGGTATACACCCAAAGTAAGTGTGTATGGCAGGGAGGTTGGAACTAGATGATCTTAAGGTCCTTTCCAACCCTAACTATTGTATGATTCTAAGCACATTCTTGAGAATTATCACAGGTAAGCTATCTGGAGTGCTAGTTTTTCAAGTGTTGTTTGTGTTTGTCTGTTTTTTTTCTTAATCCCCTTCTCCACTTTGAAACTGTGATGTTGCGGGCTTTTTCCCGTTGTAAATTGTAACCTGAAGCTATGTGGCAGTACATATGCCTGATGCTCTTAAAGACATATATAAGTTGATGTTTATATATAATTTATATATATTGCTGAGGTGAGTAGCTCAAGAGAGGACGTCTTCAACACCGGAGCGAGGGGAAGCCCAGCGTCTAGGAGCCTCAACTTAGAGCGGCCAGAGCCACCGAGGGAGCCTCAAGTCCTAGACAGGACTTGCCCAGGAGCCAGCAGCTCAGCTGACGCACAGGCGGCAGAGCCAGGAGGAGCGGCACCAGCCCTGACTGGGTAAAAACCTGCCCCTGGGAGTGCAAGTGACCAGGAGTGCAATGAACAGGGCGGGTCGAGGCAGTTTGCGCTGGATGATGAGCACTTGCCACATGACCAGGGCCTGGTCTGTGAGCTCTGCTCTGGCTGCCCTGACGGTAGCCAGCATAGGCACCCAGACAGAGCCAATGAGAGGAGAGGCTGCAGTGCAGAGCTCGGAGTGTAGACAGTGCCTGCACTGGTCTTGTGACGGGAGGGTGCCCAATGGGCAGGGCTGCACTCCGTGCTCCCTGGTCGAGGTCCTCCTGCAGGAAGTCGCTGAGCTGCGGGATGCTATTAATAGACTGCAAGATGTCAGGGAAGCTGAGAGGAAGCAGGACTGCTTGCTCCAGGCCCAAACTGTCCAGGGGCCTCAAGTGTCCACTGTAGCTCATGGAGGAATGAAGGAGGCTGTTAACCCAGAAAGCTGGGAAACAGCAACAAAAAAAACCCAAAAAACAAACAACCAACAAAAAAAGGAGGAAGAGAACAATTAAAAGCAAGGGGCTTCCTCCTAAATCTGTTGTCCCCACCCAGAACTGCTTTGCTGTCCTGCAGGGGGCTGATGAGGAAACACACTCGTACCAGGAACAGCCAGCTGATGCATTGCTAAAGATCTCTACTGGTGTTGCCAGGAAAAAGAGGTGGGTCATAGTAGTAGGGGACTCTACTTTGAAAGGAACAGAAGCACTCATCTGTCGATCTGACCCAGTCTCAAGGGAGGTGTGTTGCCTACCAGGAGCAAGGATCAGGGATGTTGCAGAGAGGCTGCCTGCTCTAGTAAGTCCCACTATCGCCCACTTCTAGTGATCCATGTGGGTGCTAGTGATGTTGATAGCAGTAGCCTGGATAACATAAAGAAGGACTACAGAGCTCTGGGAGAGGATTGCCCAAGTTAACAAATGGTTAGAAGGGTGGTGTCATAGTCAGGGGTTTGGGTATTTAGAACATAGGACTCAATTTAGTGGGCCAGGTCTACAGGGGGCTGTTGGAGCTGGTCTGACAAAGAGGGGAAAGAGCAGGTTTGAAAGGAGGCTTGCCAGACTGGTCAAGGATGCTTTAAACTAGATGTGTTGGGGAAGGGGGGCATCATTCCATCCCAACACACCCAGTCAGTTGCCAGCACCTACAATAAATGCTCGGAACGATGCAGAGATATTCCAGCCGCTCCAGCCAATGAGCCAGCTTCATTTGGAGCTCGGCTCAGATGCCTCTACACAAACGCTCGTAGCATGGGAAACAAACAAGAGGAATTAGAGATGTGTGCATGTCTCCGGGGGTATGATATAGTGGGCATCACAGAAACATGGTGGGATGGCTCCTAGAACTGGAGTGTTGGAATGGAAGGTTACAGGCTCTATAGAAAAGACAGGCCCGACAGATGGGGAGAGGGAGTTGCTATTTATGTTAGGGATAGGCTGGAGAGTATGGAACTCTTTCTGGGGACAGGTGAGCAGTCGACAGAGGGTTTGCGGGTCAGCGTTAAAGGGAGAACAGCAATGGGAGACATTATTGTGGGGATACAGACTGCCTGACCAAGAGGAATCTACGGATGAAGCACTCTACAGACAGATAGGAACAGCTTCACACTCGCAGGCCCTTGTTCTCATGGGAGACTTCAATCACCTTGGAGGGATGGTACAGCCCGGCACAAGCAATCCAGGAGGTTCCTCAATTGTGTGGAAGACAACTTCCTTCTGCAAGTGATAGAGGAGCCGACAAGGAGAGGTGCCATGCTTGACCTCGTGCTCACCAACAGGGAAGGGCTTGTTGGAAACGTGAGTCCCCAGGGCAGCCTTGGTTGCAGCGATCATGAGATGGTTGAATTCGAGATCCTCAGGACAGTGAGAAGAGCGTGCAGCAAGCTCACTGCTCTGGACTTCAAGAGAGCAGATTTTGGCCTCTTCAGGAACCTGCTTAGTAAGGTTCCATGGGATATAGCCCTAGAGGGCAAGGGAGCCCAAGACTGCTGGTTGATATTCAAGAATCACCTACTTCAAGCTCAGGAGTGTTGCATACCAACTAGAAGGAAGTGCAGCAGGAGGGCCAGGAGACCTCCTTGGATGGATAAGGAGCTGCTCAGGAAAATTCAAAGGTAAAAAGAGGCTTATAGAAGGTGGAAGCAAGGACAGGCGGCCTGGAAAAATACAGGGATGTTGTCCGGGAAGCTAGAGACCAGGTTAGGAAAGCTAAGGCCCAGTTAAAATTAAACTTGGCTAGGGATGTTAAGGATAATAGGAAGGGATTCTATAGGTACATAGCAAGAAAAAGGCAGACTAGGAACAATGTAGACCCACTCCGTAATCTATCAGGAGAACTGGCTACCCTGGATTTGGAGAAGGCTGAGGTTCTTAATGACTTTGTTGCCTCGGTCTTCACTGGCAAAAATTCTCACCACACTACCCAAGTTTTGGAAGGCAGACACAGGGACTGTGAGAATGAAGACCTTGGGCTCACTGTAGGAGAGGATCTGGTTCAAGACCGTCTTAAGAACCTGAATGTACACAAGTCCATGGGACCTGATGAAATCCGTCTGTGCATCCTGAAGGAGCTGGCAAATGAAGTTGTGTCCTGGGTTCAGCAGCAGCAGTCAGTTTTTCTCCTTCTTAGTAGCTGCTGCAGCGCTGTGTTTTTGACTTTCGGCCTGGAAATAATACTGATAAAGCTGATGTTTTCAGTTGCTGGTCAGAATGTTTACCCTGACCAAGGACTTTGTGAGTCTCATGTTCTGCCAGGGAGGAAGAGAAGCTGGGAGGAAGTAGGGACAGGACACCTGACCCAAAATAGCCAAAGAGGTATTCCATATCACAGCACATCATGCCCATGGTAGAACTGAGAGTCGCCCAGAAGGGCTGGAACGCTGCGGGGTGGGGTCGAGGTAATGGTTGGTGAGCGCTTGTATTCTCTTCCCTTGTTATTTCCTTTATCATTATTATTATTGGTGGTAGCGATAGTGATTCGTGTTATATCTTAGTTACTAAACTGTTCTTATCTCAACCCGTGGGAGTTGCATTCCTTCGATTCTCCTCCCCGTCCCTCCAGGAGTGGAGGGAACAAAGATGGGGGTTGCTAAGCCACTGGCCATCATATTTGAAAAATCATGGCAGTCAGGTGAAGTTCCCAACGACTGGAAGAAGGGAAATATAACTCCCATTTTCAAGAAGGGGAAAATGGATGACCCGGGGAATTACAGACCAGTCAGTCTCACCTCTGTGCCTGGCAAACTCCTGGAGCAGGTTCTCCTGGAAGGCATGCTAAGGCACATGAAAGCCGACAACTAAGGGGAAATCCTGCCTGACCAATTTGGTGGCCTTCTATGATGGAGCTACGAAACTGATGGACAGGGGCAAAGCAGTTGACGTCATCTACCTGGACTTGTGCAAAGCCTTTGACACTGTCCCACATGACATCCTTGTCTCTAAATTGGAGAGACATCAATTTGATGGGTGGATCACTCAGTGGATAAAGAACTGGCTGGATGGCCGCACACAAAGAGTTGTGGTCAATGGCTCGATGTCTGGCTGGAGACCGGTAACGAGTGGTGTCCCTCAGGGATCGGTGTTGGGACCTGTCTTGTTCAACATCTTTGTCGGTGACATGAACAGTGGGATTGAGTGCAGCCTCAGCAAGTTTGCTGATGACACCAAGCTGTGTGGTTCGGTTGATATGCTGGAGAGAAGGGATGCCATCCAGAGGGACCTTGACACACTTGTGAGGTGGGCTGTTGCCGACCTTACGAAGTTTAACCATGCCAAGTGCAAGGTCCTACATCTGGGTCGAAGCAATCCCAGGCACAGCTATAGGTTAGGCAGTGAAGAGATTCAGAGCAGCCCTGCAGAGCAGGACTTGGGGGTGTTGGTCAATGAGAAAATGAACATGAGCTGTCAGTGTGTGCTCGCAGCTCAGAAAGCCAACTGTATCCTGGGCTGCATCAAGAGGAGTGTGACCAGCAGGTCGAAGGGAGTGTGACCAGCAGGTCTAAGGAAGTGATCCTGCCTCTCTACTCTGCTCTCGGGAGACCTCACTTGGAGTACTGTGTGCAGTTCTGGTGTCCTCAACATAAAAAGGACATGGAACTGTTGGAACAACAGTCCAGAGGAGGGCCACGAGGATGATCAGGGGACTGGAGCACCTCCTGTGTGAAGATAAGCTGAGAAAGTTGGGGCTGTTCAGCCTGGAGAAGAGAAGGCTGCGTGGAGACCTCAGAGCAGCCTTCCAGTATCTGAAGGGGGCCTACAAGGATTCTGGGGAGGGACTCTTCGTCAGGGACTTACTGATAAGACAAGCGGTAATGTCTTAAAACTTAAACAGGGGAAGTTTAGATTGGATATGAGGAAGAAGTTCTGTAAGGGTCAATGTGTTGCCCAGGGAAGTTGTGAATGCTCCATCCCTGGCAGTGTTCAAGGCCAGGTTGGACAGAGCCTTGGGTGACATGGTTTAGTGCGAGGTGTCCCTGCCCATGGCAGGGTGGTTGGAACTAGATGATCTTAAGGTCCTTTCCAACCCTAACTATTCTATGATTCTATAGACTAGCTCTGGTATATTAGTACGATTGCAATATACAAGGGAGAGTGACTCTAGATTAAACACTTTTTTCAGAGAGGAAAGAGAAGGAGGAGAGTTTGAGACTAGGCACTGAGCTGTGAGCAAGTATTTAATATTCAGTGAAGATCACTTTTAAAAAGTTTTGTTGTTTTTTTGGTCCATACAATTAAGGGTATTTTCTTTGTTCCTTACCATTCTTTTCCCCCATTATAAGTATGAGGGTTTCACTTCTTGGTTTTGTTGTTGTTTTTGGTTTGTTGTTTTGTTTGTTTTTTGGTTATTTTTTTTTTCTCTAGAAGAATCAATTTATGCTTCAGTTTGGTTTATTTAAGTTCACCAAATTCAAACAGACTTATGTCTGTATAATTTGTTCTTGGCTTCAAGGTTTTTGCTTTATCTTTCAACGTAACATTGAATATCACACAAAATAGATGAAAAATTGAGCAACTAGGAAGAAATATGTGGAAAATTATGAAAAATGTAAAGTTTATTCAACTTCGACTTTATATGTTTCTCACCCTTCTGGCACAGTCTTATTTGAATGACCTCTCATAGAAAACAAAAAACATTTATAAGAAGGGTGTCCATAAGAAAATGGACACAATCAGCTGTCTGACATGAGTGAGGATGTACAGGAATTCCTCAGTGAATATGAGAAATTGCTTTAATTATTGCTAGTGATGGCAAAAAGTGCTTCACTGACCATTCAGAGCAGTGAATGGTTTGGTTTACCCACAACATACATTTCTTTCTTGTTATCGCCTTTGAAATGTAGCCACAGCTACCAACTCTTCTTGAGCAATTCACTTCAGTGAAAGGCGAGTTCTGACTCCTTGATACTTCTGCAGGAGAACTTACCTCTTTTGGCACAGATTGAAGTCCAATGAGGAATCTGTGTACCTGCCAGAGTCTTCATTGTTACTGATCTGTGTTGGATATAAACAAGTCACTTCAGCGTGACTGTCCAAGCTATCACTCCAGTAAGCTTTTCTTTCAATACGGGTTTTTCATATTGAAATTAAACTAAGTTACCTCATGACTGAATGTAACATAGAGCAAAAAATATGCATAAGGAAAAAAATTGTAGGTTTGTCCTGGTTTTTTTTGTGGCTGCTGGTTTTCTCAATGGTGACCGATAGATGCTAAAACATACAGACTACTAAGCATTGAATGGGTTTGCTAAATAGACTACACAAAGCACTGCTGAAAAAATTTGCTGATCCAGAGTGCACATGTTCAACCAAAAAAAAAAAGAAAAGTATGAAACTTTATACATCCTAATGTCAAGGTCATTAATGTGGCAAAATTATAAGTTAACCCCCTGACAGTTTTCATTTGGAGATGGAAAAGATTTTTTCCCAAAAGACAGAACTGAGAAGGATACATTCATTACACTGCTGAAGTAAAAATCATGCAGCAGAAGATATAGATTGTATGGCTGATGAGCAAACAGCAAAGTAGACTCTTAATCTTCTTTTTTTTTTTTTATTTTGCAGTACGTTGTTTCCTTTTATCCCTTTCTTAAGGGCATAAAAACAGCAATACAAATTCCTACAATGGAAAAATCAGAAGCAGGCAAAGAAACAAAAATATCACATTAACTATGTTATTGTATCACACTTTGACAATATTATATAGACTTTAGAGAGACAACCCCAGATAAGTTCATAACCTCCTTTTCAGAATCAATCTGAATAGCCACTAAAATAAGTGAACATTATATTGCCATAACAATGACTCTATGAAAAGTATTATACAGTATGAACAGTCTTAACTCCATCTCATTGGGAACGACAGTTTCAATCTTTCAGGAGTAGAAGGAGTAATGTTGAAGTAATGCTTTGGTATTGCAACATAGAGAAATAACACTAAAAGGGAAATGTATCTTGAGCATAGGTGGTAAGTTATCCATGATCCAAAGCTTATAAAATATAGTTTTGAAGTATACTGCATGTATTATCTTTGCCTGTTCTGGAGCTGCTTTAAAGAATCAGGCAAAAGCAGCTGATAGTCCATTTTATCCAATTTCTTGTATTCATCTACAATATGTGCTAATATGCAATAGCTGAATCCATATGCTGTATTTTTTTACAGAATTTTAGAGTGCTGTTCACAGAGACTGCTGTTTCGTCTTAAAGAAGCTGCAGGTGTACATGTACATGGATGTTACTAAATTCTTTCATGCTCAACCCAAAATTTTTCTTTAGTGCATTTTTATGTAAAGTGCTCATCAGGGCTAAAGCCAGTCTTCATTTTTTTTTTTTTGAACAACTGTGGCAAGCAGCTGTGATGGATGGTAAGCCAAAGATACTTTCAGTAATAGCTATTGACACTAATAGCAATCAAGAATACACTTACTTTGCAGGACTGAACACATCACTTGGCTATTCCAACTCTCTAGATAAAAATGATAATAACTAGACTACAGAAGATTAGGGTACGAAGCCTTTGCCATTTCAAAATAAAGTTTGAGTCCACATTTGACCAGGTTTGTGTTCTTTGATGGAACCTGTCAAATGTTCTTAATAACACTTCACACCAGCAAATAGCATGAATGAACAAAAATACATAAAATGAAATCCACAGGATGCAAAATAAAACAGTGTTCTGAAGAAACAATGACTTACAGTGAGCAGTCTATCATTTCTGCACCCAAATCAATGAATCCAAGGTTAAAGTCAAGAGTTAGGTCCTAATTTTCATAGCTCCATAGAATTGGTCTGAACTAGTACAGATGTCCCCTTGAGCTCTGTAAGCATAACAAAATAAAATCAGAAATGGAGCATCTTGATTAGACAAGAGTTTGAGGCCAAAATGCCTTGACAGTTGCCACAGATATCTGAAAAGAGCATGAAATTTCATCCTTTTGGAACACAAGGCTTTTTAGAAGTTCAGCATTTTAGCCTTCCCTACTGAAACAAAAGTAAATAAAAACCACACAATCAAACAGAATGATGATTGACATGAACAGTTGGAGGGAGAGTAGAAAACAGTTTATTTTAAAGTAAGTACCTGAAACTCTCAGCTTCTCTCAGGTTCTGTAGTTTATTCTACTGACACAAACAATGCACTTCAGTGTTCTGTTTCTGCACTCACCTCCCTCCTTTCCTAGACATTACTGCAAACTGTCTATTTAGGTATTGTGAAACAGACATAAAAGGACAGGTATGTAATGAAGTTTTTCTTCACCATGTCCACAGTCACTTCAAGGCTTGCTCTATTGCATAAAAATATGCCAGAAGAAAAATGAGCCAAGAATTTCTAAACAGGCAATCTCTAAGGATGGAAGTAAAACTGAAGAAGCAGAGAAAAATCAAAGATTGTCATATGAGTCAGGTAATGAGAATAATTCAAGTTTATTATTTCTTCTGCTTCTCTAAGATCTTGCACCAAATATTACAGTGATTATTTATCATTTTCATTATACTGACAGTAGAGGATATAGCTAAAATCGAAGCCTTTTTGTGCCGAGTACTTTTGAACACACAGGCCAGATTAATCTCTCTCAGTTTTGGAAGTCTGAAGTCATCTGACCTATTTTAACAAGCCATTTTAGGATGAAATGAACAGCCCTGAGGAATAAGCAAAAGTGCTTATATCTCTTCTTTACTTATTAGAGTGACTAGTTCATACTGAAATCTAACTTATACGTCTAAACCTAAGTGAGATGAATTCTTCTCATTCTTTTCAACTAAGTTTATCACTCTGAAAAATAGGCACCTCATCTAAGCTACATGCCTAAATTCCCTCCATAGTCAGTGGAGAAAAGTAAGTACCTCCTGAGGGAAATTCTTTCCACATTAGTTGGACATCTTTCTTTTGAGAGGAGAGCCCTTTTCCAGAAGTGATTCTAGCTACAGAATTTGACTGGCTAAGGGCCTTCTAACTTCCAAGTGAACTGGATAGTATAGATCAGAGACTTACTGAAAGCACAATGTCTTTTCCAAAGACATTATAATTAGATATATATAAAATAACAAAGTCAGCGACATTTACTGTTGCCTTCAATAGAGGATGGATTTCACTCTAATGGCTGGTTATAAGACTGATAGGGAAATATAAAGTAAGAATGAAAGAACAATAAAAGTGAGTGAGAGAGAATATATAAGAAATAATTTCTCCAAACACTGTGAGAAATAAACACATTTACAACTATTTTATGCACAGTTAAATTGAGATACAACTCAGTTTAGTTCCAAAAACTAAGCCAGAGTGAGAGACACAGTAACGGGCACCAGAAATTCTGAAACGACTGCATTTTGGCAAAGAATCCAACCCAGAGGAGAAAACTCCATCTTGTGAGAGTTACAGCCCACAGGAATGAGTACTAGAAAATGCCTGGATTTGAAAACACACATGGAAAAAAAAAACCAAAAACACCACAAAAAACCCAAATCATGCATAATAAGAATGCTGTCTGACAGAAATGATAAAATGGATGCTCTTAGTTCAGCTATCCAAATAAACATTTTTTCTAGCCTTAACTCTGATTCAGCTTCTATTAAATTCACTGTTACATTCTGATATGAAATTAATTAAAGTTGCAGTACTGTTTCACAGAATCACAGAATCCCAAGGGTTGGAAGGGACCTCAAAAGATCATCTAGTCCAACCCCCCCGCAAGAGCAGGGTAACCTAGAGTACATCACACAGAAACTTGTCCAGCCGGGCCTTCAATATCTCCAATGTAGGAGACTCCACAACCCCCCTGGGCAACCTGTTCCAGTGCTCTGTCACTCTCACAGTAAAGAAGTTTTTCCTGATGTTCACATGGAACCTCTTATGCTCCAGTTTACACCCATTACCCCTTGTCCTGTCACTGGACATCACTGAGAAAAGCCTAGCTCCATCGTCCTGACACTCACCCTTTACATATTTGTAAACATTGATGAGGTCACACCTCAGTCTCCTCTTCTCCAAGCTAAAGAGACCCAGCTCCCTCAGCTTCTCCTCATAAGGGAGATGTTCCACTCCCTTAATCATCTTTGTGGCTCTGCGCTGGACTCTTTCAAGCAATTCCCTGTCCTTCTTGAACTGAGGGGCCCAGACCTGGACACAATATTCCAGATGCGGCCTCACCAAGGCAGGGTAGAGGGGGAGAAGAACCTCTCTTGACCTACTAACCACACCCTTTCTAATGCACCCTAGGATGCCACTGGCCTTCTTGGCCACAAGGGCACATTGCTGGCTCATGGTCATCCTCCCATCCACCAGGACCCCCAGGTCCCTTTCCCCTTCACTACTTTCCAGCAGGTCAACCCCCAACCTGTACTGGTACATGGGGTTGTTCTTCCCCAGATGCAAGACTCTACACTTGCTCTTGTTGAATTTCATCAAGTTTCTCCCCACCCAGCTCTCCAGCCTGTCCAGGTCTTTCTGAATGGCAACACAGCCTTCTGGTGTGTCAGCCACTCCTCCCAGTTTAGTGTCATCAGCGAACTTGCTGAGGGTACATTCAGTTCCCTCATTCAGGTCATTGATGAAAATATTAAACAGCAGTGGTCCCAGCACCGACCCCTGAGGGACTCCACTAGTCACAGTCCTCCAGCTATATTCTGCTCCATTGACCACAACTCTCTGCCTTCTTCCTTTCAACCAGTTCTTGATCCACCTCACTACCTGATCATCAAGCCCACACTTCCTTAGCTTATCTATGAGGATGCTGTGGGAGACAGTATCAAATGCCTTACTGAAATCAAGAAAAACCACATCTACTGCTCTACCATCATCCATCCACCTAGTTACTTCCTCATAGAAGGCTATAAGGTTGGTCAAACATGACTTCCCCTTGGTAAAACCATGTTGGCTACTCTTAATGACCCCCTCATCCTTGATATGTCTAGAGATGGTGTCAAGAATAAGTTGTTCCATCACCTTTCCAGGGATGGAGGTAATGCTGACCGGTCTATAACTACCCGGGTCCTCCTTCTTGCCCTTCTTATAGACTGGCGTGACATTTGCCATCCTTCAACCCTCAGGCACCTCTCCTGTTTCCCACGACTTACTAAAGATGATGGAGAGTGGCCTAGCAATGACCTCTGCCATCTCCCTCAGCACCCATGGGTGTATTCCATCCAGACCCATCGATTTATAGATGGCCATGACCTCTGCCATCTCCCTCAGCACCCATGGGTGTATTCCATCCAGACCCATCGATTTATAGATGGCCATATTGCTTAACTGATCCCTCACCCAATCCTCACCTACCAAAGCAAACTCCTCCTTTATCCTGAGTCCTTCTGGGGCTATAGGAATCTGGGGCCCCCGGGGAGAGTCTGTAGGAGTAAAGACAGAGGCAAAGAAGGCATTCAGCACCTCTGCCTTCTTGATATCCTCTGTCTCCAGGGCACCACCTCTTTCAGCAGTGGGCCTACATTGCCTCTTGTGTTAGTTTTATCCGCTATGTATTTGAAGAAGCCCTTTCTATTGTCCTTAACCCGACTAGCAAGATTAAGTTCCAAGGAGGCCTTAGCTGTCCTAATTGTCTCCCTACATCCTCTAACAACTGTCCTATATTCCTCCCAAGTGGCCAACCCCTCCTTCCGTAATCCATAGATTCTCTTTTTCCACATGAGTTTGCCCAGCAGTTCCTTGTTTAACCATGCTGGTCTCCTGGCTCCTTACTTGATTTCCTACCCATTGGGATGCTCTGATCCTGAGCTTGGAAGAAGTGGTCCTTGAATTCTGACCAACTATCTTGAGCCCCTTTATCACCTAGTACCCTTTCCCATGTGACTTCCCTTAGTAATTGATCGAAGAGGCCAAAGTTGGCCCTTTGGAAATCCAGAATTTTGGCCTTGCTAGGTATTCTATTCCTTCCACCCAGGATCCTAAACTCCACCGTCTCATGGTCACTGCAGCCAAGGTTGCCATTGACCATCACCACTTCAACCAGACCCTCTTTATTGGTGAGTACTAGATCCAGCAGCGCTCCTCTCCTAGTTGGTTTGTCCACCATTTGCATGTTTATACTTTTTTTTTTTTTTTTTTTAAATTCAGGTAGATAAGTATTGGATTTTTTCCCTGTTTAATCTTGATTTCTGTCCTTATTTTACCTTCTATTGAATCACTTGAGCAAGCTGCTTACTGAAATCCAAATAAAATAGCAGTTGCTCCATTCTGAATGTGAGGCAGTCCATGGATGTTTGGAGTTAAAAATTTAACAAGGTGGGTAAGCATGGCACTGTCTTTGCTTCTGCTGGAGCATGAAAGCAAGAGGTGTGCTGCAGTTTCCCACACACATATGTATTAGCTGCCTCTTTCTTCGTTTTTTATTTAAAATTCAAACAAGTGCAGGTTTGAGAGGAAGATATGGTTTGAAGCCAGCAAGACTCACCCTTCAGGATTTTAGATACCGTAACATGAATGAAAAGCTAGTCTGATGAATTACAGTAACACACAGGAATCATGCATGCAGCATCTATACACACGCATGTGAATACGCACACATAAAGTCATTCACTGCCAAAGACGAGGCATGATTCTGTTGCAGTTTGTTTTCTCAGAATAAAAACTCCTGATACAGCTTTACTTTTTGTGTTTTCCATTTTACCTCTGTAAATCTGTTGAAATGAGTGACACTGTAACAGTATAGAGTATCTGACATTCCTACCATGAAATTTAGGTAATCACTTGATGAATCGCCAATAAAATACACCTATGCACCTAAAAAATTTGTTGGCTTAAAAAATCTCTAATATTTCTTCTCTTCATCTTTCTTTTATTATTACTTGATTCTATATTTAAGGATGTGGATTTTTACTATTATTTTTTCTAATATGGTCTGTGTATTTAAGTGATGATGTTTTTTTATTATTATTATTACTTTTTAAATTTTTTTTATTTCAAGAGCTAGAGCTTAGAAGCACAGACAAACAGGCAAAGAGGAAAGAAAAACCCAACACCATCCAAGTCCTGCAAACTAGAAATAAAATGCAGACAACTGGAAACAGAATTGCAGCAAAGTCAATGCAATGTTTGCCTAGAGGAGGAGGCAAGATCAGTGCTGTAGACTTCCTGGAACAGATCTCCCATCGGTGTAAACTGATGCAGCTCCACTAAAGTCAATTTACACCAAATTGAAATCTTCTTCTTTATTTTGCTTTATCTATCTTTGCATTGCAATGTTGCTGCCCACAGAGCCCAGTGGTGAAGAACAGCAGGAGTCACCTTACAGAAGCTTTTGTATAATTCCAGCTCAATGCTAAATAACTTTGGAGGTCTAAAAGAATGGCCCACTACTACAGATCATTTGTACTTCTTTCTGTATCAGCAATAAATTTCAACACACATTTCTCTGCTGAGTAAACAAATAATAATAATAAAAGGAGAGAGCAATTTTCATTTCTTTGCTGTGTAAGTAATATTCCTAAGATCAGGCCTCTAGAGTTGGTTGTAAAAGGACAGGAAAAGTCTTTCAAGTCTTTCCAAAGCTGACCACTGTGGTAGGATACACTGCAAGATGATAAAGCCAAACACATGAGCCGGCAGTGTGCGCTCGCAGCTCAGAAAGCCAACCGTATCCTGGGCTGCATCAAAACCAGCGTGACCAGCAGGTCAAAGGAGGTGATCCTGCACCTCTACTCTGCTCTTGGGAGACCTCACTTGAAGTATTGTGTGCAGTTCTGGTGTCCTCAACATAAAAAGGACATGAACTGTTGCAACAACAGTCCAGAGGAGGGACACAAGGATGATCAGAGGACTGGAGCACCGCCCGTATGAAGATAGGCTGAGAAAGTTGGGGCTGTTCAGCCTGGAGAAGAGGTGGCTACGTGGAGGCCTCAGAGCAGCCTTCCAGTATCTGAAGGGGGCCTACAAAGATGCTGGGGAGAGACTCTTCATCAGGGACTGTAGTGACAGGACAACGGGTAACAGGTTCAAACTTAAACAGGGGAAGTTTAAATTGGATCTAAGGAAGAAATTCTTTACTGTGAGGGTGGTGAGGCACTGGAATGGGTTGCCCAGGGAGGTTGTGAATGCTCCATCCTTGGCAGTGTTCAAGGCCAGGTGGGATGAGGCCTTGGGTGACATGGTTTAGTGTGAGGTGTCCCTGCCATGGCAGAGGGGGTGGAACTAGATGATCTTAAGGTCCTTTCCAACCCTAACTATTCTATGATTCTAAGCACTTTCTAAACTAGGGAGTTGTAAGGTAATTTGCAGTTAATATTGTTCTACTTCCCTCTTTCCTCATCTCTGATAAAACCAGGTTTGTTTTACTTAATAATACTTGTATATTTAAATATTATTACCTGCATCCTCCTTCTCCTTCCCTTTTATTTTCCTTTTCTGCTCTCCTTCCAGTTCTGTTTTCTCCTTCCTTCTTTTAATTCTTCTCCTATTAAAAAAAAATAAAATAAAAAAATCATATTTTATAGGTAAAGAAGCATAGCTTATGCATGAAGCTACAAATTTATTGTCAGTATAGTTGAAATTCTAACAATCTAATCCAAGAATCATTATTAGTCAAGATAGTATTATTACAGAAAATAAACAATAATAATTATAGGGTTAAAACTTTAATATACACATATCTTAGTTTCTACCCATCATCTTGTTATTATGTTCACTCTTCCCTAATGTCTCTGCTTCTCAAGGTTGGTGGCTTCTTTCTGGTGGTGGTACTAGAGATGCAAGGGATCATGGTGGGCATCTGGAGTCCTCGGATAGAAAAAAAATAGCATTCTGACATTGATGCTTTTTCATCCTCTTAACTAGGATCCATTTCAGGTCATTTTCACATGTTTCTAAACATGCTTTTGCACCTTGCTCTTTCTTCGTGTGCACCTGTGTTATATCTGAATGTACTATAGATATTCCCTTTTATGAATGTTATATACTATTTCTTTATTCTCTTTGTGATGCCTGAAAATAATTTCACCCAGCTCCAGGTCTGTGTTTCTTTACTGACCATGGATGAGTTGTTTATAGCTGTGGGATCTTAAGTCCCTGCCTGTGACCTACCCATTATCACCCCACACCTCTGCACTGTGTCCCATGGTGCCAGTTCTCAAGGCTTCTGTTACAATGCCAGGTCTGTATTTCTCTACGCTATGTCATTGTGTCAGAGCTACAAAGCTATGTCATTGTGTCAGAGCTACAAACACCTCCTTCTACCTATATATAGCTGTTGTTTTGTCACACAAATATAAAAATAAGTAAACCAAACCAGTCATGGTAACCTTGTAATTAGAAAAATTGCAGTTACAGCTAAACCACATGAAGCAAAGCTGCAGGCAGGTTAAGAAAAGTTCAGCTAGTGCAAGCTTGGCAAGCCACAGACCTGGGGCCTTGAAAACACACAACACAGCCTGTGGCCTGCTATTAGCAATGGCAATAGGGTATTAAAAGGTTAAAGAGTAACACCCCTTCTTCTAATTCCTTTTCATTTATATTCCTCCTTCATATTTCCCTTTTTACTTCTTCACCTTCCAATTAGTTTTCTTCTTCACCTTCCAATTTGTTTTCTTCCCCTGTTGCTTTTCTTCCCTCTTTCTTCTTCATTTCCCCTTTTCAAATTCATTTTGCCTTTCCTTCTAAACTTGGATCATAAAAATAATTACTGTACTGCAACATTTACATTCCAGAAAGCTCTCCCCACATCTCCTGTGCTTCTTTAAGCCTCTACATCACTCTCTAGCATCCCAAAAGCAGCCTGCTAAAAAGGCAATGGTTTTAAAATGTAAGATATGCATTTGCAAGGAATTGACATGCATTATATTGGCATTTCCTTTCTTTTTTATCTCAAAGAAGAAATAAAGGTGAGTAGATTTGTTACATAGTTTTCTACTTTTTTATATTCCTGCAGTGAAAAAATGTTGCTTCTCTAAGAAAAAATTGAAGGCCAAATCTTGGGATACAGGCTAGTTTCTCAAATACCTCATCTCTGGTCAATAGGGAATGGATTACATGGGTGATTAAGAGCATGATCAGGAACCTTGATTAGTCTCTCATGGCTTTTTTTAGCAACATTACTTGGAGCAGCCTAAAAATTGTTGTATAGAGAGCAAACTTATTCCCTGACATGACCAGAGAATAAGAAGGGTATTACTTAAGGCCGTATGAACACTGAACACAGCCTAGGCAGATTAGAATATGAGATCATAAACCTGTTTATTTGTGGAAGTACAAATGAAGGATACTGAATGAAATGAAGTTACATTTCATAGAATATTGCAAATTAGAAAAGATAAAATTTGACTGTACACACACTGTAACACATGCAGAAAGATCTTAATGATAAATTGTCAGGCATTTTTTCAGTCTGTGCCAGGGATATCTGAAGTTTGAATACAAAAACTGACCTAATCATGATTTTTGTTCAGTTATGACTTCAGTACGTACTTGTCCTCTTGACTTAGAGTAGTTCTTCCGCTTTTCAGATCAGAAGAAAATTTCCCAGTGAGTGTACTTGTTGATGATTTCAAGATACCTTTATGAGTATTTAAAATTTTAAACATTTAACTATTATGAGTATTAAATATTTTACCAGACTATATGTAAAATATTGGAAGGTTTTCGTACATAAATTCAAAAATATAGATGTACATGGAATGTTTTGCAAGATACTGACAATCAGAGCTAAACTTCTGATCTTTTACCTACAGGTATATTCAATAGGTGTTTGCAGATTAACAGAATGGTAGCACATTTGATGTAAAAAATAAAGTGGGATTTTTACAACAAATGAGGGAAGCTGAGATTTTGAAAACTGTAGGATCACAGAATGGTGTGGGCTGGAAAAGACCTTATAGCTCATCCAGTTCCAACCCCCTACCATGGGAAGGGACATCTTCCAATAGACCAGGTTGCTCAAAGCCCCAAGGGATTGAAGAGTAGACTAATATCAATCTGTATTGCATAAACTTGCAGGGTACTTGGTAGCTTTAACCTACATGAGCTATTTGTATTCTATCTTTAAAATCAAGCATGCAAGTTTTTCTTCTTTTACTCCTAGATACACTAGCATTACAAAAAGATTGCTTTCAGGGTGATCATACTACGAAATATGGTCAGCTGAAATTTATCTATGGTGGGAAAAGTGCTGTATTTGTGCATCACTTTTTCTGTCTTGCAATTTCTACATCTTATAGAATCATAGAATAGTTAGGATTGGAAAGGACCTGAAGATCATCTAGTTCCAACCCCCTGCCAGGGGTAGGGCCACCTCACACTAAACCATGTCACCCAAGGCTTTGTCCAACCCAGCCTTGAACATCGCCAGGGATGGAGCATTCACGACCTCCCTAGGCAACCCGTTCCAGTGCCTCACCACCCTCACAGTAAAGAATTTCTTCCTTAGATCCAATTTAAACTTCCCCTGTTTAAGTTTGAACCTGTTACCCGTTGTCCTGTCACTACAGTCCCTGATGAAGAGTCCCTCCCCAGCATCTTTGTAGGCCCCCTTCAGATACTGGAAGGCTGCTCTGAGGCCTCCACGTAGCCACCTCTTCTCCAGGCTGAACAGCCCCAACTTTCTCAGCTTATCTTCATACAGGAGGCGCTCCAGTCCCCTGATCATCCTTGTGTCCCTCCTCTGGACTGTTGTTGCAACAGTTCCATGTCCTTTTTATGATGAGGACACCAGAACTGCACACAGTACTTCAAGTGAGGTCTCCCGAGAGCAGAGTAGAGGGGCAGGATCACCTCCTTCGACCTGCTGGACATGCTCCTTTGGATGCAGCCCAGGATACGGTTGGCTTTCTGGGCTGCAAATGCACACTGAAGCTGGCTCATGTTCATTTTCTCATCAGCCAACACCCCCAAGTCCTTCTCTACAGGGCTGCTCTGAATCTCTTCTCTGCCCAACCTGTAGCTGTGCCTAGGATTGCCCCAACCTAGGGGTAGGACCTTGGACTTGGCATGGTTAAAATTCATAAAGTTGGCATCAGCCCACCTTACAAGCATGTCAAGGTCCCTCTGGATAGCATTCCTTCCCTCCAGCGTATCAACTGAACCACACAGCTTGATGTCATCGGCAAACTTGCTGAGGGCGCACTCAATCCCACTGTCCATGTCACCGACAAAGATGTTGAACAAGACTGGTCCCAACACTAATCCTTGGGGGACATCATTCATTACTGGTCTCCAGCCAGACATTGAGTCATTGACCACAACTCTTTGCGTGCAGCCATCCAGCCAGTTCTTTATTCACCAAATGGTCCACCTATCAAATTGATGTCTCTCCAATTTAGAGACAAGAATGTTGAGTTGGATAGTGTCAAACGCTTTGCACAAGCCCAGGTAGATGACGTCAACTGCTTTACCCTTGTGCATGAGTTCCATAGCCCCATCATAGAAGGCCACCAAGTTGGTCAGGCAGGATTTCCCCTTAGTGAAGCCATGCTGCCTGTCACCAAACACTTTGTTGCTTTTCATGTGCCTTAGCATGCTTTCCTGGAGAATGTGCTCCAAAATTTTGCCAGGCACAGAATTGGGACTGAGTGGTCTGTAATTCCCTGTGTCATCCATTCTCCCTTTCTTGAAAATGGGGGTTATATTACCCTGTTTCCAGTCATCAGGAACTTCACCTGACTCCCATGATTTTTCAAATATGATGGACAGTGGCTTAGCAATTTCATTTGCCAGCTCCTTCAGGACCCACGGATGGATTTCATCAGGTCCCATGGACTTGTGTACATTTAGGTTTTTAAGATGGTCTTGAACCACATCCTCTCCTACAGTGAGCCTAGGGTCATCATTCTCACAGTCCCTGCATCCGGCTTCCAAGTCTTAGGTGGTGCGGTGAGAGCCTTTGCCAGTGAAGACCGAGGCAAAGAAGTCTTTTAGAACCTCAGCTTTTTCCAAATCCTGGGTAGCCAGTTCTCCCGATAGATTCCGGAGGGGGCCTACCTTGTCCCTACTCTGTCTTTTACTCGCTACGTACCTACAGAATTCCTTCCTGTTATCCTTAACATACCTAGCCAAGTTCAATTCTAACTGGGCCTTATCTTTCTTAACTTGGTCCCTAGCTTCCCGGACAGCATCCCTGTATTCTTCCCAGGCCACCTGTCCCTGCTTTCACCTTCTATATGCCTCTTTTTTCCTTTGAATTTTCCTCAGCAGCTCCTTATCCATCCAAGGAGGTCTCCTGGCCCTCTTGCTGCACTTCCTTCTAGTTGGGATGCAACACTCCTGAGCTTGGAGCAGGTGATTCTTGAATATCAACCGACAATCTTCAATCTCTGTTTTAGAGTTCCTCTATTTAGCTTAAGTAAAATCAGAAACGAATTCTACCTTTCTTAAAAACTGAAGTGAGGAATACTACCAAATACTCCGCTTTAGCAAAACCAGATTTAATTCCACTTCTGAAAAAAATTAGTAAAGTTTTCCATTGATCTTTCCAGCAATTTTTTTTTATTTCTGTTAAATATACATGTAAATTCATCAATATAATAAGCCATAGGATAGTATTCAATCTTTGCCTACCTGGAACGATGAATTAAGAAGTCTATCCTGGTTGATGTCAAGAACAAATCTTTTTATGGGGCACAATGTAGATCCAAATGTTAGAAAATGCACATTATAGCATCATTCTTCAACTGTATATTCTACATGTCATTCTTACCAATTACACAAGCATATACCTTCTATTTTGACCCCAAAGCAAATATCAAGCAGTGACAGCTATGTTAATCCACCCTCAAAACTGGACTTCCGCACATCTGTGTATTCCCAATGTCTCACAATAAGTTTATTTCCAACAGAGCTATCTGTTAGTCTATGTCTCAGAGAGTACTGCATCGCTTGTGTTTTTAAACAAATGTTCATAAATTTCTCAGAGCAGTAAAATCTCTTTGCCTGATGTCCCTGGCTAGACTGCAGTGTGATTGTTTTCCTTATTTGAAAGATGACTTTTCTGCAATTGCTAACCCTCTTATACACTATATATATGCTTATATACACTGGATATGAACATGTTCCTTTTCTATTTTTGTTTTTAATTTAGGGATGAGAGAAAATGAGAGTTGGGAATATGTATGAAATAGGAAACAAGGATGGTGGGGGAATCCAAACATATGAAAACCCAGCATCGCAAATTCTACACTACAGTAAATTCAGACTCTTCAAGACATCTATTTGCTATTTATCAGGCTGAAAATTTCAAATGTTGCATTTGGAAATTATGGGACATGTTAATTCCTTGGACTCTTTTACTGGCTTCATTCAGGTCACACTCTTAGAAGATTTGGCCTTGAGTTCTTCAAAGCTTTGTAGAAAAGTATTGGAAAGATGACATTGTTTGCAGTTACTCACCCTCAGGCACTACCCAGGATTTATCATGCCCTACTACCATGCCTCTTGCTATCATCAAGAAAGGAACAGGTGGAGAAAGAGATTTCTGTATGGTTAGTTTATCTCTACAGGCAGGATGTCTTTGAGAACAGAAGAGAAAGAGTGCTCCATCTCTGGTCTGATAAAATCCTTGTCATCTGCAGTTTTCCTCTCAGACTTTTTTTCTTATTTGGGAGCATTTCATCTAAATCATAGCTCTTTTGGGCAGTCCTGTGTGAATTATAATCTGCTCTAATACCACTATCAGTGGAAATGGTGCTGTCAACATTTATGTCAATGCTGAGGTTGTCATTTCTTGACAGTAATGCTCCTCACTTGATATAACTCTCTCTGTTCGACCTGGCAGAAGCTCCTAGGTGCTGTCTTACTGAGCGTTCTGTGCTATCCATGCATGTGTGAGTTTGAGTAGTTATAACGTTGTCTATGCCACATTTATTTGATCTGGTAACAGGTCTTTTGCTTATTTAGAAGAACAGCAATACCCTCTTTCAAATAAAATGATAAAATTCTCTGATACTAGAGGTGGTTTTGGGAGGAGGGGAGAAGAATGGGATTGCTCAGTCATCAAATTTCCATTCTGAATTTATAGGCAAATATGCACTTCGAGTTCAGTCTGTAGAGGTCATTATTGTGTGTCTCATAACTTGCATATAATTTCTCTCCATTTTAAAGTAAACTAAAATACTTTAAAAAAATAAAAAAAAAAAAAAGCCGAACTGCCCCCAAAATTATAGCTTGTCAAGAGCAGAGATCAGAAAGATCAAGAACACTACCAACAGACTATTTTCTAACCTTCAACATTGTTCTTCCCTTTAAGTGCAGGACAAGAAATTCATACGCATATTTGCAATTCCATGTAAAGTTTTAATATAAATGAACTATGAAATCCCAGATATAAAGCGCAAAGTGGAACAAACGCAGAAAAGGGCTACTTAGAAGGTCAAGAGAATGGAGAAGTTTTCTTAGCAGTCTAGAAAGCTTGGTTTGTTGAGCCTTTCAAAATGAAAAGGATATGAAGGAGGATTTGATTGCTGACTAAAATAACATCAGAGAAGTTTTAATGGGAACATGAGAGAAAGAAAAAGTATATTTAAGCTAACGGGCAATGTTTGCACAAAAGAAAATGGGTATAAACTGCTGAAAATAAATTTAAACTAGAAAGTGGAAGAATATTCTCACACATGAGAGAAACTATGTTCTGTACAAAGCTACCAACCAGAGACTTGGAAGCAAAACAATCCTGATCTATTTTAATATGGGAAGTGAATGATTTCATGCTACATGTTCATGCCAAAGCAGAAACTTTAGGACCTCACATGCTTCCTTTTATTTCTATCATTTGGTTGTCTTGGCAGTGACAGTTG
This sequence comes from Psittacula echo, assembly GCF_963264785.1. Taxonomy (NCBI): domain Eukaryota; kingdom Metazoa; phylum Chordata; class Aves; order Psittaciformes; family Psittacidae; genus Psittacula; species Psittacula echo. Next base: position 7,604,321 of record NC_137742.1, on the reverse strand, counting down.
AACTTGATGACCTTGAAGGTCTTTTCCAACCTAGCTGATTCTATGATTCTATGACTAGCAGAAAAGAAGGGGGGAAATCTCCAGTCTGTTTATTCATCTGTGTTTTGAAAAGTATGTTTGCTGTAGTAAGTAAATTGGAAACACAATTAAGTCACACATCACTTCTTAAAAAGGTTTAGTACTCCAGTGGGTGGCATGGACTTCTGGCCTGTTACAAGAAGAAATCAAACAGATACAAAGGCAAAAGAGATGTGCTTGCAAAGGCAGACTATATCTTGTAGCAGTTCAATTCCAGTAATTTTCAGTGATTGGTTCCAGCTTTGAAGTTTGGGTGTTTTTGAAAAGTCAAGCTCAGACTGAAGGGAAGAAACAAATCTTTTACAGCACGTTGAGTAATAAACTGATGCAATTCCCTGTTTATTAGAGTGAATCTTGGTTGTAAGGGATATTTAAAAAAAAAAAAAAGAAAAAAAAACCCAAAAAACAAACCAACGATGAAGCAGTGTACATAATACCTAAAAGACAAACTTCTTGACTTCATTTGAACTTACCAAATCACATCCCTTTACTGGTTATACACAAATTTTAAAAAGACAGCTGGTAAAATCAGTAGGCTCCTTCATACTCCAAAATCTTTCTAGTACTTTAATAGTCTCACGGTCGAGCTGGAGTCATTACTTGATGACTAGAACAATCAGCTTAGTAGATGTGTATTCAGTACTGTAAGTGTCATTAGTCCTCAACTTTAGGAGGTGCTGGTCTCATGCATATATCAGTAAATCTTGAAACTCTTCTTAACCAGAAGTCAAAAAAATTGCTGCAAAATTTTCCAGGTGGTCTTAAGGATTATGTATGATGGCTTCTTTGTATGCAAATACCTCAAGTATTACGTTCTTTTGTCTTGGAAAGAAAAAGTGTCATGTTGTAAACACAAATGATCAGTTAAGGTATGTAATGGTATTAATTGGTTTTGGATAATTACAGATTCTGATTTATTTCCCCATCACTTCCCTCCCCAGTTTAAGTGCTGCTGCAAGTTTCATCTGAATAAAGTGTTAGCCCAATATGGTGTTGGATCATCTGCTGATGTAAGGTCATTAATTTATTCCACAATGATCCTGCAAGATTATAGCACTCTGTTTCAGTCGTCTTACAGGTAACACGTGCAAATCTATTGCAAACTTTGTCTTCCCTTACAAAACTCTCCCTCTCTGGGAAGTTGCCGTTATTTCCCTGAGAATACTGCATACAGCTTATGGTGACTGCATTCTTCATATGAGGTAGAGCATGACGTGCTACAAGCTTCAGTTCTCTGCCTTGGCTTATCTTGCTTTGCCACATATCTCAGGAGAATCAGTAAGGTAGTTTATCCGCAAATGCAAGCTATACATCAGATATTCTTTTTGCCAGTTATCTGCATTTTAATACGGTCTTAGAATGATGTTCATATTTGCAACATTCTCCACCTTGTTCCAGTTGAATAAGCCTTCTTCTCTGCATTACTGGGATTACACAACAGGTCATTACATAGCTTATGAAGAATCAAATTCAAATTGTTGCAAATATGTCTGGCAGCTTTTTTCTTAGTAAATTCTGGGAGATTTCGGATGTGAGAAAGTTTCAGCTTCAGGTACCTTCATCTTCTGTGGTGCTTTTGTCAATTCATGTTCTGTTATTCATTTTTTTAATTTTTTAAATTTTTTTATCTTTTTAATGTATATAAAATGGTTTCCTTACAAAAGAAGAGATTTGTAATTATAATTCCTATATTTATATATTTTCCCCCACCATCCCTCCCAAAAGGTTTTTTGATATGCTTGCCAATTTCAAGCAAATTTGATAAGGAAGACTAGACCTAAGAATCAGTTCTTAGAATTTCACAGAAATTAAATGTCCAATAGAAAACACAAAAGCTCCCTAGAAGTGCCACTTAATATGACCTCACATTTTTGTGGACAGCAGAGAACCCACAGAGAAGAAAGCTCTATAAATCCCACACTTCTGGGAAAGCTGTCTCTCTGGTAAATTGCTTTTTAATAAACGAAACTGGCCATAAGGGGTACATTGCAGTGCTGGATGGCACTGCAGTTTCTGTCCTATGTCCTGCTTTGTGACCTCAGGAATGACACACAGACATCACCTGATCCCAGGTGAGGCTGCTTCTGTCCTGCCACGTCTGGTATGTGATGGTTGTGGACCAAAAGAACGGTTCTGATGCTGTGCTGAAAATAAGTGAAATACACACCTCTCTAGGAGGGAAAGAGAGTGAGAGAGAAGGCAATTACATCAGTCTCACTTCTCTGCAGGTGAGACTTGACATATCTGCCTTATAGTGGACATATCTGCCTTTTCTTATCTGCAGGTCTTTCACCAAGAGCAGATCTATTCCTTTCCATGATTCATCTTTGAAACGGCTGAATTTTATTGAAGAAAAACCACAGTTTTTTAATGTGGTAAGCTTAAATACTTCTTGAGTTAATTGTGGATACCTGAAATTTAAGCTCTGTATGATAAATATTTGTTTTGTCTTCATATTTGTTAGTTCAAGTTAAAAATAGCAACAGCAATAAGTTAATTCAACGACCCTCTTTGGTTGGGGAAAATAATGTTCATTAGACTCTGTTACCACATGTTATATGGTTTTTACCACTATTAACAGTGTAATTAATTTCCAAAATCTCCTTTCAGACAAGGTCATATGGAAAGTTTTGTACCTAACTTTAAATCTCATTTCCATGTTTGTGCATAATTTCATTGAGATAAAATAGTGGAGCTGAAGATCCTGAGAAAAATGAAGAAAGCGAGTAGTAGAATAATGAATGACTCTTGCCTTCAGGAGGACAGACTATCATGTTCAAGGAACTGGTGTTGAGGTCTCATGGGATACTGCTCTGAAGGTCAGAAGGCTGTTGGATATCTCATTAAGGACAAAATTAGAGCAACAGAAAGATCTATTCCAATGTGAAGGATGTTGAGCAGCTCTGATGAGAGGGTGACTTGGTTAACTTGAGTTAAAATATGAAAAGCATAGTGGGTAGGAGGTGAAAACCACAATATGCCACCAGAAGGAATATAGAAGTTTTGCCTGAACATGCAATGCTAAAATAGAGAATTCAAAGTTCACCTGGAGTTGAATAGTTATGGATATAAAAACCAACAAGAAAAACTTCTAATATGAACATTTGCAGAAAAAGAAAGGCTCCAGAAAAACTGTGTCCACTGCTGAATGGGATAAGTGACCTAGTGGCAAAGGGTGTTTTGCCTGGCAGCAAACTTTAAGGATTGCAATACTATGCGCTATACAGAAAGATCACCTGGGAATCACATTGGCAAATTTGACATACACAGATCCATGGAAGCAGATGGGACACATCTGGAGCTCCCAAGAAATATGGAAAAAGTCATTGAATGGCATTTTCAAGGAGATATGGTGTTCAAGGCAGGTTTCTTAGGATTGGAATAGGGCAAACATCAAAACTACTTCGAAGAAAGGGAAAACTAGATGATCCTTGTAACTCTTCTCTGAAAGAAATATTCTATCTTATTCTATTCTGTAGTCCAAACAGTCATAGCTCTCTACAATGGAAAATGCTCCAGCCATTCCATCTTCATGACCTTTCACTGAACTCTTTCCAGAACGTGTGTCTTTTGTGCTGGGGAGCACAATACTGGCCACAGCACTCCAAGTATGGTCTCACCTGTGCTGAGCAAAGGGAAAGATGATGCCACTTGACCTGCAGTCTCATGCCCTTCTTCATGATACCACAAGCCTTCTTAAGAGAAGGGCACATTGCTTGCTGATGGACAGCTTGTTTTCTAACAGTGCCTGAGACATTTCTGCAAAGATGTTGTCCAGTCAGTTGGCCCCCAGGATATTTTGGTGCATGGGGTTATTCCTCCCTGTGTGCAAGCCTCTGCAATTTAATTTAGTGACTCTGATTTTCCTTTCAGCCCATTTTTTCACACTTTTGAGGGCCCTTTGCATGGCAACAGTTCCCTCTGGTTCAAGCACTTACTTATTAAGCATGTAATTCTCCCTCTAGTTTCCATGATAGGCAGTTGGGATTTTTTGGTTTGGAGGTATTTTGAGCCCATCTCATATCTGAGAAATCTGCACATTTACTTTCAGTCACACATACATGAGTGTCTCTACAGTTAGAGGCAGGCAGAGGCTTGGAGACCTATTTCATTTAATGAAGACTGCATCAGATATTTTTCTGTGGGGAGAGTAAATATATATGCTGGAATTTGGGCTGGTCTCTCATGTCATCTCTTCGCCCTTAACAAAAAAGTACCATGGCATTTTAAGTCCCTAGATTGTTAAAAACTGCAGTAATATTCTTGCCAATGAGTTTATTGTCATAAGCATTTAGAGACAAAGTCCATTTTAAAAGAATATTAATGAAAAACATATTCTGAATACATAATTGGGAGAAATGTCACAGCAATTGTTAGAGTTACACTCACTAATTAGAGAAAATACAAAATACTATGTGATTTATGTGTTCTATCAAAACTGAACTAGGATTTCTGATGTTGTATATTCACAATGTATTTTACTTGTGTTCAATATACAGACCAAGCTTCAATTGCAGAAATCATTCACTGAATCATCATGATGGAACAGATGCAAGAAAACTGTGATCTTCTTGATTAGAAACAGTAAAAAAAAAAAAAAAAAAAAAAAAAGATAAGGCACTGGATCAATTATTCACTGCAAATTACAAACTTGGCTACCACGATTATTATAACCCCTTCACATCCTGTTACTCTACACTTCATTATTTCTGCTTACCCCTACGGAGCCTGCCCTTTTACCTTCCTGACACTCCCTCCCTTTCTAGCTGTCAAACAGTGTGTTTCATTCCCCTTTTAAAGGATTTCTTATTTCTCCTTTGTGCGATGCCTGTATCCTCCTATCCCTATCTCTCTTCCTTGCAGCTCCATCAGAGTAGTGGCTTTCATGCCTAAAATGGTGGGGGAAATGCTGGTTTAAAGACCATGCGGCTTCTATTCACAGGGACACTATTGAAAACCAAACTGGTTTCTTAAAGCTCCTGCTGAAGTGTAGAAAAAATGTTCTTTCTTCCCCCCATTCCTTTTAAACTGAGGTATTTTTTATATTTTTTCCAAAGTCTTTAAACTGGTTCTTGAAACCTCTGCTGACAAGCAGGAGCCCTGTATGGTTTCCATAATGAGTAACGCTAAATAATTTTTAACGAATCCTTCTTTTATCAGCAGAGCTCAGCACAAGAAAGGATTATGCATGGTGAATTTGATATAGAGGACACAAAGGTACTGGCTTATGGGCTAGTTATTAATTTGTTGGGGGTTGTTAATGATATTTCTTCAATTTACCATTCAGCTGTCTAAGGTGCCCCTGCCAGTCTTATATTAAAGGACCTAAATATTATCCCCTCTATCGCTGTAAGATGGGGCAGTTTCAATCTTTCTGTTTCAAATTTAACTCACAAATTCAAGTGACTTGTCAAAATTGTGCAGGAAGGAAATCTAGTAGTAAAGAAAGGCTAAAATATCCAAGGTGCCTTGCCATCTATGCCAGCACTTTAAGCATTAGATACCTTGTCTTCACAAAGTGCAGAAGAGTTTACTCTACTGCAGTACTCTAGATTTCATAATATTTCAATCTGTTTCATGTTTTTCAAGCATAAATTTACTTTTTAAGGTTTATTGTCACTGGGAAGGAAGGTGGAGGCAAAGGCTTATAAAAAGTTTATGTTGAGCCCAGATTAAACGTTAACTTTCTGATTGATAGTCCCCATAGCTTCCTGCCTATTTGCCAGTGAAGTGTCTATATATTCTATCTATAGTTTAAATCCAGATTTGGACCTTTTTCATCAACAGTTGTCACACATTCGGGCTTTCATATGATCTGTGGTAAAGCCTGAACCAGCTATTGTTTTGGGGCCTAACAGTAGTACAAAATCCAGTTCCACCTCCTAAACTATGCAGATTCCTTTGGTGTTTAGATCAGGTAGACCTGTTTTAGGACAGTATCTTCAGCAGCCTTAGCTCAGGAACAAGATCCTGTGTGATGATGTTCCAAACAACTTATGCTGGGAATGTGACCAAAAGACTTGTGCTTTTGTAGTGGTTTAATGGAATTGAATGTTATTCCATTCTTCCTTGTCCCTGTGATTGCCTCAGGACACATTAAAGGTGTTTAAGCGAGATACTGAAAGAATACTTTTTTTGGTACTGTGAGATTGCTTAACAAGATGAAAGCATTTGTGCTTTTTATCCAGTCTCCTAAGTCTCGGTGTTTAGACTGGCTTATTGCTGTAAAGAAAACAAGCCTGAAATTAGAATATGGAAAAACCAAAACTGATATGATCCTACATGAAATGAGTGGGAGTAGAAATAGGTAATGACACCCACTCAATAGAAGATAAGCAGGAACCTTATGTTGGATTTTCCTTTACTTGAAGTTATGCTCATTATATACAAGACTTATTCTGCTTTCATTGGGTTCAAATAGGAAAAAAGTTGTGTTCTGTTCATTGCGTCTAACCTATGTTTTCTTGTTGATGCAAGCAAATGTATCCTTCTACCCGAAAGCAGCAGAAGTACTAGGACTTCTGGATTATTTGCATTAAACAGGCATTATGCACGTTATGTAGTTGCCTAATTTTAACAGAAAATGTGAAAGCAAGGAAAAAAAAAAGCAAAGAGCTTTGAAGAATTTGATGTGATAAAATCTGTGACAGTATTTCTAGTTTAACTATGAGAATAATTTTATTAAAATCAGTGGATTATGATTTGAAACTGAGTTTTATGATGGACTCATCTCAATTTTTTTAATCTTTCTTAAAGACTTCTACAGAAATAACAAATTCTCTTTCTAACATTTGGGAGAATTAAGTTCTATAATATTTTCTGATTTCTAATTTTCTTGTATAAGAGAATTTCATTATGGAATGGTCCTAACTGCAGACAGATCAAATGTTTTGACTAATATTTCTCCAAATTTTTCCTACTGATTAACCCTTTTGATCATATAAACAAGGGTATATAAAACCTCCAGTGACTGAAGTTAACTCATTTTAGTGAACCAAAGTCACTTCTAAAATTTGCTATTAAATTGCAGGCTCTGCTGCCTGAGCAACGTGATGAATCTGTAAAGTACTTTACCTAAAACATCTTTCTGAGAAAAAAATAAGATAAACTCCATAAGACTGCCCAGGAAATTGCTTCTGAAGCTGTCATGCCTCGTGGCAAAAAGATAAACACTAGATATGACATTTTATAGGCATCTCTGGAGTGCAAGTTGCAGCCATGAAGCCCACTCAGTACATTGACAGAAGAGGAACTTCCTTATTCACTCAGTCCAAAGGCAAAAGCACTCAGCTGTTTCAAAGGGAAAAATAGCTAGATCCCTAGAGAGAAGGAGAAAAAAGTGTTAGACGGGCTTGCCATTGATCTCCAACTCCCACTCCACTGCAAACACTAAAGAAAAAATAAGAATGATAAGGAATAGTTGGCTTCACTGAAAATACATCTAGTACTGAGCACTGGCACAGTGAGTCAAACATCACACCAACAACAAAAGCTTCCAGGCCACGTGCACAAAGTAAATCCAAACCCGTGGTAACAATTTTAGAGAAGAAGCTAATTATGCAGAGCTCAAGAAGACAAGACTTCAGGCTTACAGTAAACATTTTTCATCTCCATGGTTACCTTGTTTATTAAAGAGGTAGCTAGATACTAACATCTCATTTGGAGAATCCTCTCCAACTCTGATTCCTGCTCAGGGAGACAGTTGTGCAAAGATACAGGTAAGTCAGTTCTTTATGGGACTAAATCTACCCTTTTTACAGTCCGGAAAACAGAGCTACCTAAGGGGTTAAATGGCAGCACTGAAGGTCACACAAGGTGAAATCTAAAGGGCAGCAGACTTCATCCTGTAGGCACCACTCAATCCCTGTGTTGACTATTTAAACGGATCTTCAGGAAGATGAAGGTAACCACTGTGCCTTGGGATGAGTATGTCAATGACAGCAGGACTGAATGTTTCTGTCTCCCCTCTGATCATCAGGGCACAGCTACTGTTTGCACACACAAGAGTACCTGCATCACTTCCTTATCAATGTTCCCATCACGTGAGTCTTAAATCTGCTGGAATGACAGCTCAAGGCTGATGTAGGAAATCATAGTTTAAAAGCCAGCAGATGGAGGAAAGAATATATGTTCTTTAAGTGTACATCTATTACTTTCTCCATTTAATACATTTGTAAGAAATCTTGTGTTTACTGTGCTAACATTTGCTAGCTGAGTGTTGCAGCAAATCAGAGTTTTACATAAAAAACAGGACTGTAGACATTAGCTCAAATTAGAGATATATTTTCTTTGAATACATATACGGAGAGTGGTGGAGGGGGAAAAGGTCTGGATGCAGACTTTATATCAGTTGTCTGGAGAGGAAGATAGATATATGTATTTGTGCGGCCCCAGGGAGCAACTCTGTTAGATTAATTTTATTAATTGAGTGTATTGCATATTTTAGGTGATCCATCTCTCCTCCTCTCTCTCCCTAAACACCCACCTCCCCTCACTTTTCTTTGGCGTTCTATGGTTAAGGCAGGGAAGAGGGAAATAAAGTTCCTTTTGCCTTTTATCAAGTTATAATTAAGCAGGAGGGCAGTGGAAGGATTTAATAATAATGCAATGGGCAAGTAACGGTGACAAGGTCAATTATATCCTGATATGTCCCGCAATGGCAAGTATTAATAATATGGATAATATTATTTGAATGTGAGTTTGTTGAGTTTTAATTCCTATTTTAAAGTTTTGTTGTGCATGATGCAGAAAGAATGGAGGATGAAAGTGAGGGGTTGATTAAATGGCCTCCAGCCTTATAGGATTTCTTACTAGCTGGAGGGTTGTTACAGTATTTTGCTGCATATTAAGATATCTAGGTTGAAGAACGTAACATGCAGGAAAGCTGGAGAATCTGTGTTTGCCTAGGATTCTGGATGCTTTCTGTGTTAAAGTGATTTCAGCGTATCCCAGCTCCTGAATAGTCAGCAATAGAGCTCAGCAATAGAGCAGCAAAACAGTGTCAGATTCAGATATCCCAAGATTTGGCAGAATGGTGTATGTATCGTATGTTGTGAAGTGAGGTTGTGAGGAATGACTGAAGTCACTTGGTCAAAATTCCTGGCTGGCACAGACATTAGGGCCTTTCCCGGAAACTGCAGCTTATTCAAGAGTTGACACTGCTGCAGGATTTTTTATTTTCTTCAAGAAGAATTCTGGTAGTGGATACAACGTCCTCCTATTTCAGCTGTGATTGAAGTACAATTTCATGTCTTCTAGTCTGAGATATTCTGAATCCATGGTTTCTTTTAGGGGTTTTGATCTGCTCATCAAAGTCCAATTCTCATTTGAGGTGCAGCAAAATAAATCTTGAGTATCTCCAGTGCAACCAGACTTCTCAGTGCATCTTAACAGACCCTTGCACCTCAGGAATGGGTGCAGGTAGAAATGGTGGCTCTTAGTTACAGAAATTTTATTTAGCTCTTGAGCCCATCTTGCTATTAATTATAACTTATTACAGGTTATATATTTGGAAAGAAAAGAAGTTTGTTTCCTTAGGACATTACCATTATTTAGTTTTACATGGTCATCTTATTTAACAGCAAATATAAATTGGAGGCTTTTTATACTTCCTTTTGTCTGTACTCCCACATTCACAGAATACTAATATGGCTAATTAGTGCTTCCTTTAACCCATTTCATTCATTTCTTACCATGAAGCCCAGTGTGTGTACTAAGTGGTATCGAATTCGAGATTTTCCTGGAAAAGCTTGTGCTTTCCAAATGTCCCAGCTCTGTGTTTTATTCTAGGTAGAAACACAGGAACTAAGGATGCTTAACTATTCAAAAGCCAGTATATTTAGCTTTTCCTCCAGAGAGGCTGAATAAATAATATAGATAGTTAGACTGCCCACTGCCATGAACATGCATTTTTCATGTAAAATTTATGATCTAAGTACATGAAACATTGCGGATATACAAAAAAAGAGATCAGTAATCCTGCGTCTCTGAAAGACCTAAAAAACACCAACAATTTAGCTCTATAAAATGTGCTCAGTAGCAGGGGCAAGATTCATAGGGCGCTGTGTGCACAATGCAGCACAAATATTGACTAGTAAAAAGACTGTTTACTGCTGAAGAGATAGGAGACTCATTAGTGTCATAACAGAACCATAAGCTGGCCTCCTCCAGAGGCACAGAGGTTAGTAGCAATGAAAATGACGTCTAAGAAGGACACTGCCATCTGTAAGTTACACATGGGATCACTTAGGGGAGAAAAGAAAGGCATGACACTATTCTGCAACCCTGATGAAGAAGTTCCTAAAGAGGAGAAGCAAGCACTTAAGAAATAGATGGGATATATTTTTTATATATATATTATAATATTATATATTTTTATATATATATATAAATATAATATATATAATATATATAATATATATATAAAAATATATATAAAATATATATAATAATATATATTATATAATAATATATATTATAAATTATATATATTTTTTTTTATATTTATAGTTTTTGATAAAGAGCGTCAGTTACAGAAAAAAAAATTCTTCTGTTTTTTGTTTATGTTTTTGTTTCTAAATCCATCCTTTTATTTCCCATACTCTAAAATATATACTTATATTTTGTCAATATAGCCCTGTGATAAACAAAGTGTCCTAATGATTATGTCTGGCCCATCTCCCCCCAAACTCTAACCTCTGTGAATTGAGAAGTGTGATATAGTGAGTGACAGCAGTCGAGGGACAGAATATTAAAATTTGAAGCTTGCAAGTCGTGTTCAATAAAAATAACATCAAGGGGGATGAAACCTTTACAATTCACCAGCACATTTTGCTCTACAATTTTCAAAAAGAAAGTAGCAGGGATCTCAATCAAAGAACACTGAAATGTTCCATCAAACACATCTCTTCTAAATGTAGCCTGACAGTGCCTGCTTCCATTTCCGATCTCCTCACTTAAATGGGTAACATGTGTGTATATGATATTTATTTTATTGTAAATAGAGTGTTGTGTCTGCCCTTTAATATCATGGCTCTGTGCTTGCAGCCTTGGTGTCTCCTTTAACTACTAATGCTGTCTTCTCCCATACACATTTATTAAGGCTGGAATGAAAGCCTCTGGCCAGCTACTACGTCCTCCTGCACAGTGGCAGGACTAATTTCATAGACCTATGTCATCCCTAATAGCTGGGTATGATGTTCTGCCTTGAATACTATTTCCTTGTTTACACAAGCTCTTCTGGCTTTCTACTGCATTGCCTGAACTGTTCCTCTGAGGCTGGTTAAAGCTTAACCTACACGTTTTCTGCTGAAGTGTAGTGCACAATGTCCTCTTCTGTCCCAATTGAGAAACAGAGGAAAAGTGCTTTTATATATCCCCTAAGACAGGTGCAGTATAATCTGTGTTTCCCATCATTCAGGTGTGGAACAGGGACTGGTAGATGAAGATGAAATGGGGCTGGTTAATTGCACTGGCGACAGGTTCACCAGTGACACCCACATCAAAAACATCACCACAATCTCATATATTTAACTGTGCCTGACATTTTGGAGCATAGAAACTCTGGGTTTCCTCAGAGAGATCAGACCAGTAGTCCCTCTAGTGATAACTTCTCTCTGAAGTTACCAGTTCCTTTAGAAGCAGAAGTGGACAACCATATCCCTTAGAGAGACAACTTCTGGAGCCCACTAGTACCACAGCCAGAACATAAATGAGATGTCTAATTTCAAACTCTTAGGCTGCATTGTCAAATCCTTGGTCATTGTGCACCGATGGCTTACCTCCACCTTAAACATCTACCCTGATGCAAAACTCGATTTGTGTGTGTGTGTGATAGTATTCTTTAGTTGTATTTGTTTATGGCAGGAGACATATACATTTTGCTGCCCACAGAAGGCCTGTCCCAACAGTGTGAACACAGCCTGCTATGATCACGTTTCCTGAGGGATGCTTACCCTTTGTGTTGTTCTGCTTTGGATTTCTATGCCATTTCCTCATCATTTCAGTGAACATAAGCATTCAGAAATGTAACAGGTGCCCATGGACCTGTGCAGGTTGCTTCTGTGAGGACATGAGGACATGTCAGTGCTGCCCACACTGGACACATCATGCTCCAGCCAGCTCTGAAATAGCCCCATCACAGGGCACAGCTGAGGACACTGGTGCCTTAAATGCTTAAGAAATAGCAAAAAGCACTGAACAGAGAGGAGCAGCGAACAAAAAGAATGAGAAACATCCATGCAAACACTGCAGAAGGAGGAGGGGAAGGAGATGTGCCCATTTCACAGCAGCCATCTGCCTGCAGTCTGTTGGAGTGGACTATGCTGGAGTAGAGTCACACACACCCCAGAGCACGGGGCTGTTCCTGAAGGGCTGAGGTCTGTGGAAAGCCTGTGTCAGAGAAGGGGAAAAGTAAGAGAGGAAAAAGAGCAGCAGAGAGGAACTGCTAGGTATCCATTTACTGCCTGTGTCCCTGGGCAGCTGAGGATGGGGAGAGGACTCTGGAAACTGTGGGAGAGTGAGAGGAAAGATACTGCTTCAAGTTTTGTCTTTGTTTCTCAGTCCTCAAATCTATTTTAAATGGTAATAAATTAACTTCATTTTCCTGTCTGTTTTGACCATGACAGTAATTGGTAAGCAGCCTCCCTCTCTTTATCTCAGCCCACAAGCTTTCTTGTTTTAGTTTTATCCAGTTTTCTGTCCCTGTCCTTCTGATGGGTAGTGGGCAGTGAGCAGCTGGGTGGGAGTTTGCCTGTTAGCCAAGGTGAACCCATGACAAGGAAAGAAATAAAAGCCAGCAATCAGCCAGACAGGATTCCAGCTGCAAGGTTTTCTGCACGGGCTTGTTTTTTAATTCATAGGCTGTAAAGAAATAATTTAGGTTACTACAAAGAAGTTAAGCTGGAGCATAACCTGATCAGCTCTGTACACCCATTTTAACCTGATAATTCATTCCTCATTGGTTTAGTATCTAGTTCTATGAATATTTCTGTTAATAACTTTACACACATGAATAGACCCATTAATCACAACTAAGGAGACTGGAAGGCTCTCAGATGTTTGCAAGAGAGGGTTGTTTGACTGTAGAAGCCAGCTTTGCCCAGGTTTTCTGGGTGATGTTTTCCTCCCTGACATTAACCAAAAGGCATAAAAGGTCAGGGACATGGGTGTGATTACTTGGGAAGTGAAATGGCACCTAGATGTCTTTACAAATATAAACTTAAATAATTTATACTGGCAAGTTCTTCCAGGTTAAAAAATTTAGTAGACTTGGATTTGTAAAGTAGCTTCCAATTTTGCACCAGTGGAAACAGATGTTTGAAATGAAAATGACAGTCCTCTAAGCTTAAGTAGAGGTGCTGTCTAGGCAATTTGGCAACTAGATTTTCACTGCACTTATTTTTGACAATAAAGTGAACCTCTGTATTCTTGCATCCCTTCACCAATCCATAAGCAACCAAAAAGCAAGAGACATGACACAGGAGGGCAGAGTTATGCTGTGGCTATAGATGGAGCACTCCGACTTTGCTTTAGGAGTCTTTTAGTTAGCCGTGCTCAGATGTCATCTGGTGCCAGAACCTCTTTTTCTCTCCAACTCCATTTGTGCTAAACAAAAATAATAAGAGGATTGTAGTTTATTTTCACCTATCGGCACTGGACCTGTGGAATGACAAAACAGCTGAAAACGCAGTTAATGGAGGTGCTATAGCCTGGATGTAAAAAGAGAGCAATGAATGAGACTGACAAAGTCCATCCATGTCTACTTGCCATGCCAGATTATGTTTCTATGTTCATCCTGGCATCTAAACCCTTCTGCCATCTAGACCAATATCCTATAGACAATGACCTGGAAGAGTCCAGAAGCGAAACATACACAGAATGATATTTACCCAATATTTCTTATCTTTAATCAACACCTTGACACTTAGAGTGTTTACATCTTTGTCTATCCTGCAGAAAGAACTTTCCTTTCATTAATTTGTCTAATCATCTTTTGAATCTGCTTGATGCGGTTGGCATCTACAAGTTACTGTGACAAGTTACGCAATTAATGCTGTTTTATATAAAACTGCTTTCCATTGTTTGCTTTTAGAACTTCACATCTGATAATTCTGTTTGACTATCTATAATTTTTGTGCCTTAAGAAACAATAAATACTCATTTGCTATTCTTCACAATTTAGAGACCTCTCTCAATCCTTTCAGACCTTTTTTGTCTGAGCTTTGGCCTATTTAATCACTTCTTGTATAGAAGCAGTTTGTTTGTTTAGTCTTGTCTGCAACTTTCTGACAATTTTATTCTTACCGAGCAACGAAAGAAGGACTATGACAGAATGTACTCCATCTTTGGTGTGGATGTTCCATGTAGGAGAATAAAGATTTTTGTTGTTGTTGTTGTTGTTGTTGCTATTTATTTATTTCTCATCAGTTTCTGATGTGCTGTTACAGAAATACTAACATAAGTGCCTATTGTAGATGCAGTTATGCCAGCATAAACTGCTTTGTGATACATGGGAATGGGAACGAGCCACAAGGAAAAACATTATAAAAGTCAAAGTGCATCTACTATAAGGACTGCAAAGTATCAGTAATAACAATAATAGCAATGATTCCTCTCTGTCTGAAATAAATTGTACCGAAAGTTCCGTGCTTAGATTCCATGCTTATACCTGCCATAAAAGAGAGTCACTGAGGAAAATGTTTCAGTGTATGCTTGATTTCAACCTGTGAATAAATCTACAGATATTCCTTTCATTTTGCTGGGAGTACTCATCTGCTTTTTGCCTGTACACATGCTTTGTTGGGTCAGGGCCCAAAGCATTTGAACAAATATTTATCAGATATTTCACAGAATTTTCCAGCTCTACTGGGAGCCAGATTCATTACACTCCGGCATGTTCTTATGCCAGGGGTGAAAATGAGCCTATTCTCTTACACTTTGAACAAGAACTGAGTTATCTGATTGGAACCAGGAGCCTGAATTTTAAGCACATTAGCAACTCAGTTCTGTGTCTAGTCTGCGCACACAATAACCAGATTTGTATTCGAATAGTGCAAAGCTTTTCATCCTCATGGCTTAGTACACAGGTGTAATTCCCTACAGAATGGATTACTTTTGCAAGCTGGATTCTTTAAGTAAGGCAGTGAGTAGCATTTATGGCTGTCTATATAGATTTTGCCATTCTGGGCCAAGAGTCGTACTTAGACTTAATATGTATGCCCAGACCCACATTTTTTTACCCATCTGTAACTTATCTGTTGGCTTCCCAAGATCAAGCTCATTACAAATCTCATCTCTTCCTTCACAACAGATTATTTCTGTCCCTTAAGGGGTACCCTGGTCTCATGCGACTCTGCCATAGTCCCCAACAGGATAAGTGCGAGTGGCCATGACAAGCTCGATATGCATTGCAAGTAGATTCTATTTTTCAGTGGGGGTTTGAACCTTAAGTTTCCTGGATGTGGACTCAAAGTTAAACCTAAGAGCAGGCTGGCACAACATGAATGAGAATTTTTGGACACAACCTTGAGCTTCAATTAGCATTTCAAATGTAGTAGAGAAGCTAACTTGGATTAGTTAGTTATCCTTCCATGGGGAGCTCTGGATGCAGTCCAAATATGTCTTCAAACTCTTGGGCAGTTATGGAAGTGGGCAGATGAATATGTACTTTATAGACTCAAGATCACTTTTGGCACCCTGTGGCTCACGTGGAGTGAAGTGTTGGCTCCTGTCTACATATCCAAAATATAATGGAAGTGATGGCCTTGTGTCTTTCATGATTCATTAATGACATATATATGTAAGCTCCAAATGTCAAGTATGCAAGTTAGATTTTAGCACCCATCTGCCCATTTCATTTCACTTAGGAAGTCATTATTCACCTCCTCTTTAAATATTTTTATTATCTCTTCCATAGCCCAGCTGGTTTTTCCTTGTAATATCAAGAATTCCTTGCCATATAGTACCTGCGTTAATACTGTTATTTAAAGTTTGTCAAGGTTTTGCTTGAGTTTTCTTATTGTCCACTGATAGCAACAACATTTTAAAGTTATTCACTGATTTTTTAAATGTTTTGTTGAAGATGTGTTTCATTTAGACACAATTAATTACCTTGAATATAATGTTCCCATTACTTTCCAGCCATCATTAGCTTGTCATTTTTCTCATTAAAACAAGCCAAAATGCTCTCCAGCCAGTTTCCATGGATGTGTCCATACAAGTCCTCTTATTTTCCCTAGCTTCTTTGGCTAGAAGTAATTTGCAATGCTTTATTTATTTATTTGCTATTATTATATTTCCCATCAAACCTTAACAGATCTTACACTTTCAGTGGTTGCTGGGCTATTAAAGGAGAGCCATGAGACCTTGTTCCAGTAGAAAAGTTAACCATGTTGTTGAGGAAAACTGCAAACAAAACTGTTGCTAGGATTCAGCTGAGTGAAATGGGGTGACAAGAGTAGGGGGATTTAAAAACAGAGAGCTTAGGATATTGCCAGGGGATTTTAGCCAGCTTAATTGCTTTCTGAAGAATGAGGTAATGGTGGTACACCAGACTAGAGTAAAATTATTTTGCTCTAATGTCTCAAATCCTGGTTTTCAAATGGAAAATTCTCAAAAGATTATATTACAAATGAATTACTCATCTGGGGCTGAGACGTGATAGCCAAGAAGCTTTTCTTCATCTTCTGTTGTTAAATGATCTGATTTACCTCTCTGTTATCTTTTAATTTGCTTAAATTTAGAACATTGTTTTCTTTCCCCTCAAAAGTCACAGTTCTTCTACATTTCTTTATTTCCTTTAAGACTGTGGAGATGTCCTGTGAAAAGACTCACTTTTTTGTTGTTGTTTTTGTTTTTACACCCGGTGTTTTAAAGACGATAAGGCTGGCCTCTGGTGGCAACACTTGTAAGGCTTAATGTCAGAGTTTGGAATTCCTAATTCCCTGTGCCAGACAGGTAGACTGGTACATACATAGGTAGGTAGGAAGTAAGTAGGAGGTAGACAGACCCTACAGAGCTGTGTAAAGAATTTAGTTTGTAAACATGAAACTAGAATAGGCATACATAGCTTCTTCAATAGATAACTTTCATGACAGAAAAAGGTGATGAAGGCAGCTGGAACAAGTCAGAAAAGAAGGTATCTTCCCTCTGAAAAATTATTTTATCAACAGAATTTAATGGTTGTGATACACAGTGGACTGAGAGCCCAAGAAAACAGAAGTCTTTGGATAACCCTGACAGACCAACTACATTACAGATACAGAACTGCCAGAGGGACCAATTACAGTAAGGTTGTCTCCTACACCACCTGCTTTCAAACCTGCTTCAGTCTGTAGTAGACAGGCACTTCACAAGGGTTAGATTCAGGGACTTCTACAAATGGGACACAGTCAAGATTTAAGCTCAGTGATGCAGCATGATTAAAGCTGCATTTGCCATCTTGACCTCTTATGGCAGAGGAGGACTTGAGTATGTTGGACTTGTGGCCCCTGCAGTGTTGATTGACCTACTAATGGTCAGACAAATCCTGCATTAAAGTTTGCATTTGTTTTGAAAGAAAAAATTCCTGAGATTAACTAGATTTCCGAGAGTCAGCCAACCATACCAAAGAATTGTTCAAATATGAATTTTCTCCAGGCTTTTGGATCTTTTGCCTCCACTTTTTAAATGCAGCTCTTAGAAAAGAAAAATAAAATCAAACACTATATACTGGCATCTTCTATTAGTCAAGTATAGCATGCAAATTTGTACAAAGAGAAACTTTCCCAGCTTTGAATTGCATTCACATTCAGGTCCTGATTTCAACTCATGTAAACAAAGTTCAAAATTATATGTATTATATTTATAACTCTGTGGTTGTCTTTTTCACAGGGTACTTGCTATAAATTGATGGCTATTGAACAAAAATAACCAGAGCTCAGCCTTTGGGGAGCCATGTTTCTCCATATGTGGAGCCACCAAATGATTATTTCATAACTGTCTTCCCTTATTCTTTGCAGTGCCATAAGTACATTGGGTGAGGGGGTTTTGCTTTGTTTTCTTCTTTTGTTTGTTTTTTTCTTTTTTGTTGCAGCTTTGAGTATTTTTTTTTTTATCTGTTTTGAAGCAGATGCTGTTTCTATCTGTGTATGGAGATGAAGACTGACATGAAATTTGGCCATTATACATGTTATTTGAGTCACTTATCTCACTTTAAAATAGTTTTTTAATGGAGCTCAGTTCTTAAATATGAACTTTTAGTTATTATATATATATAACTACAAATTTCCTGGAACATCTGGGTTTTATTTTATCTGTCAATGAATTGTAAATACCTAGAAAATGATACTGAAAATATTCTCTTTTGGAGCTACTGATTCTAATGGCAAAGAACTGTCTCTGATGCTTCTGTACCATATAATTTTCATGAGCTGGATGAAAAGATAGAGTCATACAATCATAGAATAGTTAGGGTTGGAAAGGACCTTAAGATCATCTAGTTCCACCCCCTCTGCCATGGCAGGGACATCTCACGCTAAACCATGTCACCCAAGGCTATGTCCAACCCAGCCTTGAACATCACCAGGGATGGAGCATTCACAACCTCCCTGGGCAACCCATTCCAGTGCCTCACCACCCCCATATTAGAGAATTTCTTCCTTATATCCAATCTAAACTTCCCTGGTTAAGTTTTAATACATTACCGCTTGTCTTATCAGTAAGTCCCTGATGAAGAGTCCCTCTCCAGAACCCTTGTAGGCCCCCTTCAGATACTGGAAGGCTGCTCTGAGGTCTCCACACAGCCTTCTCTTCTCCAGGCTGAACAGCCCCAACTTTCTCAGCCTATCTTCATACGGGAGGTGCTCCAGTCCCCTGATCATCCTCGTGGCCCTCCTCTGGATTTCTTCCAACAGTTCCATGTCCTTTTTATGTTGAGGACACCAGAACTGCACACAATACTTCAAGTGAGGTTTCCCGAGAGCAGAGTAGAGGTGCAGGATCACCTCCTTCGACCTGCTGGTCACGCTCCCTTTGATGCAGCCCAGGATACGGTTGGCTTTCTGGGCTGTGAGCACACACTGCTGGCTCATGTTCATTTTCTCATTGACCAACACCCCCAAGTCCTGCTCTGCAGGGCTGCTCTGAATCTCTTCTCTGCCCAATCTGTAGCTGTGCCTGGGATTGCTCCAACCCAGGTGTAGGACCTTGGACTTGGCATGGTTAAACTTCATAAGGCTGGCATCAGCCCACCTCACAAGCATGACAAGGTCACTCTGGATGGCATTCCTTCCCTCCAGCGTATCAACTGAACTGCACAGTTTGGCATCATCAGCAAACTTACTGAGGGTGCACTCAGTCCCACATGTCACTGACACAGATGAAAAAAGATGAAAAAAGATGAAGGATCAGATTCTGATGTCAGTTACCTCAGTGAAACCACTGTTTTTATATGTTGTGTTGCATAATTGAATGCAGAAGGAAAAACAATCCCAACATCTGATTTTCTATCTTAACTCTTCTCAAAGACTGCCTGAAATTCCTACAAGAAAACCTTAGCCATCTGGGCTCCTTTGCCTATATCATATTTGTTCTCTGCATGGAGAGATATTCAGATTTTATGTAAGTCATCCTCGTTAGGAAAGTCCTGCTACCTGTTAGCACAGTGCCTGCTTCTTCAAAATATTAAACAAAATGCTGCGTCTTTAATGTCGCTCAGTGAATTACAAATTGCAGAGCTGGCACATCTCTCATTTTATTCATCCTAATTACAATTGCCCTGTCATGGAGATGCCAGCCTTACTAAGAGCAAATCAGGTAGTGACTCCCCAGGGTCTTCTTTATATCAGGAAGCCTGTCTCTAGTGGCTTCAAAATGACAATTTCCTCTCTTTTATTTCAAAGTGGAGTGTTTCCCCTGGACAGTTTCACATTTGATTATTTTCACTAGCCTCTCTATCTTGAGTTGCTTGATTAGCATCTCAGTCACCTAAGAAATTAAACTAAAGTTTGTGTCTGAGAAAAAAAGGCAGAAAAAAAAAAAAAAAAGAACCTAGTGAAAAATTATCTTTCTGATAAGGATGGGATTGAGAATATAGGAGAAATGAAACTCTGACAAAGTTTTGATGCCTTCTGAATGAAGCACTGGCTCCTTGCTTGGGAAATTTACTTCATTCTAAATATTTCCCTGCAGGGTAACTAATTCATAGTTCCATTTGAAAAACCTGTTCATCCCTTGTTTTGATCAGTTACTTCCAAAATTATATCATAAACTCTAGATAAATAACTAGAAAAGGTCTGGCTCCACTGTACGTGTGTGACTATGGAATCGTTTGCATAATAGAGAACCTTAAGCTTTAAGCTGATGGTTATACTCTTTGTATCTTCCATTTTTAACACAAGAAGAATATATACATAAGAACCACAGAGAGAGTTGTGTACAAATAACATAGTGGTTTAGTATTTAATATTAAATGTCTGCGTGTGAAAAGCTGCAGTTCAGCCTAGATACCTATATATAGGTATATATCTATATAAATATATATATATAGGGCATGTGAGCCTTGCTGCATTAAAACTCATGTTTCTGCCTCATCAACCTAATTTATCTGTCTCTCCAGTTTCTAATATACCCATTACTCTAGTTCTTAGGCATCAGATACAAGAATTAACATAGGAATAGTGTTGTCCGAAGAGACAGAAAGTGATTCTGTGAATTACTGGCATGTCTGTGTTACTCAGGGCTGTCTTTGCTGTTTTCCTTTCTCTTACATAATGCAGCCAGGAAAGAAATGAATATTTTGAGGAGACTACATGAGTTTGCACTGTATCTTAAAGTCTCTTCTACAAGCATTATGGATGGAGCTTTATCAAAACTCTACAATAATGGACAGACAATTTTTTCCTCGTTCTAATAGTTATTGGGTTAGGTATGTATTCAATTACTTGTTGGTGTTGATTTTTTTGTACATTCTTTATTCCCACCTAAAACATTTACAAAAAATAAATCTGGCAGAAGTTAATATCACATGCTTGTCTCATGCTGAAGTGAATGATGGAATGATTTACAGTGTCCAGTTGCACTTGATCAAATGATTACCGTCTTTCCATCTAGTTGTAAAACATTCCTACCTTTCACTAATTCGTCTAAATTTCTGCCATACCAGTCAAACTGGAATTTATTACTGCCCACTTATCCTGATTTACTTGTGAAATGATTTACATGGATTCTGCCAATGCTATTTGCATATATTTATTATAAATACTGCTTATTTAGGGGTAGATTTGATTTATGATTGTTTGGCATGATATGCCCAGTTATTTTGTTTTCATTTCTGACCGACACAAAGGGAATGAGAGAGGTAGTAATTCTTTTTTCTCTTGATGCAGAATATGTGCAGGACCACCAACATTTGAATAAGAAATTATTTCATTTTGGCTTATTTGGGGTTTAGGGTTAAGTTCTGAAATGTAAACAATTGAATGTCTTGTCAGACTTTTACAGCAAATCAAAATTAGTCTTCCCATGTTCAAATCAGATCAAAACTAGTGTGGTAACTTGAGGGGAAAAATGCAATTACCGAAACAAATGCCAAGAAGGCAGGAAAACAGCATGAACCAGAAAAACATTTTTTTTTTTCTAACATCTTCATCCTCACTGTAAAGAAAAGGCATATGTTCTTCAGTAGACACACCAAGATGTGCTGTTTGATATACCTCTTGCTTTCTTACTTTTGCAGCCTTACTCGCATGTTAAAACCCATAGCTCACCTTTGTTCACAGAAAAATGAGGCAATAATTTTCTGCACTTACCTGTTTTTACAATTCCATATAAATGATTTTTTCTGGCTGGTTTTCCCACATATTATTGGGGTATATGGGTGAAAGATATCCATATTTTCCTTCTCCTTGAAGTCAAATATGTAATTTTCTTTCACTGAGCAGAAAACCACTTTGACGTGTCTTGAATCAGAGCTGACATCACATTCTACCCTTTGGATTCAGGATCTGGTTTTGACACCACAGACTTTTGGTAATAGAGCAGGAAATGATACAACATGGCCTGGTTGCTACTTTATTACTGATATTTCCTGCAGAGTTTTGCATTATGCCCATGAAGGATTATCAAATGAGATCTACACTCACACATACTTGTGAGAGCAAGAGTCCAAATTGGCTCTTTGAATATAGTTTGCAAATAAGGTAAACATGGGTTAGAATTCATATAATTTAAATGTACCCATCTTGAATTTTGGTCTCAGATGCAAAACATGGGATTATAAGGGATTCATTTTGAGTGAAAGAAGCATTTCTGTAAAGTCATTTCATCTGTTACAGAGAAATATCTTAGGCTGATTGCAACACTGGCTGTTCTTAAACAAACACACAGAAGTATTCCCAGATGAAAGACGTAATTAATAGTTCAGACTCAACTAAATTAGGTAGAATAGAGAGTATTCTATACATGCTATGATAATTACTTAATGTAAAAAATACTGTTACTTTGGTAAGCTTTATTTGGATTGAATTTCAGTACCACTAATACTGAAAAGCTTTATGGAAAATACTAGGTTCTAATGGCTGTGCAGTCAAAAAATTACCAGTTTCCTGAAAATCCTTCTTGTTATCCTCCATCCAACCATTGTGGCAGATAGGCCTCACAACATCTTGTTGAAGTAAAATAATATTATTACCCTTTTACACATGAGGACACAGTATACAGATCTCTTGAATATTTCTCAGTTAAATTGTACCTGAATAAGAATAAAATCCAGGCCCCTAAATTTTGGCAGTATGCTGAATTCAGTGGAGTATCCTTCTGCAGCAGGTACCTTTTCCATGGTTTCTAGAGGACTCTACCATCCCACAAGTCAGCCTAATATGACCCAGGATGAAAGGAAATTTTATAAAGAAGTGGTTTAGGACTCTTTCATCCTCAGGTTTTTCTCCTCTTGTGTCCCTCCTGACTGAGACTGAGGATGACACTGCTGGTGCAGTAACACAAGGTTTACTAAACTAATTTTCCTCCTACTAAGAAAATCACTATTAGATTGTGGATGAATCTTGTTTCTCTGAGGAATGCAGGGTATGATCCTAAAGTCTATCTCACTTCTGAAAACTAAATAAGGAAACTAGCAATGATGTTATTTAACACAACTTGTGCTTTTTTGCCATTTATTTTAGATTGTTATTTTAAAAATTCCACGTTCTCATTAACTGGTTGCTACATCATTAACTCACTATAGAACCCCCATAATGTTCCATTATACTGTACTTTCAAGCTTTTGGCTCTTAATTAAGCATGGAACATTCTCGTTTGTTACAGGGCTGAAATTAAAGGAAGGAAAATTTAAATTATGAATAATACTGTTAAATAATAATAATAATAGGATTAATGGATGCCCAACTACGTACATAATTAGCCCAATTCCAATGCAAGGGTGATGGTGAATGTTTTATCAATGTCACCAAGACCCCGTCTTATAATTGCAGGCCTATTTATTCAATGCTTAACATGTGCTATTCATTATATTATATGAAGAATTGAACCTCTGGAGAAAAAAAAAAATACAGTTTGAAACTGGTTCAGATGAGTTCTTTTTGTTTTGTTTGTTGAGAAAGTTTTTTGCTTATTTTCATTGTTTTCTTCCTGTCTTCATTGCTGCTCAGTAATTAAAGTGTCAGTATAACTCCTACTATTTTCACAAACAAAATAATCGGTAGCAACAAAATAACAAACATCCAAAATAAAAAAAAAAAAAAAAGAAAAAAAAGATAAAATCTACTCATTTCGAAAAGTATCTCCAAGTAAAGATTGTAAAGTGGAGGTGATTATGTTATGTTATTTCTGAATTATTCAGGTATACTTTAAGCAAGTCTTCTGATCTTCCACCCACTTCCAGGTACTGCATAGATTCACTCAGTGAAGGTTTTCGTTACGCGGGCAAGCTATATGTTAAATTAGAATATACACCACTTCCACCTCTTGTTTCTATTTAAAGCTTTTATGGTTCTGCTTATCGAACTTTCAAAGGTGGATATGTGACTTTTATTCATAAAATCTCAATTATAGGTATTTAATCTCTTCTGAGGTACATCCCTGTGCCATTGTGACTTTATATAATTGAGCACTGAATATATTTGGATCAGAAACCGACTGCATGTCACCAGACATGACTGTTTAAGTCTAAACATTTTTTTTCCCTTTTTGACAACCTGTGAAAAGTGATACTGAACAGTAACCTTAGGAACACAATGATTTTGGTTGAAAAGGACCTTTGAAGGTCATCTATTTCAACTTCCAGCTTAAAAAAGAGGTAATTTAGATCAGGTTCTTAACTCTCCTCACAATAGCATTTTACATAGATTTGCAACTAAGTCCTAAAGATGAAAAGGGGAAAGGATCCTAAAACATCAAGCAAATATTTTAGCAGGACCTGGGTCAGAAAAGATGTTCCTATTTCCAAAGTACTTTATTACCTCAGAAAACATTTTTCTGCTTAAGCTCCTTCTGTCTTTCACTGGAACAACACACAAAAGCACTTGTGCTGACTTCAACTGTGGAAGGTCCAACTAAAAGACCCTCTTCTAGTGAGCAATTGTTAAGAAGGAGTGAATAGCTCTAAATGTAAAACGGGAAAAGAAACCTGAAGATTAATAACATGTGAGTGGTTTTGACAGTCTCCATGGTCAGAACAATAATTTGAATTTAGATGAATGACCTAGTGAGGAGTCTTAAGAATGCAGGTTTAAGACTCACAAAATTTTTGATAGTGTAAGTTGTAGAAAGAAACCGCAGAACTTCCCCTCTGAAGCTCTTGTTTTAGATGGCTCTGCATTTCTACCTTTTCTTGCCAAATCCAGCTATTTCCATGATGGCCTCTCTTTCCTCTAAAATAAATAAAACATAGCCTGTTGTTTCAAAATATTCCTAGCAAATTTTCCTATTTCTCCTCCATAATAGTATATGGGATAAGGGTTAAATCTAGACAGACCACATAGCACACAAACCATATAATTTAAGGTTTAGTGTGGATAATCTGATTTATTCTCTGCTTCACCTCCGAATAATGATAAGCTACCTGTCCAGATGTTATTCTGGTTTTTGTTTTACTTCAAAAATAAATTTGGAAGTGTATGTCAGAGTGGCTAAAGACTGTCTTTAAGATAGTGTTGTCATTGGAAGACAATAGCATGTAGAACATGCTGTAACTACAGTAGTGCTGCAATAGCTATTACTCATGTAAGAATCTTGGTTTTGTATTTTATCTTATACATCTTGACATGGAACTGATGCAACACTGTTTTGCCCCAGGTTCTGGTAACAAACACTTTTTGCTCCAGGTTCTGGTAACCAGGAAGCCATTTAAATATCTAAGTGTGACACAGAAATGTCAGAGACCTGTGAAATGGAGTACTGATCATCTGAATTATTATTAGTTTTTTCCATTATATTCAGTCCCTATTCTATTGCAGAATATGTCTAATTTGCTTTCCATCATCCCCAGCAATCTGTGTAGCTCTGTCCCTCATTTTAAGTAACAATGCTGTATCTTCCTTTGTGATGTACTCTAGGTTACCCTGCTCTTGCAGAGGGCTTGGACTAGATGATCTTTTGAGGTCCCTTCGAACCCTTGGGATTCTGTGATTCTGTATAATTATTGATTTGTTTCTCAAAATCTTGTTTCCAGGCTGTGTTTCTAATTCTTCCTAGTACCTAACATTTTATTTTTTTTTTTTTTTTTAAGATATATTTCTCTGATTCTTGGTTTATTTCCAGACCTTTACAGTTTTGTATCATTTGGAAAGTCAGAATTTTCCAAGGTCTTCATCTTCACCCTAATCCAACAGCTCACTGAACAAGGATAAAAGAGCTTGATTAGGAAAAGATCTAAGTTCTGTGTTTTGCTTGTGTCTAGTAACAATTATTTATAGCGAGTGTTTATATTGTGGCATGATCATTATTATTAGCACTGCAGCATTTCCAAATATTGAAGAAATAATGCTGCAAAATGCAGTTTATTTGAATATTAAAATTCTATACCCTTAATTCTTTGAAAAGAGTGGTCAAGGGAATAGATAACCATGACAAAAACATCCATTTAAATTCATGCAATAGATCTAAAACTACCAAAATTTATAGTGCTGTTCAGATCTGTCCTTTATTTATCATCATAATAACAGTAACTTATTTTTATAGAACAATGTTCCATGAAACAGGGTGAAATGAATAGGACAATAATCCTTGTCCTAATTTTTTCATAACAGACCAAAGCAAACAAGTTTTCAAAGGATAAAAGGTCCTTTTAAAATATGTACCTCTACCCTTATTCCCCTCTATACAACCTTTGCCTTCACAATGGTTCTTGAAACCTCTCTCTTCCCATCCAGTGGCAGTTGTTCCCTCTGTGCCAGCTTTTCTGCTTCTATGGCTTTCATAAACTCCAGAGTAGGTTGCCTTTAAATTCAGTTCAGCCACATGCTTCCCCTCTCTGCAGGGGAATTTAAGGAACAGCCTTCTCATATGGAAGGACTGTTTGGCTTTGGGGAGGTTTTCAATTTTGTTTTCTTTATAAGTGTGTGTATGTGTGTGTGCTCTCAGATGATTTCCGACACACAGATCACAGTTGTCTGATGATAGTGAGTAGTATGCAGTTAGTATAGGGTGAAAAAAGTCTAAAATCAAAATTATCTAAAATAATTTCTGTGCTGTTTGTCTCTCTTGTTTGGAGAGATTAAAATTCAGTTTAGGGTATGAAGTCTGCACAATTTACCTCCTACAACAGAACATAATTTGCCAGGGTGGAAAATCACTTTGCATACTCAGTGTGTTTTGCAACATCCTGTGTTCAACACATGGGTAAATGGCACCTTGGTAATTTGGGTAAATGAATTAAGATTTTAATTTGAAATTTGATGATTTTTGAGAAATTATATGTTCCTTCTGCTCCAAAGTGAGTCAAAACAGACTGATAACACTGCTGAGGTACATTGTTACTCTTCAAATGAACAGGTTGTTTTGGAAGCTTCAAATTTGTTTATGATTCTAATAGCACAGGCATCCTAGACACTTTTTTTTTTTTTTTTCATTCTGGGACAAAATATGAGTCAGATAAATGGGTTTGCTTTTTGTTTTTAATAGTTATTCAGTTTACTGGGAAGTAGCAAAAATCACAGGTGTCCCAAAAGCCTATAAGTAAGTCTAGTCTCCAGCTGTACCTAATTGAAATAGAAGATAATTCCGGGGAAGCAGGCATGGATAAACCTTCCAGAACTGCATGATTAGGGAGGATGGGAGTGGTTGTCTCTTACAACCAAAAATCAGTCTGTTTCCTAAAATAGAAATTAGTCAGCTCAAGCAAGACAATATTCAGCTGGCAGAGGTTAATCAAAAGCAGTAGCAATGAGTCTGCAGACTTGAAGACCATAGGCACCAAATATGATCTGAAGAGCGTAAGCCACATGACTATTTCTAAAAGGAAAGAAGAAAGTGGAGGGCATGGAAGAACACTGGTAGCACATAATATGAAATGAAGCCATACTGGGAAAGAATGGTCTTGGTCTTTGTGACATTTTTCATTTATGATGAATTCCAGTGTCCTTTAGGATGTGTTAAAGAAAAATGGCTAGCACTTCAGACGCGTAACACTAAAGATGCCTCCACACACACTATCTACAGCATGAAAAATGTAGCTTCAAACCAGGCATTTCTGGCACTTGACTAGCAACTGTGTTATCTAGAAGCAGTAGCAAGCAATTATCACCTTAAAGACACCTGGAAAAAATTCCTCATTTCCTATTGGACAAAACAGCACAGACTGTTGTATTTTAGTACAGAAACACTCACATCAGATCAGTTTGCATGATCAGACAGAAGCTAGAAACACTCTTTTGTCACCACCTTATCCAATGGGAGATATGATTCACTATCTGCTATCCTCCTTTCTTTCTAGCCAGGCGTCTCTGATGAAGTCCATTCCCCACTTTCCTCATCTGCTGAGTTTACCATTGAAATGTATGCTGAGAACTATATTCGAACTAGGAGGTCAGTTATGAATGGAGAAAAAATTACATTGGCTGCTAAATTAGAAATGGCTTCATGAAAGACAGGACAAACCATCTACATTATAACTTCCAAACTACTTCAGTGTCAGATCAGAAAAATGACAAATTACAAACCATCTTCCTGATTGATTCTACTGTATTTTGCCACATGTTGTTTTGCTATTTACTTTCTCTTTTTGCAATTCTTAACATTCTATACATATGTGTATACAAACACACACATACATATCTAAATACCTTTTAACTATTTTTGTGTCAGTTTGGTGTAAAGTAAAAAAAATCAGTGATAAAAAGCTCCCTTTGAGGGCAAAACTGAGCTTTTTTGCCTATTCAGAACTTTTAGACATAGGCTTTAAAACATTCTGGAGCAGCTGTCTGAAATTTCCTACTCATTGGGAAGTTAGGAGTTCTAGGCTTCAGTGTGTAACTCTGTTTCAAGAGAACAATCCATATCATCACTGCAACTTGAAATGTCTCTTCTTCAGGAAATGCACTTGTTTTGAAATGTCTCTTTTTCCTAAATCAGAATTAATCATTCAAACATCTACATTATCCACAAAATTAAAGTTCTGGCTGAAAGACATCAACATGACCTTGTAAAACATTTAGTTTTAATAAACTAAGGTTCTTAATTTTGACTTAACGCTTTAATTCAAATGATACAAAACTTCATACAAACTGTCTCAACCAGGTTTTTGGTGAAAATAGCAGTGAAACCACTGTTTCATTTGGAAAATCAGCATTTCTGACAGAAAATTATTCCATCATAAAAAGTTCTTTTTGCTTTAATGTAATTACTCTCAGAAGTTGATTTCTTTTGAACAAAATGGGATTGATTATGTGAATAACATTTCATTATATTAATCAGATTTTCTAGGCAGATCCATTACCTCCCGGTTTGCACACATCCTTTGACATCCCTGTTCACTAGAGATTCCAATGTTTATGACAAACTTTTTAATCCTAAATAATCTTTATTGCTTAAAATTTCTTTAATACATCAAGCATCTTTGCAGACCACCATCTACACTGGCCAAATGAGAACAGCCTGCTTTTTTCATACAGTCAAGATGAGCAATTCTGAGAGTAAGTGCTTCCCTGTGCTAAGCAGGAATACTGGGACAGCAGCAAATAAGGAAGTAAGCCAATCATCCCAGGGGAAAGCTGTGGTCTACAGGCTGTTAATTTTGATCACTCTGATTTTTAACTTTAATTGACCATCTAGTAATAAGACAGCATACTTGCCTCACTTTTAGTTACATTTTGATGTGATTTAAAAAAACTGGAGTACTGTCAAGATTTGGTAAGAATCTGCAAAGAACTTTGTGTTGCTTGAATTTGGTAAGAACAGATTTTTCTTTTCCTTTTTTTTTTTTTTTCCTTAGGGGGGAGTGAGGATATGGATGATAGAAAAAGCGGTCTTTTCATTTATATGATAATACATGTCTTTCATAGACAGTGACAGGCCTACAATAGAATGTTATTAAGTAACCTGCTGTCTGTAGAGATGCTTTGAATACAATTCTTTTCCAGCATTATTAAGTTACTGCCTTTGTTAAGTAACCAGTTTTGGTCAGTCCCACAAAACATGCCTTAAATAAGGTGTAACTGTACAATAGAACATTTCCTGTAAAGTTTAACCATGAAATAGTGCATTTTCATATTTAAGATAGGGACGATCATTAATAGCCTTAATGATTTACCTAGGCCTATGAGGGAAGAAAAAAAAAGGACATTTATAATAGTTCTTTTATTCTCCAAAGTAAAATCACAAGTTAGTTTGGATTATTTTTACTTGGCTCTAGCTACCTGAATGTTAACCTTTTAATTTAAGCTGTCATCCAGAAACTTTGTGTGTCAACGGAAAATGACACCTAGAGGTGGTGATTCATCCCACCTATCTAGATGTCAATGTTAGGACGGGATGAATCACACCCAAAGTTTCCATTATTTCACTGCTGACTACAGAGTGAGACCGAGCATCTAGTTTTGACTAGATACATAAGGGTGTTATAGGTATGTGAGGCAAATCCTACTTCTAGTGTGACAGAAAATAATAAATAATTCTTTGTGTTGCCTAATAATATTGCTTATTTCCAATTCAAATCTTGTCCTTCTGATGGCAGAAGAGATATCTCTCTGAGATCTTACAGTAAGAACCAGAACACTGAATTTTGGTCACTCCTTCTATAACTAGAAATCTTCACTGAAAGGTGTTTGCTCCTTGTTTCGCTTCATGCTGACAGCTACATGTGCAAGATTTTTTGGTCACTACTTTATGACTGTTACTGGAGACTGATAGCTTCTTCTTATAAAACTGAAATGTTGATGCTCAAAAATATGGTTCACTGGACCACACTGCCTTATTCCTAGGGACTATGACAGACAACTGTTTCTTAATTGCATAAAGAGTCCAGAGAAATTCAAAATAATGGGGAAACTGTTAGCCCTGGATATATTGTGCATACATAACTCCTTGCATGGCTAAAACCAAGTATCAATGAAGTTAGGTAGAATGTGCTTCATCATTAAAGTCTTACTTCAGAAACTGCACAATGACAACTAAAACTTTTTTCTTTTCTTTCTTTTTTTTTTTGATTTGAATGCTCAGAAGAGATAAGAAAGCCAGAAGAAGAACAGATGTGTTAGAAGTGTGAAATGGATTAACATCAAAGCCCCCTGGGAAAATCTGAAACATGAAATGAAGGATCCTGAATGACAAGAGCTATTCAGAATGCATTAAAAGCTCTGCAGTGCATTTTGGTGCTGTCTGTGCGAGCAATGCAAGGCCCTGTGTGCTAGGGAGAGATGCTGATAATGAAAGCTCTGTGAACTTCAGGGAAATCCAGTTCATCGCTGAGAACTCACCTTGTGTTACAATTTGAATGAGATGGTAAAAGCACCCGAACTAGTGATTGCCAATATTTATTGTCCCCAGTGCTATGAAATGAATAGATAATTTGTGCCTTGGACTAACAAGGCTATGGGTGAACTAGTAATGATTTAAAAATCAGAGCCTATTTTAGTAATACATTCTTTGAGTGTTTCAAGCTCTCTATTAATATTCATCAGTTGACAGATTAGCATGGATAATATATTTCGGTATGCTTAAAATCAGAAAAGATAAACAAGAAAAACAAATGTAAGAGATATTTCATGATTTTTATACAGATTCTTTGGAAGCAGATTACTTATAGCTTAGGGAAATTTATGTTTATAAATGGTACCTGAACTGGCAGGCACTGGTATCCATATATCTATTGATGGAAAGAGGTCACTGGTACTCAAAATGTGAAGGAGATTCTACAGGCTACTGCTGGGCTTTTACTTCATCTAAACTCAATTAAAGTCAAAGGAAGGTGGTCAAATAATACATAAAATATATCAAGATTTAGTCCTCACATCATTGCAGACTGAACTTACTGCAGTTTCAGAATATGAATCTCAGACCAGACATTTTGGACAAGTACAAGCCCAGCTGAAATTCACAGGAAAGGGGAGTCTTTCATTTTGCTACAACGGACTTCTGATAGGGACTCAGAAGAACTTAAGAGTGGAAAGATGGCCAAAGCTTTTTTCAGCACTTCACAAAATGTGAGTTGTATTAATTTCTGAATATCTCTCTTGTGCAGACATCATAATGACTTCAGTGAAAATCTTAGGCCTTTAAGTTCCATTCCAAGTCGTATTTTCATCCCACTGCTGATACAGAGCAAAGGGTGATTTAAGCTTTCCTTGGCAAGGTGCAGCTTTAGTCACCTGAAAGTCTAAGTCTAGGTGAAGAACAAAACAGAAAACCGAAAAAACACAAAACCAAACAGACAAACAAAAAACCCCACAAAGCAAAAGAAGGATTTCTCACAATCTAAAATCCAGGTCAGCCCTCAGAGATTACCTTCCCACTGGTGCAAATGTTTCTGCCTTCATCGATCTTTGCCAATTCTGGGACAAGTGCATCAGGTCTGGTACAAGAGAATTTATGAAGCAGACAGTTCCACAATTTTTAGCCTTTGTCTGGCAGTTCAGTTCATATATCGTTCAAAACATGTCATGAGCTTTAGAGAATTTCCAGCTTACTTGTGTATACTATCAACAAAACCTATAGACTAAGGTACATCCACTGCATCTGCCATACATGCAATTGATTGATTCTTTGAGATTCTTTTCTGCTTTTTTTGAAACGGCAAGGGATTAACTTGAAATGACACAACTTTCTTTTACTCTGTACTGGTAAAGCTTTCAAAAATGTAACCAGAGGACAGTTCTTTTTGATGCTTTTAAAGTAAAATAACATTCTCCAGACTTAAAGTTTTGTTGTTAGAAAAGTCTATTCTAACAGAATCTATTAGTTTGTTAATCAATAACCCCTGTTGATTGATTTCCTAATAAAAAGTGCATATGTCTTTACACTGTCTTCTACCAAGTTTAGTTATATTATTGGACTGGAATAATAATATATATTATTCAGTTATAATATATTATTGGACAATATGATTCTCTCACCCTTATTTGTGTTCACACAGATAATCCCATTATATGTTCAACATAAAAACTGTTAAAATGAGTATTCACTGAATGTATATTCCAGCATTGAAAGTTTTTGGCACAGACTGAAGTTAAAATTTTAAAGACCATGTGCTAGAGTTAGACACACAGGGAGAGGTTGGTCTTCCTTAATTTTAGAGTTATATAGCTGAACAACTCATCTTTGCCTCCCTTTATAGTCAACAGAGAAAAATAAGCTGTACAAGAGAGCCATTTGCCTGACATTTTAAGGGTCTATTTAAACATGAAACGAATCACAATCTAGATTTTATTTCTAACTAGCAACTATACAGGGAGTGTCTAACTTAGTTGTAGACACCTAAAATGTTGATGTTAGGTTTTTTAAAACTAGGTTTTTGTAAAACTTGTCCTTGTTTCCATCAGTTTCAATGGAACTGAGCATTACCATGTCAATGGTATAAAACAGATAGGCTATCTATCTGTGTTAGGAAAAAAAAAAAAAGGAAAAAAAAAAAAGGTTGTTTTGACCTAAAAGATGATATATCTCCCAAATGATGATATTTGAAACACTGAGATACAGAGTTCAGTCTACTGAATTGCAAGTGGAATGCTGAATTAAAAAATGATAAGCAGTTTTCAAAATTATTCTCTATGTAAGTTTGCCACGTAGCTGA
This sequence comes from Psittacula echo, assembly GCF_963264785.1. Taxonomy (NCBI): domain Eukaryota; kingdom Metazoa; phylum Chordata; class Aves; order Psittaciformes; family Psittacidae; genus Psittacula; species Psittacula echo. Next base: position 7,571,023 of record NC_137742.1, on the reverse strand, counting down.
CATATATTTTCTTCAAAATAAGAAGAGTTGTGTCTATGGGTATATCTAAGTGCCTTATCATCTTGTTGAAGATGAAATTTCCTCTTTTGTCTTTATGAATCTATTATCTGCAGCTGTACTTCAGTTTTGTGATAGTCAAAATAAATACACTAGGACTGGAGATTTTAGAGACTAGAATTTTGAATCATGCTTCATGTAATATAATTTCAGTTGCACTGGCATTCATGTAAAAGTACAAAAGACCTCTTCAGTGTATGTATTGTAAGACACTTTATAAGCTAAAGAGTAATTGAAGTATCCATGACAGTTTGCAGGTGCAGTCTAAGATTTTTGAATTAACTGTTTAATCTCATGAGATGAGCTTGTACCTACTATTGTAACGGCTGTGTCAGATTCAGCCTTTTCTGAAAATCTTGGTAGACAAAGATGTCTCAGTTTGGTTGTACAGGCATTGTGGAGCTATTAGCTATTTTTGAAAATCTAAATGCAGCTTTTTCAATACAGCAGTGAAACAGAAAACAGAACCAATGCAGTTCTTGCACACACTGGATAAATTATAAAATAATTAGTCATGTTTCAGTTTAAATAACATGAAAAAACTCCTTTAATTTAGATTCTTAATTAATATTTGAAGAATTAATCAATCAATAATTATAACTATCATTATAGGGTGTAATTGTGCTTAATTGGAGGGGCTGATTAATGATCAGAATAAACCTTTCAAATTCTCACACTTGAAAAGGGTGGGAAGTGATGAATTCCAGCCCATAGAGTAAAAAAGCAATATAAAGATCATAGAAGATATGCGTTCAGCTGCTTGGCCACAAATTGAAAGTATACGATTGAAGTTCTTAAAAGATTTCCATTGTTAAGCTTATATACTATTGCATTACTAATGTATGAGAAGGTTTGATCAGTGTGAGCAACATGTCCCTTCAGAAGAACATAAGTAATAGCTTTTCTGGAAATGACAACCCTTGTCTCTTAATCCAAAATGTAAATTTTGGTACATATAATTACAATTCTGCACGCCTCTGCTTGGATCCTGCCTAGTCCTGTAAATTCCTAACATTTTTCTCACAGTTCAACAAGAATTTGGAGTTTATGACTTTGAGTAGAACAGTAGCTGTCCCATACATAACAACTTTGTTAAGTGTGCTGTACCATGCATAATTGTGTAATGCATTCTTGGTCTCTTTTCAGCAAGGGGAGAGACCAGATGTGTCTGGTTCCTGCTCTAGGGGTACTTCCTGATTTTTTTCTGAACAGTGTTTAATGCCACTGCTTCCCCCAATCTAGCACCACCGAGTTAATCTGCTTAGTCATTTGGGGATGAAGAAAAGAAGTGGAAACACAAAAATTTATACTATTAAGTGAGACTTTAACTATATCCTTTATTGCCCGTTTAGCTATGGAAAAAAAAGTGTAAGGAGAATATCATGCTTTAACACACTGAAACAATGTATTGAAGATAGTAAAAATGTTCCTTGGAACACAAAAGCAAAAACGAGCCTTATAGAAGTTACCTGAGAAGGTAAATTCCTTTTCAGGGTTGCTGTTGTTGCTAATTTACTTCCTTTTGGGGAAAGGGAGGAAAATGTGAAATGAGAGTGAGAACAGACAAAAAAGGGGACATAAGCAGAAAGCCACAGCTAACCTACAAATTTCAGTTTCTTTTTTCTGATTCTGACTATACTTCCCAACCTGCAGAAAACATTCACATCACACATTCCTATTAGCTCTCAAAGACCCTGTACCTTAAGATGTTGCTTTAGCTGCCTTTTTGGTGACCATATCATAGCAGTTTTGTGAAAGAAATTATCTTGTCAGGCTGACCCAGACTGTTATTAAACAGAAGAGTAAAGCTCGAGGCAAAGTAATGGAGGAAATGAGCAGGACAAAGAAATTAAGGAGTGAAAGCAGAAAATCAGCTTGTATATTGCACACATTTGGGACTCATTTGAGACTGTGGATGGAGCCTTTTTTCCTGACCCAGTCTGCAAAAGATTTCCTCTCAAGGACAACAGCAATATCATAACAAATCTCTGAGTCCTAGAAGTGAGGATTGCTGATTTGGTCTAGCTTAGGAAAAGTGTGTGCCGCAGCTGCTCACTGTTTGTCTGTGGTGGGGTGAGACGAAACACTTCAACTTGCAGGACCTCAACCTTCAGGACCATCACTCTAGCACCTCTCAAGAGTGCAACATTTATCAAACATCTGTATGAAAGTTCTGAGCATAATTGCACTATAAGGTGGTTTTCATTACGGCGACTCTGAATTCATGATACGCAGTTACGCATCAGGCAACACGTAGTCACAGTCAACCTTCCTTTGGCAAAGAAAATTGGAGTAGACCCTTGCAGCTTGATCTTGCAAAGCACTAAGAACCTGGATGATAACTGAGCAAAAGATTTAATTGGTAGTTCAAAATTTAATCATGTTCCTGTGGATTTCAGTGAAAACATGCAAATTTACTGTAGCTCAGAGATCAGTATTCTTTATACAAAAAAACAATATAAATCTTATTCTTCATTACAATGCACAGCTATGCAAATACAAGAACTTCTAGAAAGAGTGGAAAATAAAGCTCTAACCTCCAGTCTGATTCACAGAGCCCCATCATTAGTCAATACTAGTATATCAGGATTAGTGTTGGAACTATTTTCTGGCACTGAGGCCAAGTGGTACAAAATGATTTGTCTCCACACTGTTAAACTATTTTAACCTCGAAGAATGGGTGATAACAGCTAAGCTGCTACCTGGGAATGTCCCTAGAACTTAAATCACCCTAAATTGTTCCAGGAATTCTGGAAAAGAGTTATTTTTTTCCCCTTAATTAACCAGAGACTCTATCATAGTATTTGAGCTCTGATACCTGGAAAGATTCCTGAACACAGATTAATTTATCATCATAGGTAATACATTAAACTAATCTTTACACTGGAAAAGACAACAGCCAGGTAACTGCTGAGAAGAGGAACTCAAAAATTAAAGGTGTATCTCAGACTAGACTGGTACGAACTGTGGAATTGCTGAGTACTATTGTTTCATTTGTCATTCCTTTGTGAATGGTGTACAGCAAGACAAGATGTTCGGAGCTGCCATCAGGGTCAGAATGAAATCCAGGAACTTTCTAAAGATGGCTGTGTTTGTAAGCCCAGCTACATGGGAGAAAAGCTAGAAAAGCAAATGCAGATGCAACAGTAAGATATCTTGCACTGTCTGTTCTAGCAGCTTTTGGCTGAAGCTAGTAGAATTAATTTCTAATGGTCTCACTAAAGAAGTATTTGCACTAGTCTGAAACACCCATATCCTGTTTCAAGTAAGGTTAGGCCACAATGCTGGATCAGCAGTGTTAAGTGAAAGAGTCTGTGTTTAAAACATACCTTAATACCTTGTCTGTCTGCTCCCAGCCCCATTTCTGAGCTCTATTACTCAATGTAGCATTTGAATAAAATAGGCCTTTTTTTCACCATGGAAATTGTATCCAGCTGCTATATTCAGAGGTGTAAGCAAAACCCTTTATTTTCATACCTCATGGCTTCCTGGACAATTACATACTTAACGTCAGTCCCTTACACCTTGCATCTAAAGTGGTATCTACATCCAGATTCTAGATTTAATACAAACTCAGGGAACAAAAAAGAAAAAGCTAAATTAGTTATCCAGGTTCCAGGTTCTTTTGTTAAAGGGGTCTTCCGTCATTAATTTCTGAGAAGCTCAATTCCGTAGGCACACTGAGAAGCTAAGGAAAGTAAAACCTAGGTTTTGAATCCCATTTCAAATTTTGGCTTGAACTAGCAGCTTTGCAGCTCCAGATTTGGGTTATATTATGGCAGATAGACATGTACCCAGCAAAGTTTAATCAAAAAACTAAGAATCCATGAAATATACAGATCATATCAAAAGCAGATGGCCACGAGTCAGGATAATGAGTATATGGAATGCAGGCTAAGTGGCAGTCAGTACATCGTCTAAATCCTTTTCTGCATCTGTCTTTTAATCACTTTGGATTTCAGGTCTCCATCTGTAAAATGGGAATTATTACTTATATCCCTTCATCCTTTGTTTATTAAAAAAAAATGTCACATGGGACTGTTATGTTTTGCTGCATCTTATAGATGAAATGCTGATCCATACTGGGGCCCCTGGGCACTACTGCTGTATATATGAATTCATGGCTATCATTTTCACAGAGGGAGAATATTGACTGCAGGTGGGGAATAGGTAGCCAAAGCAGATTAACCCTTAAGCAGCAAGGATCCTGTTTTCCAATCCTTTGTAAGAAGGAAAAAGTACAAAGAAAAACAGAAAATATATGACACATAAGATGAATAATTTTTAAAGGGAATGGGTTTGAAAATTTCTCCACAATGCATCAGCAGCCTGTTTGCAAGCATCAATTTTTTTTTGTCTCCTTTACACATCTTTTAGCGAATTTCATGCCAGTGGAACATGCAGGATTGACATTCTTGAATCTCCTTTTTATCCATAGAAAAGATAAAGCACAGTCAGAAAACATGAAGCTTCCGTTAGATTTTCAGGCCAACATGCCTTCATTTGACCTGAAGGGACACCTCTACAGCAGGGAAAAACAGTTTAGTCACCATTCTCATTTTATCCTTGGCCTTGATGCTGATATTGTTATTCTGAGAGTTGAGTGGGATACTTTGGTTTAAGCATGATATGGGCACCTGTTCTCCCTGCTGCTGCTATCCAACTCATTTCACTTGGGCCAACATACAGTCTTCTGAAAACCTCTTTCAGTCACTTCCAACTAGAACACAGTTGCAAGTTCATTACAGCCTGAAACCATGAACCCTGATTTAGAGGGCTACACAGGCCAGTGCCAGTCTTCCAAAGCCATCCAGCCATCCATAACACTGATGCCTTGCCCCAGTATGCCTCTGTGAAATATTTTCTAAGGGGCATAGATGAAATTTGTTTTTTCGAAGACCACCAGCTCTCACTACTGTCAGTATAATATGGTCACTAAATTCCCAAAGACAATATTACTGCAAATCACCTCAAATGTGCTGCGGGCGGTAGAATGATCCCATAATCAAAAAGCTGGGTCTTTGAGGACAAGTTTAATTACTTTAATCTATACAGCCTGGAAAACATAATGGTTAATGGGGTAATCTACTGAAGTATGTGGAATTTTAAGTAGTATAGACTATGCCACCGTATGACACTAGCCTCAGCACAGCAGAGATGATAAAACCAAGAGCATAAATGGTGACTGAAGAAAGTCTTAGATGTTCATAAATCAATAATTGATAAAACGTACTCTTGTGTAACTAAATAGAATTTTATGTTGCAGGTAGAATAAACTGATTACATGATACTACAGTGCTCAGTGGAACTATGGAATGAGCTTCATTCATTCACTCTAATTGCTGAATATTTGTATACAAATGGCTGAAACGGTTCTATCAGTTTTGTAGTCTATAAAACTGCTAAAAATCCTACCCTTTGAGTCCACAGATGAAAGCCATGATATTTTCCCAGCAAGGGGCTCCGTGCTCCAGGAAAAACTGAACATCAGCAGATATATAGAGGTTGATGTTCTGGATGTATCTGGCCATTAAAGATTTCAAAGTGCCTTTCTCATGGGTAGAGGTGTTAACTCCTTTCTCTTGGCTAGATTCCAACCTGGGTAACAAGCCACCTGGACCAGATGCTGTAGGAGCTTCAGGAAAAAGTGGCTAGGCTGCTAACAGAAATGTACAATCTCTCATTAATATCTACATGAGATGTTTTATCTGTCTTTTAAAAAGACATTAGGGATGATCCTGGGAATTACACACCAGTGAGCCTTACTTCAGCAAATGGACTTTAATGATAATTAAAAGTAGGATTATAAAAAATCCTAGATAAGCATGATATGTTACAAAGAAATGTGTGTTGTTTAAAGGAAACTCAAGCTTCTTTAATTTACTAGAATTCTTTGAAAGTGTCAAATAAATACTGGATAAAGGAGAACTGGCTGACATAATCTTTTAGGACTTTCAAGAACCTTTTGAGAAATTCTCTCACAAAAAGCTGTTAAGGAAGCTAAGCCATCATGGAATACAAAGGAAAACACATTATAATGGGGCAAAGACTGGCTAAGAAACAGAATGCAAAGAAGAGGAATAAATGCTTCATTTTAAGCATAACTTGGCAGGAGCACTTATTATGTGCTCAGTTTTTATAGCTTTGGTGTGCTTTTGTTTTTATTTATTTTTCTTTTTGTCTTATTGTTGGTTGCTAATTATTTTGTTGAAAGTTTTTTTTTTTTTGCATGAAATTGAAATTATCTGTTAATGTTCTATTTGAGAAACGTAAAAACGCTTACATTTCAACAAAGTAAAAGTAGATTTTAAAAAGGACGTTAGTCAAGTGTGGGTTTCTAGAGCCAGATCTTGCGATAACGTGCTATGCGCAGTAGCCACAGTGTTCTAGGTCTATTACCAGTTAGAAGCTACCTGTTGACCACAGCAGACAGTGTTAGATGACTCAGATGATCATATCCATGTTTCTGGTTTGCTAAAGTAGACAGTCTAGGTTTGGGTGTTAGCTGGGAGACATAAGACAATTGGCAGAGCTGCGGGATGCCTGTAAACTGTCACTTTTCACCAGCTTATGTTTATAGGGTATGTTCCCACTCCATACCACACATCTTCAGTCTTAACAGTAGATAAAAAGATTAAAATTTCAAAGATATGGATTAATCTTGTATAAGATTTCACTGTTGTTTTTGGTGTTTTTTTTTTTTTTCAATTCAGACTGCATTGCTTTTTTCAAGGCCCTTTCCAGTATTTTGCAGAGCAGGACTGTGTTATGTGAGGCTGCGGCTATCTTTGCCTTCTTTGCTATGTGTCTACCCTGTGTGTTCCCTATCTGTTCCCTTGTAAGGCAGTTCTTGCAAAATGAAAGTCTACAGAGAACAGGAATAGAAGGGTGACATGGTCTCTGTCACTCCGAACAGAAAATGTTCCAGTGGTGTTTTTTTTCACACCTTGTAAAATTTCAATTTTCCCTTTAAAACATGGATTAAACAATGTTGCCAAAAACATATGCTTCTGTGTCAAACATTTCACTTATTCAGGAATCTAGAGGCAGCTGGAGAGTTCTCACTGCCAAAGTGACTTCAACAATTGTCTCTTTCACATTTAATTGGAAACATGTTTGTTTCAGGCGTAGGTGTGGATGACCAATATGTGGCAGTGTTAATTTCCCTCGCTATTCAGTGTACATACGTCCTAAGTGACCATTCTTAAATAGCTTGAGGAAAACGATCTGAATCCACTGCCAAAGTCTCCTGTGCTCCTGTAAGTCTATGATTTGCTATGGCACAGATTTCATCTGCTGATTAAAGATGGGAGTGGTCAGCATGAGATAAGACATCACCAGTCTCTTGCTTCTTGTAAGACGTGCAGTGAGCTGCACCAGAGGGTTACGGATGAGTTACTGAAGGTGAGGGCCTTCTTATTACATTAGCTTTAACCATTACTAAAGCTCAGTTCCAATATTTGTTGCCCTGTGGATATTTCCTTTGGGTTTTTTCTGTCGTGTAAATGATCTTCCTCACACTACAGTGCTCTAGCCAATCTAGGTAAAAACCTTTCTGTCCAGTCACACTCTAGTTCACAGTGTTTAAGGAACCTCCTTTCATTCCCCCTCACCTCCCACTATTTATCTGGGGTGAAAGGGAGGATGTTAATATTTTTAGTAGGATCTTACTTGAAGACAAAAGCCAACAAGTAAAATCTCATAGTTTTTCACATCTTTTTCAGCCTCAATTTCTGTAGAAATGATTGTGGCAGTTTTTCCCCAAGCTCCCTTCCTTTATCCCCTTTTAAACAGCTGAGTTTGGTTTGAACCTCATGTTTGCTTATGTTTCAGGAAACAAATCAGAGGAAGGTTATATAACTGTAACACCAAAACCAGTCTGTATCAGTTATTTCAAAGAAGAAAGGACGAGAAACAAGAAAACAAAATTCAACACATACTGATAAGCTAATTTTCTCACGAGAGGCACATCCTCCCTGCCTTTGAAACTAAGAAGACTGATAACACCTGAAGATTGAAGGTTATCAGTTTGTGAAGCAGGACCCATTCTGGGGGTGTCACAGGGCTGAGTGTTTGGTTCTCTGCATTGCAGCAGAGGTGCCATATCACCCAGGGCATCATTACTGGGTGCATGTGCAGGGCTGGGGTAATATCTTTGAGAAACATGACATATATTGACCTACAGGAGAGGCTCAAAACTTGACCTTTTCTACTTCATGATAAGCTGTCATGTCAGATGGTGATATCATCCCTCTATCCCTTTTAATGCTGGATCACTATAGCACTCTTTACTAATGCATAACCACTTTTTCTTTCTTCTTTTAAGTTCCATCCCACTGTTTCTTCTGTCTGCTGCTTCTATTACAAATTTTATTTCTCTGCATGTTTCTAGGTACATTTCTAGTGGCTCCTAGTAAGTGTGTGCATGCAGGAGAATATATGTATGTAGATTTGAGACTGAGAGAGTGCATACCTTCTGTTCACAAAGAAACCTGGGTAGTTTACTACTATTTTTGTGTGTTATTCTCCAAGTACGATGAGCACTTTACAGATATGTAAACAGTTGCATACACAAAAAGCTTCTAATCAAAACTTGTTTAAGACAATGCTTGAGAGAAAGGCAAGGCAGCAGAAACAGTCAGGGAGAATGGAGGGCAAGGAGTATGGAGATCAAATTCTATTGGGAACTACAGGTTTTCATATTCTTGGTGGAAGGATCTTTGAGTTACAAGGCCTGAAACTGCTTCTGGACAGGTGCTCAGAAATACCCCTCTGTGCCCTCAACAGATGTAGGTACCACACACCTTTTGTCACTGTTAAATTCCTTTTTAAAGCTAGGGTGAGTTTGCTAATGAATATTCTGCTGATATGTTTTTCTTTGTGCTTAAGAAATCTTATGGTATGATAGCATCCCAGATCTCCGTGTCTTATCAGCCGACCCCCAAACACACACACACACACCAGTGCACCAAGCGGGATTCGGCTCTTGCCGTACTGTGTGAGCGAACGAGGGATATCGCCATCTAGTGGGTGTTTGTCAGGCAGAAAACCAGACTTCGTACGCATGGCCGCTAAGGAAATTCTGCCTCAAATCAGCAAGTGTGAAGACAGATATTTGAAAGGAATGGAAAACGAAAAACTGACTCTCAAACCGGTTTTCTGAGGGAGCACAAGGAGCATTTGCCCTCTCGCTCAGCCTCATTCAGACCCTATGTCTATGTGACAGGATGCTCTGCGAGGTAGGGATATACTCTAACCAGAAAAACAAAACCCTGAAGCATTCTTTGCCCCTGTGTTAGGAGCCAAGACCCCTGACATGTTTCCCCTTCATTATGCCTGGGCCGGAAGGCACACACACGGCTACAAAAATGATGAAGGATAACATTCATCCTAGCTTCAAAACTGCTGCTCCTTTCTTAGCTGCAGGGCTGGGTGGACACCTTTTCTATTGTTCCGACTGATCACTAAAGCCTTTTACTCATGAGTGGACTTTTGCAGCTAGTATTAAAATAAAAGAAGGGTTATTCATACACAGGCAGCTGGAGCGATCTTATCTGTCAGCCCCACGGAAATGAGGAATTAAATAGTAATAATCATCATCATAATAAAATTAGCCCTTTCTTTCTTTAGAAACATCCATTTGCAGCCGCTGCGCTGCAATCAGTGGTGTGGCCGCAAGGTACCAGGACCCAGGAGTGCTCAGCGGGATGACACCCTCCTGCTCCAATCTGCCTCATATTAACGAGCTGCTTGACTGGGATGCGATGTTGGCCGAGCAGCAGCTGCTCGGAGTGCGCTGTTACAGGGAATTAGCCGAAAGTTTATTCTTAGCTCTTCCTCTCAGCTCTGGCAACATGTTCAACAGCTTGTGCATTTTGTAATGCCTCCTTTCATTGCCATGGCAACCGTTAAAACTTAAGGTGTGTACGACTTGCACGCTTTTAATGCTGCAGGCTGCTGGCAAAATGAAACCCTTGGTCTGTGCTGCTTCTCATTGCTGTTGATTCAAAGGGCCACAGTGTTCTGGGAAAGCAACTGGGAACATGTGTTTGCAAAGTACTTTAGGCACAAGAGTGTGATTCAGTGTTTAAGAGAGACTGTAAATCTGTTTTTTCTATCTAGATAGTCATTTGAGCTGGGGTAGAGAAACTGTTCCTTCTGGCTGAGTTGCTTCTCCTCTCCATGTTGTCCTGAACTGGCTTTGGCAGAGACCATGTGTACTGCTGTCTCAAAAAATGCAGCTTCAAGTAGTTTGCAAGCAGTCAGGTAATGGGAAGGGCAATAAAAGCTGCATGATCACAGGAAGATCGATAGGATGTGACTTGGGGCTGACGAACTACCAGCTTCTACCAAATGGCAGATTAAGCAGCCATTTCCCCCTTGAAAGAATTTGCTGTTATACCTGAGTTACTCACAACAAGCAGTCTGATTTGCCATTCAGCTCCTGACTGTGCAAGTCTACCTCGAAAATAATTAAAAAAAAAAAAAAAAATAAAGGAAAAAAATAAAATTGGGCTTCCTGGGGGCTGAATCTTCAAAACGTCACTTAGGTAAAGTGTCACTGAACCCTTACATAGCTTTATATCACCATGGTGGGTATACCTAGCCCAACTTTGGCTGAAGGAGTTGCATCAGGTTGGAGCTCTTGCCTGCAAAAGCAGACCCTGCATTACATTGAAACATTTCTTAGTGAAGACATTTTTCCTTTCTACAAAACAACTTTGCTGTGAATCAAACCCTGCAGCCACTAATAACTGTCCCTATGCAGAAATCCTACAGAATGGAAAAGGTTGGAAACCTATAGGGGTTTATAGAAATTAAATTGGATTCTACAGAAATTACTCTAAATAGCCCTTCTGTAGAATTTTCACATCATATGATAAATGTGAAGGGAAAATAATATCTCTGCAAATAGAATTGTTCAGATTGGTTTAAAAATCCTATAGAAAACTTATTTTTCTATCTTAATTTTGCTAAGACTTTTTGTTTGCACCAGTGGCTTGAAATCATAAATCTCAAAGCTTTTCACAAAGAAAGAGCACAACTGTATGGAGATCACATAGCCTACCTAGTGCCACTTTCCATGCTTGGGAAAATAAAACCAGGTAGTCCTGCACTCTGGGGTCACCTTTTCAAACAGGATGCTTGTAACATTAGAAGCTGTTCCTTTCTGGTTTGAGGAAAGAATGACAAAAAGTCCTAAACACCTCCCCTTTTCTCTCTCCCTCCCAGTGCCTAATCTTCCCAGAAACAGGGGACTGTGACTCATTTTAAGCTGTTCCTTCAACATGACTTCGACTCAGTGGTGTGCCCTACAACCTGCAGAGATTTGGAGCCGATTAGATTATAATTGCAAAATTTTTTATTTTTTTTTTTGTGCATTCATCAGCTTTTTTTTTGTTGTTGTTTAATATCCTTAAATGATAAAAATACATGGAAGCAGAGAGCATGGATAGAACAAGTGCATTGCTATCCATATGCAGTTTTGGGTTCTTGTTGGCTTTTTTTCTGGTTGTGCACTAGAACCTGTTAAAAATCTTTGTATTTTTACAACACATTATTGAATGTGTTGCATTCAAACTGGCATCTCCAGCTGCTATATATTTGGTGGTTAGTAATCTTTTCCATTATATTTTGAAAGGAACAGATTTCTTCCTGTCTGAAATAAGCAGCCAGCTACAAGAAAGCAATGGCTACACTGTGCTTTGCTGTTTTGTTGCATGCTTAAAATACTGGTTCTCTGAGAAATCTGCAGGTAATACTGAAACACGACCACTTCTACTGCTAGAAATTTTAAGCATCATCTACTGAATATCCCCATCGTTGTACTGACCTGAGTAAAATTGCTTTGATTTATGCTATATATGAGTCTGGGGTTTTTTTCTTGCTTTAATTTTTTTTAGTTTGTTATTTTATCTTTTCTTTTTTTATCTTTTTAGTTCTTATTTTCCACTCCAGTGCATGAACGAGTCCAGGGCAAGACAAATCTCCTGATAGGGAACAGTGGGTGATAGTGCAGTATGCACCCTACTACCCTGGGAGGAAGGGGAATCTGCATTGTGCATCACACCCAGAGGGATTATTTTGTGTTGGGATGCTATAGAAAGCACACTGGCCTGAAATTCAGCCTTAGGATTGCTAAAGAGAATACTATAGATCTAAAGAGATGGGAACAGTGATCACAAATGTCAGCCTAGTCTGTTTGGGGGATGTCACAAGGGGAGACAGAAGAAAAACTGGACTGGCACAGAAAAGCTTTAAAAGAACTGTACTTCAGTAAATTTCTTTAAGAATATCTACTAAAGCTTGTAATTAAAAATAGATGGCAAGATAACACCAGTGAGTAAGACTGCCCTGAACTGTTAATCTAAATCGATCAGGGCAGCATTTTCTTACCTTCAGAAACGGAATCTCAAACCTTCTGTACTTGAATACGTGTGTGTATATACACTTCACTGGCAGTTTAATTTCTAGTTGCCTCTACGGTTTCGAGACATTTTCTCTGAATAATGTGAGTTTAGCAATTAGTCAGCTGAAAAATGCACTCTTAGCACAGCGTACTGCTACCCAACAGTTTATCCGAGCACCAGAGGGAGATAAACCACAGTTCTGGCAAGTCTTAAGGCCTTTTTTCTGTTTTCTCAGGCTTGTATGGAGGAAGGAAAAGAATGTATCAAATGCTGAGGACAGACAGTTGCTCCCAGTGCATCAAACAGAGCTGGCTGGGGCCATATCTCTAGATTCATTATATAAAAATAAGATTGTCACAATCAGGACAGCAGTCAACAGGGATAACAAAGGAAATAAATCCAAGATCCATTAAAAACAAAACTACTGAAGCCTCTTTAGTAACAATTTTCCCATCACTCTGCAAGTTCCCACACTGTCCCAGAATGTTCCTGCTGCCCTCTATGCCCCTAAGCATGTCTGCAAGGTAGTGCAAAGTCACTGTATGCAGAAGTGGGTCCTGAGCTATGCGTTTGGTGACTGTTGGGCTGTAGCACCTGATGACAACTTATCAGGCATCCTTCCAAGAAGAACATCTTTTCATGGACATGCTGTTTTGGAAATCGATCACCTAAAAAATTACCACTTTTGCTAAAAAAAAGCTTAAGTACTTAGATACAAATTTTCATCTCCCACAGTTAGATGAAACAGGCTAAGAGCTCCAAAAGTTTGGCAGACAGAGGAATTAGATTCAGACAGAATGACCATGATCACAAAGGTTTTGCTTCTGTAGGAAGTCAGGAACCAAAATAAAAAGAAAAAATAAAAAGAAAGCTCTTGAACTTATATTGGCAAACATAAGAATCATAGATCTGGATCCTCACCTCTTATGAAGTCTAAAGGCAATAACAGCTCAGGACAAAGACTGCAATACTCTTTGAAATGTTATGGGGTCCTAATATCTGCTCAGCTTTCATGCTACTTGGCAGAGAAGAGTATAAGTTGTTTGGGTTACAAAACAAGCACTATAGCCAGTGCTGAAATCGATAATACTATGCCTGAGAGCAAGTCCTCATGGTAGAGATAAATAACCACCACATTGTCTTCTCACAGGCTGGCAGGCAGTTTGGGAGGGAGAGCAGCCAGAAAGGAGAAACTAGGGCAAGATTCTGGCTGTCCTGCTCCCTGGTTGAATTGTCACCTTCTCATTTGTCATAGGCTTTATGTTCACATTGCAGGGGTCAGATTGTTCCCACATAAGTCAAAAAACACCAGGACCATTCTCAACAGAGACCTTCTTGCAGAGAATGAGAGGAAGTATGTGCTAGGAAGCCAGTTTTATTTCTAGGACTGTGCATTGGCTCAGAGGCCTCTATTGCTTCTAATTTTGATTCACTGGCAGTCTAGTGGCCATATATTTTTTTCTGTGGCCAGCAAAGCGAAAGAGACCCTTTCAGAGGCCAGTCCAGAGCAAGTCTATAGGTGCAGTTTCACCTCCAGTTTCAACTCATCTGTTCGTGCAGGTATCAAGAAGGCATGAACACGTATTTCATTCTGTTCCCAGCTGTGCATTAAACCTCCTCTCATGCCAGTAACAGAACTTTTCCTAATTGTTTATTCTTTGTCTGAATGTCTTTCAGTCAGGTCTGTCTAACTGCAAGGCCATCTGAGTGCCAGTGCTGTGGCACAGGGGATAGCTGTCCCATTTCATAACAGTGTAATCTTAGATTTGCTTAAAAGTGACCACACCCTGATTTAAATTAAACACCTAAGCTAATTAGCATCCTGAAACTAAGGTGTGTGGCAGCTGAATACTCACGTGACTGTCGTCACCATTCTGTTGTTGTCCCAAGATATTTTCTTCTCAAGCTGTTCCCTAGGTTCTGCTGGCCCCAAGTATTTTTATATGGCTACTCAGTAAACTGGATCAAAGAACTCAGCTAAAAAGTAGTCTGTTCACAAAAAAATGGTAGTTTTCTAGTTCACCCTTCTGGTTCATGCTGACTGTGTAGAGGTGTGCAGGAACTGTTTGGTGAAAAGCTGAATTCTGCTCTCCACTTCAAGAGTTGCTGCTGTGGCTCTAAAATACTGCTTTACCATGGCAGCTCCCAGTCATACTCTTCCATGTCCCCTCTGCTAGAATAGACATGAAAAAAAGACTCCTAAATAAAGTTTAACGTGAGGAGAATTTTTTTAATGAAGATTTTGCAATTTGTTTATGATCCTTTTATGACACAAAAATGTTTCCAAAGATACCAGAACCAAGCTTCAGAGTCACAACCATTGCATGGCTTTTATTAACTGATGTGTGTACTATACATAAACAGTATATCTCTAAATATTAGTTGTTGTTATCGAACCCCTGTGCTTCCTAGTGCAGTAATAACCTGTACAAAGACTAACTTACTAGTATACAAGATCCAATTGTGTATCTTCCTCAAGGGATGTTTATCTTCACAGCATGATTGCTAAGATAAATGCTAAAGTTTAAGATTCAGAAGTGCTTACTTCAGGGCATTATGACAAGACAACAAAAATATAAACTTGACAGAAGAAAAGCTTATGCATATAAATTATGTAGCCTTTTAATTGAAATATATTTCATAACAGATTTCATAGCCAGCAGATTATTTTTCAAGGCATTTCTTTTTTTTTTTTTTTCTTAAATAATAATTTGTAAGAGGCACTTTTTTGCTCCCTGTAGTTTTACAGAAATATAGACAAAAAAAATCCTGAACGGTACAGCGTTGCAATTTTAGCCATAATAGTCAACATGACAATTAGAACAGTTTGTTACGAGGACAGGGAATAGGACTGTCTTCAAGAAATACGCTGCAGCGAGCGCTGTTGACTCACCACCATCGCACCCTGCTTCTTTTCATCTGAAGGGGAGCAATGCCACACAGCAGCTGTTGCAGGAATAGCAGCCACAGCAGACTGTTTTCAGCAATGATAAGCCAGGCTGAGAGGCTTATTTTCAGTTTTCGGTTTATGGGGTTTCTGTGTGCTGTTTGGTTTCTTCCTTAAGAATTATGTGAATTTTTTAAATTCTCAGTGATTCCCGTAACCCAAAAGAAAGGTTTTGTGTGTGTTTCGTGGCAATGCAATCCTCTTGAAAGCCAACTACCCCAGTCCAGTGTAAAAAGGACTGGTTTTGCCTGTGAGATTAAAAGCAATGTCGAGAGCTGGCTTTAGTGTGCATAGCCTTGACCCATGAATTTTCCATCTGCATTGCTGACTGTAGTCCTGTCTGTGACTTAGGCTTTCCATACTTACTCTGCAACTAAAAAGGACTGAAAATGAGCTGTCCTGGAAGCCTCAGTTCCACATGTGCCCTGTCTGCCCTATTTTCACCTGTGTCTGATAAAATAGATGTGCTTAACAGATCTCTGTAAACATCCACCTGCATTCCTGGGTAACCTGCATGGAAAAAAAGTCAAACTGCGCTTGGGAGTAGGTACAAGTCAGCATTTCACTGACAGACATCACTCAGAAAGAGAGGGCTATGGGTTCTGCTTCAAGAAATTAAGAGAAATTAGATCAGCAACAGCCCTTCAAGCAATTTAATTGAAGATCTTTCTGCTTTTATATCTGACAGCTCCCCCTCTTTCCAGAGTTGTTATTTAATCTAGCCGCCAAGTCACATCTGCAGTTTTAATTAGCATGTGTGTGTCTCTCTTGTTTTTCCTTCTCTGTGTAGCACACTGAGCACCAACATGTATCAGACCCTTTAGAGTGCGCATGTTACTTTAAGTACCACAGGGCCAAATTCTGATTTGCAGCAATTTCCCTACAGTTCTGCAGACCTCAGCAGGACCCCTCAGATTTACCCTCATCTCACTGAGAACAGAATCTGGCTCAGGGTATTTGAAAGCCTTATTATCAGTGAAGCAGGCTCTTGAGTTGCTTGATGCTCTCATTTTTACCTTGTTAGGGGCAAGGTTATCTTTCAGGCTAGTTTTTCCATTGCAAGTTGTAGATCCCAGCACAGTGGTATATGCCTTAAGCTGTTCTCACCTAGTGCAGAAGCATAATAACAATAATAATAGTAATAAGTATTAATAATAATGAGGGCAACAATAACACTGAAACAGCTCATTCACAATAAATCTGAATATCAACAAATCTTACAAAGATACTGAGGATCACTTATTATTTTGGAGATGTAGAAATTGAATGGTAGGGAAGCCAGTTGCCTGAAGCCATGCAGAGAATGATTATGAAAGATGGGAAGACAAATTTAATCTTCTATCCTGTGATCTGTCCACAGCACAACAGCTCTGTCTCCTCAGCGTTGGGTGCAGTTCTGTTGTTATCAGCATTTTCTTGATTAAAAAGGCAAGCAAATAAACAACCAAAACCCCAAACCAACCAAACAAACAAGAAAACAAACAGGCAAAACAACAAAATAGATAGCCAGAAGGCCAAACATCTTTAGAAAGGATTTTTAACTGTCCCAGTGAAGAATAGTAGCAAATGTCTCAGGTTCTGTAGGCAGGTATGCTCTTATACTAGGCGGATGCCTGTTGGGGGTACGGCTCTTCCTATTCCCAACTCTAAAATCATGAGCCCCCAGCTGTCTGACTTTCATCTCAGATTATATTGGGTTAGTGTGGCAAAGTTTTGGTAGTGGGGGGGGACTACAGGAGCACCTTTTGTGAGAAGCTGTCAGAAGCTTCCTTTATGTCTGACAGAGCAGGTGCAGCCAGCTCCAAGATGGGTCCTCCTGGCCAGGGCTGAGCCCATCAGTGAGAGTGGTAGCGCCTCTGGGTGAACATATTTAAGCAGAGGTAAAAGCTTCTGCAAGCAGTAACTGCAGCCGGGAGAGAGGAGTGAGAATGTGTGAGAGAAACAGCTCTGCAGACACCAAGCTGATAAAGGAGGGAAAGAGATGCTCTGGGCACCACGCAGACTCCCCTGCAGCCCGTGGTGCCACCCGTTTTGAGGCAAGCTGTGTCCCTGCAGCCCATGGAGGGCCCCAGTGGAGCAGAGACCCACCTGCAGCCCATGGAGGAACCCACACAGGAGCAGGAGGATGTCCAAAGGAGGCTGTGAAGCGTCGGAAGACTGCACTGGAGCAAGCTCCTAGCAGGGCCTGTGGCCCATGGAGAGAGGAGCTCACACTGGAGCAGTCTGTTCCTGAAGGACTTCACCCCATGGATGGACCCACCGTGGAGCAGTTCAAGAAGAACTGCAGCGTGTGGGAAGGACTCACATTGGAGAAATTCATGGAGAGCTGTCTCCTGTGGGAGTGACCCCACACTGGATCAGGGGAGAGGTGTGAGGATTCCTCCCTGAGGAGAAAGGAGCAGCAGAAGCAATGTGTGATGAGCTGACCACAACCCCCATTCCCCATCCCCCTGTGTCATTGGGTGTGGAAGAGGTAGAGAAATGGGGAGTAAATTTGACTCTGGGAAGAAGGGAGGGGTGAGGGAAAGGTGTTCTGAAGATTTGTTTTTATTTCTCATTATCCTGCTCTGATTTCATTGGTAATAAACTAAACTATTTTCCCCAAGTCAGGTCTGTTTGTCTGTGACAGTAATTGGTGAGTGATCTCCTCCCATTCTTATCTCAATCCATGAGCCTTTCTTTATGTTTTCTCTCCCCTGTCCAGTTGAGGAGGGGAGTGATAGAGGAGTGGGCACGTTGTGGCCAGTCAGGGTAAATGCACCACACAGCTGGAGGTAAACCTAGAGGTAAATTGAGTGGTGAATTCTTTGCTTTGAAGTGAAATCAGTCTTCATCAGCTGAAAATTTGATGATTCATTGCCATAGGTTTGTTTTCATATTTACTCTAACAAAATCAGTGTTTTTAACATTGCTTCAGAAGTTCTCTCCTGTGGTTTACTGAGGTTTATTTCCTGAGCTATACGTCTGTCTGCTTGTCTGTTTTACACTCCTGTCTGGCATTATAACAAAGAACAGTAATAAAAAAAATATCTAGGAGTGCTAATGATCATCCTTGCAAGCAAATACTACAAATTAGTTGTAAAAATTGAAAAAAAAAAAAAAAAAAAACAAAAAACAACCCCCCAAAAAAACAACCAAAAACCACAAACAGCTATCCGGAAGTTTTTAACAGTGAAAGGTCTGAATCTGAAAAAGGAAAAAAAAGGGTTAAAACAGAGTGCTAATGATCTTTCAGAAACCACAGATTTAATTCCCAGCACTTCTGATTTCATTAAGAACTGCAGCCTTTTCCACTGGCAGTGCAATTCTTGAGCTTGACAAAAACAGATGAGGAGAATGGTGCAAATGGTAAACTCCAGAAGTAGCACTCTGTCTTCTAAATCAGGAGGTCACACCTTCAAGTCTTGACTGAAGAACTCAATCTTCTCTGGATTCCACAAACCCTGTTATACAGATACTTGCTTATATGAGTCCCTGAGTGACAGATTAAAAAGCTCCCTTCTGGTGACTTGTTCCCAGGAAAAGACACAGTGCTTTGGAAAAAAAAGAAAATACAAAAAACCTCATCAGAATAATGGAGGGGAGCTACAGCATTCCTCAAGTGCCATGTAATAACCTGTACCTGAAAAAGCCTTGCAGCAGGCAGTGCAGGGTCACAGGAAGAATAAAGACTGTTTCACTTTTCTGGCATTAGTAACAAACATACCTATTTCCTTTGGGAATCAGAATTAACTCTTTCCACATCCAGCAGTCAGTACTATTCAGCAGCTATGACATCATGATCCTTCGAAAGAGGAAATTATGGTGCTTTTTGTGATTTGCACCATATAAATGGGATGCTTTGTCCAAGGCACTTTGTTCTCCCTGTAAGCAGCATTTCTGGGGCCTAGTAAAACGACAGCATTCAAAAGAGAAAACAAAACTCCCTCTTTCTCAAGTCCCTGATCCCTAAAATGAATAAAAGCAATTGATGGACTTCTTTAATCTACTCTGGATGGCTTTTGTTTCTATAGATAACAACAATTCTCTGTAACAAAAAATAATTGTGTAGGTAAGCTTTTCTTCTTCTTTTCTTTTTTTTTTCCCCCTGGTTTCTGGCTAATTGCCGTCGCTCCACAATCACTTCTCTGACTCGCTAGGGCTAGGATTCTTACAATTATTTCAGGAGAGGAGTGATACTTTAATTTTTTCATAGATTTTCAGGAATGCAACTACTGCTGATGTTGCCTCAAACTACTCACTCAAGATTTTGAACTGTTTGGGTTAGGTCTTGTCTGAAAACAAAAGCAGAAAGAATGAGAGTCTGGAGGACAGCTCAATCAGAAAAAAGGAAAGTGAAGTCAACAAAGATAATTAAATGGCTACTCATCAACTACATTTGTATTATAGACACTGGTTTCTTTACATGAATCAATATTAGTCAATTTTTCCCAGTTGCATCTAATTTATAGTCATCAGGATGGGTGAATTATGCTCAGTGTGACTATCCTAGATAATTGTGTGAATTATCTGTTAAAGAAACTCCAGGCATAAGATGAAAAGCGGGAGATTGTTTCTGTTTTAAAGCAACTTCCTTCAGTATTTGTTCTGCCTGATCCTGACAATGCATGAGAGTTGCCAGAGTGTCTTTGTAGTATCGGAACAATAAAGATGATGCTAGTTTATGAGTTGCTGCGCCATCAACTGCAGGTTTTGGCTGCCTTGTAATGAGAATCATACAAAGTCACCGGAGATGCTGTTTTCAACATACATCATCATCAAATCCATAACTTCTTCCAACAGAAGATCAGTCCTACTTTGAAAGATTTACCAAACTGACTTCAAATTAGAAAGCTTGGGGTGAAAGACTATATACCACAAATTTACAAGTTTCATGAGGCTTCAGTCAGCCTCTGCAGAAGATGTATAGGATTTTACCCTCCTTTTTGGTTCAGAAATTGAACTGAGAAACTTAGTTTTGACTATCAAATGTGCATGTGGCCAGCTTGTATCTGTACACACATGCTTGGAAAGTTTTCAGAATCAAAAATATCTGTTCTGAAAGTTATTTTTGTCAGAGCAATGTTTTGAAAGGAAAGGAGAAATCCTTCCACCTTGTCTTGCAAAGGTTTGATTAATAATTTTCTATTTGCACATTATAGGTTATATACAGGGGGGCTTTACTATGGATAGGAATATATACTTTAATTTTTAAAGCATACACATCTCCTGTTATATCATCATCATAATAGTAGGGATGAATGACAACTCCATTAAGGTTTCCAATGCAATTTATGAAGATAGGACTTATAGGCTGTAGGTGGTGTTTTGATAGATTAAATTTGTATTGGTAGCTCAGATAATGAACCCAACATGCTGTTCTTTATGCAGTTACATTAGTATGAAAAATCTGAAGGAAAGAATAAATCTCTGTGAAGAAGAGGAGGTGGTAGGGAAATCCAGTTGGAAAACTGAATTGCCAGTTACATTAAGAATCACAGAATCACAGAATCCCAAGGGTTGGAAGGGACCTCAAAAGATCATCTAGTCCAACCCCCCCGCAAGAGCAGGGTAACCTAGAGTACATCACACAGAAACTTGTCCAGCCGGGCCTTCAATATCTCCAATGTAGGAGACTCCACAACCCCCCTGGGCAACCTGTTCCAGTGCTCTGTCACTCTCACAGTAAAGAAGTTTTTCCTGATGTTCACATGGAACCTCTTATGCTCCAGTTTACACCCATTACCCCTTGTCCTACCACTGGACATCACTGAGAAAAGCCTAGCTCCATCATCCTGACACTCACCCTTTACATATTTGTAAACATTGATGAGGTCACCCCTCAGTCTCCTCTTCTCCAAGCTAAAGAGACCCAGCTCCCTCAGCCTCATATGTAGAACTTAGTCCTTGTACATGGTACTTCAACATATGCTCAAAGGAGATGCTTTTAACAGATTTAGGGTCCTTTCAGGATCCTTGCAGTGTATGGCAGTTTCATAGGCTGATGGGAGTATAGTCCCACTGGATCACAGACTAAACAAAGGTGCTGCAAGGAGAAAGGAAAGTCATACCTTTCCCATACCACCAAGGTTCCTGTGCTGGAGGGAAAATTCATCCTTTAAAGGGCAAACAGCATATCTGCAGGCAAGAAGATCTGCAGAAGAAACAGTTTTCGAGCTCACTGGAAGTCCTTGAGGGATGCCTTGATGCCTCCTTTGGCTTCATCTGCTTTTCAGCATATGGCCCTCCTTTTTGCTCTATTGCTTTATGTTGCTCTCCACCAAGAGAAGACTTGTGTCTGTGGCTGACGCCATACAAGGACCTGGTTCCTGAGGCTATAAAAACATGAATATGCATAACCCCACTAACAGATCAGAGTATAGCCTAGGGCTGGACATGGAGAAGGGAAAGTCAATTCTCAGCTTTGGCTTAGCATGTAACCTTGAGCTATCTATTTACAGCCGGCATATTTGTACCCAAAATACAGCTAATATGATTTAGGCATTTAGAAACATTCCTGTTGATGGAGCAAAGCACATGCTGAACTGTCCAGGCACAATATTTCTCCAGTTGCAGGCCACATAGCTATGTTAATAAAATGCTAAGCCTAAGCCAGTAAGCCTGACTAAGAAACAAGATGAACTATGTGCAGCACTTAGCAATCATGATGAAAGGACTTTCATGAGGAATATGAGCATTCAGTTCTGCAGCGCAAGTGTAATCACTTTCAGAGTCTAGGTGAACAGATAAAACAAGTTCCTTTTTTTGCCACAGGAGTTGATAAGCCTCCTAATGTTCTGCTATCGTAGAGCTAGTGCTGTCAGAGAGTAGTGCTGCTGTCCTAGCTAAGGTAGCTGTTGAAACGCAAGAAGCTATCCAGGATTCACAAAATTGTTATCTTAAATACTGAAAGACTTTGAGAAAGATGTTACCATTTGTACATTGCCACAATTAGCATGTGTATCCTTCATAGCACACTATAATGACATGTATTCTCCAATCCTCTCAATGGTGGCCACAGATCCCATGTTAGTCATATGTATTTGTCTTTCATCTTTCTTCTCCTGCTTTTTCAGTACCAGGAACCCAGGTTTGAACTGGGGATACAGCAGCCAGAGTATCATTTTTTATTCCCTCCACACCTTCTTCCCATGGATGGTTGTTTTGTGTTTTAAATCTTGCCAGCTATGTAGCCCAGACTGTCAGTATTCACTCACAGTCTAAGCCCAACATTCCTTACTCAAGAAAAACTACCATGGCAATCATAGTGAGCATTTTCTGTGTCAGAGCATGCCATTATTTGTTCTAACAGCTTAATTTCCTTTCCTGAAATCACTCCTTGCCTTCTTAATCTGATGAGTTTTAAGGTGTTATTCTGCCTTTTGTGGTGGTTTTATAGCATTTATTTCTTATTTGCGTTACAGCAATGATGCCACAATGAAGAATAAGGCCTCACTGCCCTGTGAGCTGTATGCACAAACAGTGCCCTTGGAACAAGTTGCATTGCTCTGGGTTTATAATACAACTAGACTTCTTGGGTTTATATCCTGCTAATAGGAATTTTCCCTCAGGTCAGTTTAGCACACATTGTAGTGTTATTTCTCCTCTCCTCTCTAATGTGAGATGAAGTCCACTTCTTAACATCAGCTAACAAATGTTGTGCTGTTGCAGGATTGTAGGACGTCAGCAGGGCTTTTGAGCTTAACTTCCACTTCATATAGCAAAGAAGTTCAAAGGCTTTGCATCTTTTGTGACAAAGATGTATTTTCTTCTAAAGCACTGGAAGTGCTAACATGTCTTGTGCTGAATGTGGGAGAGAAGAAAAAGGAAAATATTTGTGCTTCTGTGAATCCTTCTAAATTGAATGAATGACATTTGTTAATCAAGCTATATCATCCTAAAAATACAGTGCTGAATCTAAGCTGGAAGGCTAGTCTTCCTCCTCAGACAACAGGAAGGTGCAGGTTCACTTCCTAACAACAAATCACCATAGAATGTTCAAATTCCTTTTGAAAATGACAGTTTTTCCATGAAGGAAGCCTAAGTTACTATTTTAAACATCTGATTTTTGGATGTTTGTGCTTTAGTGAGTTTAATTTCATCTTAAATTTGATAAATCCTTGGAGAGGCTACAAAAAGAGTGTAAGGATAGAATCAGCAGAAGCCCTAAACTTTTTTGAAGTGTTTTAAATTTTGTGTGGTTTTGAAAATTTCTGTTAATGACAAAGTATTATTATTTAATTATTATTATAGATAAAGAACAACAATGTTGCATACACCCAGAAAATTCTAAGCAGAACAGTGAAAAACAAGCCTTGAAGTGTCATGAAATGATCTTATTATATGCTGGGGTCATTATTTAATCATAATTATCATTAAATTCATCTTCAGATATGTTGCTTCAAAAATTGTAGAACTATATACTCACTTTGTGTGAACCAGTGAAACTCGGAGGATACCTTATTGATGCTAATTGATGCCACCTGTATGTTTAGCATAAAGATCTACAGGCCAGGTTTAAGCTGACTTCTGGAATAAGGAAAATGTGTTTCTTGAAAAAGTTTCAGTTGGAGTCATGAACAAAGAAGTACCAAGAAAGTTCAGAACTGAAATTCAACTTTTTTCAGATTTCAGTTCGCAGTACAGTTCAGTCCTAGAGCTTTCTTTTATGTTTAACCAGCCAGCCATGGAAAATTGAAGAAAGAACATAAAACATGGAGACAGAAAAAGTATAACATGCTATTACAAGTTAAGATCTTGCATCACGTAACATAGCTAAAAGTTCTGATCACAAGCTATAGTAAATAATCCCTGACACCACTGCAACTGAATTGCTGATGGTCTACAGGGCCTTGCTCATCATTAAAGTATGTAAACTGATCAAGCTGTTGAACCTGCCTCAGAGCCAAAAGAATTGGCTCAGTTTTGGAAAACTATCTCAGATGATTCTATTTGGTTTTGTTTTCTTTTATAAAGCATACAGGAGCACATTTTTTTTTTTTTTTTTTTAATAAAACCTCAGCCTGTTCTGCTTGTGCATCTAAGCTACATCTGTAGAATTTTTCATCTTTCAGTCACTAATGAGGAGCAAAGAGGTTAGGAGAAAACCTTCACAGGGCATTCTCAGTAGGGTCTCAGAGATATTCACTTTAATGGCGCATTGCTTCTTTTTCCCTTTTCACAGAAAGAAAAAGTTAGGTTTATTAGAATGTGTGCATCGCCACATGTCTAAAGGTTAATCTCCACTGTTGGCTGCATATGTGTCAGAGAAGGGCAGAAAAAGATTGCATCACCTTGTTGACACTACTGTGCTGAAAGGTGCTTGTGAGAGATGCAATGACGCCAATGAAGTGCTTTTGTTGCCTTAGTTTATATAATTGAGGGAGATGATGCTCCCCTTTTCCTTTCAGCATCTCACCAAGAGACTGCAGACATTGCATACTAGTGTTGTTGTAGCACTAGAGACTAGGTATGTTTAGTGCTTTGTATGACAACTTATTCTGTGGCTGTAATTCTCCCAGTACACTCAAATAAGCTCACCCATTTAGACTTAAAGCTCTTTAAATGGGATCTCTTGATTTTGGCTATTTTATTTTTTTAACTCTTGGAACTTCAGTGTCTTGGTCTTCTTTAAAGGCCCTTGTTGCACAATTATTAAAAATAACAATAGTTATTCACAGTGGTAGCAACTGTTACATATTAATGTCAATAACAAGGAAACTTTACAGTTGCAAATCGTCAATCGGAACTTTGTGTGTCTATGTATGTATGAGTGGGAGTAAAACTGGTTTGGGATTTTTATAGGAGTAGATTTGGTCTTTTGTGAAATTAGTGGAAAATTTTCAACAGTCTTTATTTGTTTCCATTTCTGGAGAACTGACTCCTAAAAGTATTTTCCATTGCCCAAGCTAAAGAGCTGTCCTGTACCATAGAATCACAGACTGGTTTGGGTTGGAAGGGACCTTAAAAATAATCTAGTTCCAACCCCCTGCCACGGGCAGGGACATCTTCCACTAGACCCGGTTGCTCAAAATACTATCTAACCTGGCCTTGAATACTACCAGGGATGGGGCAGCCACAGCTTCTCTAGGCAACCTGTGCCTCATCACACTCATAGTGAAGAATTTTTTCCTAATATTTGTCTTAATCTCTCCCTTTTTAGTTCAGAGAAATTCACTCTTGTCTCTACATGCCCTTGTAAATAGTCCCTTCCAGGTTTCTTGAAGGCCCTGCTTAAGTACTGATTTAAGTATCAAGAGACCTTCGGTGTATTTTGCAAAACACATGTAAATCCTGAAGAAGCACCTTTATCTCTGTATATTTTTGTCACTAAGATTATCTCATCTCACTGTCATTCTTTAACTGAATTATATGTTCCATATATAAAAGCCCCATCCTGCTTTGACTGGGCTCATGCAGATTCCCTGTGAAGTGCACCTGTGTAAGGTCTAAAGGCCACAGCATTTGACCAGAGCCATGAAGTCAGATGAGCTGTGCTTATTTGTTTCTTTGCTAGTCTCCATCCTTCTCTCCATCAACACTTCCAACCTGAAGAATGGAGGCTTCTGTGGAGACTTCACTGGAGCAGGCAGAAGGAGGAAATTTGGTTTTCCTTGGGCTTATTCATTATTTTTGCGGCTTCCTCCTGAACTTTCAAATGAACAGTGAAACTGAAGTGGCTACTTCCTTTGCAAGTAAATCTACTCACTAATGCTCAATAGCAGCCCTGGGAAGGTGTGAGAGGTCTGAATCTGAGCAGAAAAGAAAGTGGATAAACTTCTTTGTATCCTCTCAATTGTCAAGTTTAATGGAGTTATTATGAGGGAATAGAGATGCTACGGCATTAAATTTCAAAGCCTTTTTATCTTGCTTTGCTTACTTTTGTGTGTAAGAACTACATGTTAGGTCTTTATGTTTTTCTCACTTTGTTTTGTGCATATATGTATGAAAGAGGAGAGGAAGTTTGGTTTAGATTTTAATCAAACATTTAGACCAATAGCAGACTACTAACTCTACCCAACCCTATAATTACTTAAAATTTTGCAATATCAGGCTGCTGATTATGACACCATTATGAGCAGAATCTCCATACACATACACTTCTGACCCCTGTATTCCTTAGTAAATGTGCTGTTCTACTTTATAGCATTATATGGTGATGATACATAGCATACAATGGCTTTTTTACCCTATTTCGATGCCTTTTCACTTGGAAGCTGATGTTTTGTTTGCTGGCCCGGAAGCACAGTTATCTGTGGCATTATGTCTCAGTGTGTTGACAGCACTGTCACTTTGAGTTTCCATCACAGCTTTAAACTAATAAGGCTGGAGTAAAGATTTTGAGCTGTGACTAAACTTGGGCAAATGCCCCAAAGAATTTACTAAAAATTCTCGCATACATTTTCATATAATTCCACATCAACTGATGCTACTCCCTTCACAACAAAGTACTGCAAATAAGCCTTACTAGCACTTTTTTTTCTTTTTGAACATAAACTCATTGCCTCGAACAACCGGGCCTTCTGCCACCTAATCAATTTTGCTGATGGAGTTGTTATATTACCTGAACTTTATTTGCTAGAAATACCAGCATTTACACATCTAACATTCTTCCCAAAAGTACCTTTTTTTTTGCTTTGCCTTTTGCTTTGCTGAGGGAGGGGAAACAGTTTCCAATCAATACCTGAATCATCCTCCTTGAGCGATGATCCTGAAACTGCATTGATGTCATGCCAAATTTGATCCTGATACACAGATATTTTCCCAGTGTGTGCAAAGAAGGCTTAGTTTGTTCAGCTTCTATAAAATAAAAAGAAAAGTTTTTTCAAGTTAAAGCTGGCAGACTTTTGAATAAAGGGGAAAAAAACCCAAAACAGACCAACCAAAAAACAAACAAGCCCTCAAAACCTTTGCATCCAAACCCCAAATTTTACATTGGAAAAACAGTAGTTGTACTACTGTGACCCATAATAGATAATCAAGGAAGAGAGAAATTTGCATAGTTTCTTATGAGGGCTTTTAGGTCTGGAATAAACAAGAAGTTTTCCACTGCTGTCTTCCATTCATTTGACTTCCATGTGGGGGAAAAATATTATCTGTCATTCTTACAAAGAAGAAGAGAAAACATCTGAAGAGAAATTTATCAGAGGTAAGTAATAATGGTCTATGAAATGTTAAGAAAGGGATCTTCATATGCAAAGTAATCACAGTACAGAAAAAAAGATCCCATAAAAACCAGCAAAGCACAATAT
This sequence comes from Psittacula echo, assembly GCF_963264785.1. Classification (NCBI taxonomy): domain Eukaryota; kingdom Metazoa; phylum Chordata; class Aves; order Psittaciformes; family Psittacidae; genus Psittacula; species Psittacula echo. The sequence continues at coordinate 7,543,379 of NC_137742.1, read as the reverse complement.
TTAAAAATGTTTTTTAAACTGCAAGTATTTGTGTCAATACTATGAAAAAGAACTTTTTTTCAATGGTGTGATGTACAATCAAGTACTTAACAGACTGGTATTTGCATACATAGTGCTGCTTAAAACCACAGTGTGTTACAATACTTTCTTCTTATCCCACTATTATATGTGAAATAGATTATAATTTTCTACCAAAGACATACAAAAACCTTGAAGTCACACTGAGGTGAAAGCATAAATAAAATAATCAGTATTAAATTGGAGCATAGGAGCTTTTTCTCCAGGGCAACTTGTTGGTGTGTCCTCATTCAGAAAAAAAATGGATGATCTTGTACCTAATGTAGACAGTCTCTGTGGGACGCTGCTGTATGACTCTGTTACTTTACTTCCTACAATGTGTATAAATATGAAAACAAACAAACAGAACTTCTTTTTTTTAATGTAATTTATATTCTTATATTTTCAGTTTTCCAAAACAGGCAGTCTGACATTTCATATTAGTGAGACTTCTTTTTGCCTAGACAGAAGAAATTGAATTTTTCTAGAGAAATAAGGAAATAAGGTCAAACATTCCTGAGTTCCCTTTTCCTGAGTCCCCAATTCTCTAGCATAACTACATAAAATTCTACAGTGAAATGTCAGCAGAGTATTTCATCCTTAAATTCCAAAGCTTTTAATTACTTACTGTGTTGTTATTTTCATCCGTGGTACTGTATGCTTATCAAAGTATATTTCTTTGCCACAGCTGGAACAATCAAAATTCCTTTTGTTACTTATAATAAATAAATGCTCAATTATACAATTTTCCTCAGGGAAAGTTCGTTAAAAAAAAAAAGAAATGAAAATGCCGAGAAATAAATGGTTACTGTGATTGCACTTGTTTTGATATAATATGCAAAATTTAATTTGGCTCTGCACACATTCACCAACATGCATACACATGTATCGTAAAAGAGAAAACTTGAAAAGATGTTTTATTAGTAATAATATTTCAAATTTTTATTATTATTTTATTACAAATCTTTACATTATGACCCTGTTTGATGCATGTGCATTGCTGTTTAGAGAAAAAGAAATCTATTATTATTTACATTATTGGTGGCTAGAGGCTCCAGCTGTTTTTTCTGTTGCTTTTGTTTAGGGATTGTGATATTATAACAGGCTGGCATTGTCAGGAGGAATTTCGCCTGAACAGACAAAACATAGGTAGAACAGAAGAAAAACAAAATGACCAAATCAAGGTTACATAGGTCAGTAGCAGACCTCAGAATCTGCACTTGCATCCTGTAAGTCTTAGTCTGATCCCATCCCCAGAGAATTGCAAAGCTTTCTGAGATGTTGTGACATGGACTGAGGAATGAGCATGACCTGAATTCTAGATTTTGGATTGGAATGTCTCTCTCCCAGAAATGGTGACACTTGCCTGTTTCAAGAAATCGTTCTTGGTTTGGATGAGTTCTGTAGTCATTGGTACCTGGTTTGCTGGAGAATTAAGACAAAAAATAATAATAATAAAAAAAAATAGATCTTGATGTTCTCTCATACATATTTCCTGGTGGAAATACAAAGTCAGTGAGAGCTCTGCATTCAGTCATGACTCTTTCATTAATGAGTGCTATCAAAGCCTAGATGCAATTTCCATTTCCAGAGAACCACAAATTTTATAATTATTGCAATGGCACCAGGGGTCTCCGGAGTTCTGCTATTTTCATCACACATATTCTTTAGTTCTAGGCACCCACTTTCTCAAACAGATATTATTAGTCCTTACATTGTGCAACTTGGATGCTATTTCCAGTTTCAGGTGTGTTTGTGTATTTGTTCTCCTCAGAAAAGTTTGTGCAGAGATCTAAATGTAGCTCTTTGAAATGGAAAAATCTCATACAATTAAGATGGAAACAAGCTGCATATTTTTATTTTCTGGATGACCACAGTAAAACTGTGGTTTTAAGCACATAAAGACATCTTTCTATCACTGATACTTTAAAAGCACTGAGCAGTTTTTATTTTTCGAAACAAAGCACTTTGGGGCTGGTATTAGGATGAAAGTACCAAAATCAAGACAGTGAAGGGTAAGACTGAATAATCTGTCTTCAACATTTCTTAGGTATCTGCAAAGGTGCTTTGTGTTCTTTTCATTGTCTTTAGGTACGTCCTTGCTTTTTGTTCTAAATGCTATGATGCAAGTACTGGCACCTCTTCTACACAGTACAGGAATAAAATAGAGGTGGATAACTTTAAGGAGGCTGAGTAATCTGTTGATTTCATTTACAGGCTTGTTTCTGTAATAGCACACAGGTTAAGCAGTTGCTGCATAGTTTGTATTTTATGTAGAGAGTGAAGCTGAAATTATGACCACCCCCATTCCTCTACTGTGTTATTATCCTGTATATCTGGAGTCTACATGCATTGACTTTGCTTCTCTTGATTCAAAGATGACTCTGACCAGATTTCATCCCTGCCTTTGAGCTATGTTATCTTTAGAGAAGGTTTTTAGTTTAAATTGTCCAAGCTGCATGCTGAAGTTCCAGGGAGATTTGAAAAGTGAGGAAATTTGTTTGCTGCATCACCAGGGTGAAGTTACAGGGCAAAAAAGCTATCAGGAAGAGTGTGTGATATTCTCATGAGTCTTGACTTCTCATTATCAATGCCAGAGAGTCTTGGGACCTTGTCTTAGTTGCATTTGATTACGTACCTTTCCTCACTCAACATCACAGTTCTGGTGATGCATAACACAGACTACTCTCCTATTTACTTACAAATTTATCACTTAACTTACTTAAGTGTGCTGGCTGTGAAACTCACCTGACAGGATGCTGTCTCAGCAGTCAGAGAATCATAAAAATCACAAGTGCTTACTGTTCTTCTGCTGATTCAAATATGAAGTCAGAGTTCTGAGCAGAAGTCCAGATGTTACCTTCACTGACAGTATGGAAAAAGATGGGTCCAACCAAGGTGGAACCACCCCAGGGAGGCTGGTTCACAGCCATGCCTGGGTCCTAGGGAGGTTGGCTGGAGCATCAGTCTGCTGACGCTGATGTTCAAACTCCCAAACACAAACTTCTAGTACTGTTTGATATTCCTCCACCTTTTATTGATGACATAGTGACTAAGGCAGAGCTAATTTATGGGTTGATGGGCTGGGGCAAATTGAGGTTCAAGAACTATCAGTGCCAGGTCCTGAACTTGGGCCACAACAACCCCATACACTGCTCCAAGCTTTGGGAGAGTGGCCGGAAATCTGCTCACAGAAAAGGAGCTGAGGGTGCTGATTGACAGAGCTGAATATGAGCCAGCTTTTGCCCAGGCAGACAAGAAGGTCAACAGAATCCTGGCCTATATCAACAATAGTGTGGCAGCAGGGCCAGGGCAGTGATCATCCCCCTGTACTGGGCACCTGTGAGGATGCACCTCGAATCCTGTGTTCAGTTCTGGGTCCCACACTGCAAGAGAGACGAGGGGCTGGAGAGGATCCAGAGAAGGACAATGGAGCTGGTGAAGGGTCTGGAGCACAAACGTGATGAGGAACGGCTGAATGACCTGGGAACATTTAGTCTGGAGAAGACAAGGCTCAGGGAGGACCTTATCACTCTCTACAACTGCCTGACAGGATGATGGAGCCAGGTGGGGTCCATCTCTTCTCCCACATAACAAGCCATAGGCAAAATCATCTCAAGTTGCAGCAGGCAATGTTTAGGTGGGACATTAGGAAAAGATTCTTCACTGAGAGGGCTGTCAAACATTGGAAAAGGCTGCCCAGGGAAATGGTTGAGCTACCATGCCTGGAGGTGTTTAAAAGATGTGTAGATGTGGCACCTGGGGGCATGGTTTAATGACGGACTTGGCAGTGCTGGGTTAATGGTAGGACTCAATCATCTTAAAAATCTTTTCTAACCTAAATGATTCTGTGATTCTATGAAATCATGCACACAGTCAAAATGCCTAAAGGTAGTGAGGTCTCAAATTCCCACAGATGACAAAAAAATTAACAGTTTAAACATATTTTGGGGTACCTACAATTAGAGTAGATCTCTAAGAATTAAATTTGTAGTTATTAGGAAAAAGAAAGAAAGAATCATAATCAAGCCTTTCCATTTTATTATTGTTCTATCACATGTAATATTCAAGACTTTAAGCCTACAGTAAAAGTATTGTCAATCAAATAAAAAATTAATAATCATAAAATCAAAAGGGTAATAATCATAAAATAAAAAGGGTAATGATAAACTACTAATAAGCACATGGTTTAAGCCCATAAAATAAAAGGGAATAATTGCCATTATTCAAGTCCATTACAAGGGAAAGTAAGAAGGGAGAAAGGAGTGACTGCAAAATTTAAAAAAGCACCAATTTTATTATTAGAAATATATAATGTCAGTGATTCAGAAAACACATTTTCTAAAGTTTTAGCAGGCTTAGCCATCAATAATTTTCAAGAAAAGTATACCCTTTATACATGTATTTTCTGCAGCTTGTCTGCATTTCTGATATATCGTTTAAATGGGTTTCGCTTGCCTTAATAAGGCACATCATTTGAACAGAAATCTCACTGTGTGATAACAGGCAACACATAGCGAAAAAATGCCTCAAGGTTTTTTCCTTGCTATATTTGGCTCTCTGGGCTAAGTCGATTTGAGTTGGGCTGATTATAATAAGCCAGAAAGTCACTACGAACTAATTATTTTCTGTTCATTTATGTGATTAATGGTGAAAACTTGGATAACTTTTACATATCTTGAGTCCCATATAATTAATCATCTTGAACTTTACAAAAAAAAAAAAAAAAAAAAAAAAAAGAGAAAGAAAAAAAAATTAAACCCTCAAGGTGCCCCTGGATTTTCTTCCAAAGCATTGGAGTTTCACTGGCTTCAACTCATGCAACTGACAAAATCAGAGGATGCTTTGCAAAGAAGTGACATACTTGTGTGAGTCCTCAGAGGGCATTGCTGAATTTCTTTAGCCATCAAAAGACTAGGAAATTAAAAAATGTGGTAGCAAGTTACTGGGTGAACACCTGACAGTGCTGGGGGAAAAAGGCAGGGGAGGAACAAAGAAGGACCTGTCCTCCAGACAGACTAGATGGCTTGCAGGAACTACTATCAGGAAGACAGTTGTTTTGGATCAGTTTGTTGACACCCAAATCAGGCGCATAATAAGTCCAAATCGTGAGGCAAAATACTAGCATCTGAGAAAGCTAAAGCACCCTCTTCAAATTGTCAGGGTAAAAAGCTCTGCCTTCCTCCCATTTCATTCTTGTTTTACCCTCACATGTTGTGTGGATAGCTTTGAAACTAAAATTCATGCTTATAGCACAAAAAAATGCAAAAGCACCACACTACATTTTTCTTCAGGTGACTACCTTTGTTTGTTCTGTATAGTGGAAACTGACCTGGCAACAGAAGGTGAATATTGCACTTTAAGAAAGAGGAACAAATCAGTGACATACAAATGCCAAAATGCAACCCTGTCTAGTAGCACAGATATGTGTGTGTCTGGCTTAGTAGTAGGACACGTGAGTTCTACATCTGGACTTGTGCTCCACATCACAAGAGCTGCAGGATTGCCAAAGTGATACAGATGGACTCAAGGTTTCCTTGATTCTTAGGGTTTGCTTATACTGAAGTCAAAAAATACAGTGGAAAAGAATTCGTGTTCAGGATCTCAGATCATGTAGGCTTTCAGAGAACTTAACAATTTCATGTTTTCTCTGTAGCCTAAGAACAAAGGTAGAAACTTTGCTTCAAATAAATTATTGTTACACAACCCTTCTGATATTAATGAAAGCACATGGATACACCAAATGATTTTTGCCTACTCCTGTAGATTCACTATTTGCAGTACTAGATGGTAAAACCTTCTAAGTAGCAGTCCTTATTCCTGCCCTCACAGGTCTGAACCAATTACATTCTCCATTCAAGAACTTAACTAATGTGGTGATTAGATTATGAATCTATTTGTACTTAGTCATTAGAGGATTTGCGTTTGTTATTGCCTAAACTAGGCTTGCGCACAAGCTACAAATAAAGGATTCCCTATCCAAACTCTGGGAGATATATACTCTAAATATCATCCCATCCCAGGCCAGGCTGAAATCAAGGTCATCACTGTGGAAGCTCAAGGAAACCTATCCCCTTCTGTCTTATGACTAAGCAAGTTATCTCATCTTTTGATAGATAACTTTAAGGGACTCCTCACTTCCAGTATAGTCCCTAAGGAGAAGTGTCTATGTTCAAAAACCTCTTTGAGGTGTGTTAATAACTATAGGCTTTGCAATTCCTTAATCAGCCTTGGTGATCTATTTAAAAGCCCTCTGTGATTTTACAGGTTTAAAATGAAGATGTCCAGAAGTGGCTGTGGCAAGCAGCCATCTGCTGAATGGCATAGCTGTATCTGCTATCACCAATGTCCATTTGACATTGATTATTATGTGCTTTATTAACTTATGTGATAAAGTACATGCTGGTTCAGGCTGGACTGTAATTCTTGCCTAATTTCAGAAAAGAAAGCAAAAGAAGATGTGGCATGCTGACTTCTTGACAAATGGATCCTTTAGTCAGAATCAGTATCTTCACTAAGGAAGTCAAGGAAAAGAAAACCTGGTGAGAGAGCTGGCAGATAAGCATGAATTGATAGTAATTACTTGAATAGGGCCTAGCAGAAATTCTCTGAGATACTTCTTCAGGAAATACACTAGAGGATCATCACATTGTGCTGTAACTAGTACACTCTTCCCACTCACTCACTTTGCCTCACAACTGAGTTTGCCACTAGTGAAAAGTGACATCCTTTTGTTCAAAAAGCATGGGGAAGAGAGACGGCCTAAGGGTTGGAGCAGAGGATTTTCTGTATAAAAATCATTATATTTTAGGCTAGACTACTGGCTCCTCCCCACCTTTACACAGTGCAAGTTGAATATTCTGACTAAATGTAAACATCTAAATATAAGACAGTTGCACTAGATTCCCTTTACAGTTCTTAAAGGTTCCCTTTATAGTGAAGAAAAAACAGAAACTCATAAAGACTACTGGCTCCTCCCCACCTTTACACAGTGCAAGTTGAATATTCTGACTAAATGTAAACATCTAAATATAAGACAGTTGCACTAGATTCCCTTTACAGTTCTTAAAGGTTCCCTTTATAGTGAGGAAAAAACAGAAACTCATAAAGATAAGCTTCATCTCACCCTAAACCAGCTCTCTGAGACATATCAAACAAATCATTCACCAGTTCTCTTCACTGACTACACGGATCTCTCAAGGAATAAATCAGATATTGAAGACTAAAATTTGATAAAGTGAATCTTATTGGGTTTGGATATTACCACAAGTGACCAGGGCCAGAAATTTAGAAAAAAAAAAAATGTAAATATGTCCTTAAGATTGTCAGCATTAAGAAAAATAATCAGAGGTATACTTGCCACTTGACTTCAATCAAAAATAAGCAAATGAATGTGCTAAAATGATGTTCAGAAATGATTTTTAATTTTTTAAGGCAATCTCTGGGCTACAATTTCCATATTTTCTCAAACACATGCTATCTGCCTGGATGTGCTTTCATGACTGTGTCTTGTAAGTAACTAGTTTAAAAAGCCTCCAGCCTTCACCCAGCCAACCAAGCCTTGAACTTTTGTAGATGCTGGCAGCCTATAGAGTTATAGTCTTCTCTGGGATGAACTGGGTTTAATTGCTTTTCATTTAAAGCCATTCCCCCATATACTATCATTACATGTCCTTGTAAAACGTCCCTTTCCCTCTTTCTTGTAGACTTCGTTTAGGTACTGCAAGGTTGCTATAAGGTTTCTTCTCCAGTCTAAACAAGCCAGTCTTCATAAGTGAGGGGTGTCAGCCCTCTAATTATCTGTGTAGCCTCTTCTGGTCTCATTCTATCAGATCTGTGTTCTCATGTCGGGGACTCCATTCTCCCAGTCCCTGCTTTACCTTCTGTGACTCAGGTAGAGTGGCTAGAGCTTTTGGCAGTGAAGACTGGGGCAAAAACAGTTGTTGAGTACCTCAGCCTTCTCCATATCTCCAAGGTGAGCAGCTCTCCTGTTTCCTTTATGTCCTGGGTTTAGCAGTAGCAGCCACTTTTTTTCCTTCTTAGTAGCTGGTGCACCGCTGTGTTTTTGACTTTCGGCCTGGGGACAGTACTGATAACACCGATGTTTTCAGTTGCTGGTCAGAATGTTTACCCTGACCAAGGACTTTGTGAGTCTCATGCTCTGCCAGGGAGGAGGAGGGGAAGCCGGGAGGAAGCAGAGACAGGACACCTGACCCAAACTAGCCAAAGAGGTATTCCATATCACAGCACGTCATGCCTGGGGATGTAACTGGGAGTTACCCAGACGGGCACGCTCTGCTTAGTTGGGCTTGTTTCCAGCAGGTGGTATCTTATTCTCTTCCCTTGCTAGTTCTTTTATCATTACTATTATTGGTGGTAGCAGTAGTGGTTTGTGTTATACCTGAGTTACTGGACTGTTTTTATCTCAACCCGTGGGAGTTACATTCTTTCGATTCTCCTCCCCATCCCTCTGGGGAGAGGGGTGGGGGGCAGTAGACACTGCATGGCTGACTTGCCGACTGGCTTAAACCATGACACTTTAGGAGAGGGCCAGCATTTTCCCTAGCCTTCCTTTTATCACAGACATATCTATAGGATCTTTTCTTGTTGCCTTTGATGTCCCTGGCCAGGTTTAATTCTGTCAAGGCTTCAGCTTTCCTAGACTGATCCCTGGCTGCCCAAGCAATTTCTCTGTATTCCTCCAAGCTACCTGCTATTGCTTCCACTTCTTTAGGCTTCTTTTTTTGTATTGGAGTTTGTCCAAGAGCTCCTTTTTCATCCATGAAGGCATCCAGGCATTTTTACCCATCTTCATCTTTGTCAGGATGCATTGCTTCTTGGCTTAGAGGAGGTGATCCTTGAATATTAACCAGATTTATTGGGCCCCTCTTCCCTCCAGGGTTTATCCCATGGTACTCTAACAAGCAGATCCTTGAAGAGGCCAAAGTCCAGGATAGAGAGCTTGCTGTGTGCCCCCACTGCTTCCCTAAGGATCTTGAACTCCACCATCTCACGGTCACAGCAGCCAAGGCTGCCCTTGAGCTTCACATTCTCCACCAGTCCCTCCTTCTTGGTGGGAACAAAGTCCAGCATAACGCGTCTTCTAATTGGATCTTCTATCTCTTGGATAAGGAAGTTACCATCAACACATTCCAGGAACATCCTGTATTGTTTGTGCCCTGCTGTGTTGTCCTTCCAACTGATATCAGTGTGGTTGCAGTCACCCATGAGGAAGAGGGCTTGTGAACATGAGGCTGCTCCGACCTGCCTATAGAGTGCCTCGACCACTCAGTCTTTCTGATTCTGGCGGCCTGTAGCAGACCCCCACTTTAATGATACCCATCTCTGCCCTCACTCTAATCCTGATGCAAAAGATCTCCTCATCCATCCCCAGGTGGAGCACCATACACCCCAGTTGGTCACTGACATAAGAGGGTGACACACTCTCCTTGTGTTCCCAACCTGTCCTTCCTAAAGAGCCTGCATCTTTCCATCCCAGCACTCCAGTCATAGCAGCCATCCCACCACATCTCTGTGGTACTATAGCCCTTCAGGTGTGTGCACATCTCTAATTCCTCTTGTTTATTCCTCATGTTATGTTCAGCCTGTATCCTTCCATCCCAGCACTCCAGTCGTAGCAGCCATCCCACCACATCTCTGTGGTACTATAGCCCTTCAGGTGTGTGCACATCTCTAATTCCTCTTGTTTATTCCCCATGTTATGTTCATTTGCATGGAGGCATTTAAGCTGGGGCCCTGGTGAAGTCAACTTGCTGGTTGGAGTGGCAGGAATTCCTTTGTGCTGTGATTGCTCTCCATTCTGTGAACATCTCTTGCTGGCACTTGCATCAGACTGGTAGGAATGGAATGCATGGGGGTCCCCCTCCCTCAGCCATTTTAGTTTAAAGCTATCTCTTTTCTGCCCAGCACATCTCCAATAGAGAGCATAGAGAGTTGCTTCTTTTTGCCTTCTTTTCTCTCCCTCATACCACACTTGTGCCTTCATAGCTTATAGCTGAGTAATTAGTACATTATGAGCCCAAAATTTGTTTGTTCTTAGATGAAAACAGGAACTTAGCATGCAGAAGCACTCTAAACACCAGCTCATCCTATAAAAAGGAAGTTTACTCCTACTTTATGACATCTGGAAGAGAAGTTCCACATGCACCCTCCAGGGAACTTTCAGTAATATTAGTAAAGAAACAAAGGCATAACCTCCTTGCAATCAATATCAACACCAAACCCCCACAGGATAAAGAGTATAATCGGAGTTTTACATTTTAAGTCAATATGTAACAGACTCAGTTTTCAGTGTTATTTGCTGTAGCTTCATTGAAGTCAGCAAGGTAATGTTGATTTATGCCAATTGACAATCTAGACTGGGGAAAATTCTGATATATATTGTACATATTATCTTTTTTTAATTATTTAATATGGTTATGCATTTTATTGGTTTTATGAGATTCCAAAATACCAGTTAAAAGCAAACTTTAGAGAAGTTTTGGTGCTATCAAATTTGTATTTTGCAGCACTTATTTCACAATACGATTGGATTGTACCTTAACATTCAATTTCCTTTTATTGTATTTTTAACTGCCTTTTTATTCTATGTATTTTTATTATTGTGAAATGCCTTAGGAGGACTTTATCAAGAAGGTGCCATATAAAAAAAATTGTATTAATCTCAAGATAGAACAACAATCAAAGAAGTGAGGTATTTCTTAACAAAATGAGGTACTTCCTAATAAATTTGCATATGGCAATACACTGCTAATATTTTTCAGTTCACATTTTTACTGGCTTAAAGTTATGTAGATGACAACTTACTATTTATTCTCTATTGGATCTTTGATTGACAACTTTACTTTCATCAGCCCTCTTCTGCAAACTGTGGTAGAAAGGTTTAATTGTGTTTGCAATTAACTGGATTTTAATAAGACTGTGGGAAGAAATTGCAGAAGTTGTTTGTTGGGGTTTTTTTTAAAAAATAAAGCTGCAAAAAGCCCTCTTTTAACATATTGCTTGGGACGCAGAAATATTCATTGCTACAACAGTTGAATAGTAAATTAAAATGCATTCATGATTCAATACAAAATTGGTTAGATTAGTTAGCATTTGAAGAACAGTTTCATATATTTGCTGGGGGGGAGGGGAGGGAAAAAAGAAAGAAAAAGAAAACCACAAACATGAAGCGTACTTTATTTTAAACTAGTGTCTATTGTGTTGAATTGAGCTTTCAAGAAAGGTATCTTCCGAGCACTTTAAATTGTTTGCATTGAAACTCGTAAACATTCATTAATAATGTTCTATGGGAAATAATTTTTGAGTCCTTTTGCATAATATTGCAGCATCTATTGAAATAATATTTTCTTATATCAGAAAGATAAATCCTAATAAGGAATGCAATTAATGCCAAGCGAAGAAACAAAAACTTCCATAACATTATCTCTAAGTACTAACTGGTAAAGAATTGAATGCAGAAATCTATGTGGGAGTTCACAGTCTTTTCGGTGTCTCCATGACTGGGACGAGTGGGTTAGCCCTTGTTTGCAGATTCACTACTTCTCTGCCTCTTCCATCTCCCAAGTCTTCACTAAATCTGGATCTAGAGAGCTTTATGCATGCAAAAATGCTAACCTAAGACTTTAACACATATGGGTAAGGAGACATTTGCATGCTCCAGCAATTATATTTAATGCTATTTAAAAGAACAAGAAAAAAGGGAAGCATAACCAACAGTAACAAGTGTCTGGCAGAATCGCTATAAAAATAAGACTGTGGGCTTAGTGCCAGCACTGCCAGTTATATATCCCCATCCTTTTTCACAGGCCATCCTATGAAAATGACTTTAATGGCTTGCAGTAACCAACCTATGAAACATTCAAGCAGTGAAGGCTTGAGCTAAGGACTCTTCTTCAAGAGATCTGCAGCCCTACATTACTTGTTCCATTTTTAGAGTTACTCTTCACAACAAACTTGCAGTACTTTAAGGGAATTGTCAGCATAGTGATATCCAAATAGGTCTAACTGAACTGTCTGTATGTGGACAGATTAATCTCCTCAAGATAGTGAAATCCCTCTTGTTTGTCCTCCTGCTACTCTCCTGATTTCTTTCTCTTTGCACCACAATGATAGGGTCTCACACCCTTCACTTTTGTATCCTTGCTTTAGCTTTTGTGACATCAAGAAACTTCTTAAATCACCGTGTCTGTAGGAGAGAAAGCATTGAAACAAATCATCATAGCCTCATTTCTGTTAATCAGTTAAGTCATTGCAGAGAAAAAGGTATGGCAAAGTAAAAGTAATAAACAAAGGCTGGATCCTCAGACAGTGCTATGACTCAGAGTTAGGACTCTGCTTTCATCAGAGAAGCAAGGAAAAAGTCTCTTTTGACGCAGTGATCACACAGTTACAGACAATTAATTTCTTCTGACTAAATAGTGTGATTTTTCGTTTCCTTTCTTCTTTGTTTCTTTTTTTTTTAGGACATCTACCCAAGTGTGAAAGTCCTTGCTGAAGTTTTGTGCTGCTGCTTCCAAGCCGTTCCTTCTGTCACCTTCACTGTAAAGAAAGAATGACTCTTCTGTGAAGCATCCCCAATAGCGTATGCTTTAAGGTCACCTAGGAAGGAGTTAGCTGTACATTAAGTTATACCTTGCTGATAACAAGATGGATTTAGAAAGTCATGAGAAATGACAGGGTACACATGTACATTAAAGCAGATGACAGGAAATTGAAAACATTACTGTAACTTATTAAACATTGATTTTTCCAGACATTCCTTGATATTGTTTGACGAAAACAAATGTTAACAGTAACAACAGCAGAAACAACCAGAAAGGAATGTGGTCTCATTTTACAGCTGGAAATGAGAAGCAAGATAAGAGAGGATAAGAGAACAACTCATAAGAACTGCAAGTCCAGACACAGCACACAAGGAGTGACAAAATATTATTATAGAATAGAATAAAACAGACTATTACATTTGGAAGGGACCTGCAATGATGAGATAGTCCAAGTGCTTAACCAATTCAGAGCTTACCACAAGTTGAAGCATGTTGTTAAGGGCATTGTCCAAATGCCACTTAAACACTAACAGGCGTTGTTCACCTCTCTAAGAAGTCTGTTCTAATGTTTGATCACCTTCATTATACTGAGGATCAGAGACCAATAATCCACAGAAAAATAGGCAGTTATGATACAGACTTTAATTTTAAACCCTGAACTTGGCTTTTAATGTTTTGGGGAGGGGAAGTTCAGAGATTTTTTTATAATTTTGCCTTAAATAGATACACCCTACAGAGACTGAACTTTGCCAATTTACTGATGTAAAAATATGATCTGCCTTTACCAGTTTTCTTGCATACATTTATGATTAGGTTGCAAAAGCTTTCTGCAGTTGAGCGTTCTAAAACTCAGTCCTGTCCTGAAGACTGATCGCAGCTCAGAGGGATGTTTGGAGTCCTATCCAGAACCAGCTGCTGGTAGTCATACATCTGTTGATAAGCACTTCAAAAATTATTATGGTTTAATTTCAGGTTTCATTTGAACACAAACGGGTTGAACTAATGCAAAGGGCTGCAAAGTCAAATATATTTATTTTAATGAAATTTTCTCCTGAAATCATCCAGGAATAGATTCCTCCTGAAATAAGTTAATGTTAAACTTCGGTAAAGATTTGGGTTTACACTCACTGAACAAATAAGTAATCTTCAGCAGCAGAGAGAAATGTCTACAAGATTACATGCAGCAGTTTAACTAAATGAATGCAAGCAGGATTGCAGTTTGGTCAAATCCTGGAAAGGATGGCAGCATTGCAAATGGAAGAATGAGTACAGCTATTAGAGAGGCAGTGTGAAGTCAGGTGAGGTCACACACAGAGACAGAGCAGAGCAGGCTCGTGACAGCTATGACTAGGGACTGAATGTCTTGCTATCATCTGAACGCTGCACATGTTTAGGACCTCAGCCTCACACCAGGATTGATATATGGCCTCCTGACAGCTCTTGTCTCATCCCTGTAAGAAGTGGCACAATGCTTGGCCATTCATGTCATTAACAAACTTAAAATTATTGTCCCTATATAAATTATAGGGACATTATAGGCAATTATAAAGTTGAAAGGACCAGGACTAATTGTTTAGTATTGAGGACTCACCACTAAAAACTCTTGCTTCTCTGTGCTTTCACTAAAGCAGGGTGGTCTTGTTCATGTTGCCTTTTGGGAACAATCTATGTTACTTTCTGCCCTTGAACTCCTCTCTTAAGGACTGCCTGGGACAGCACTACTAAGCACAAGCCAAACCTGTGCCATAAGCAAGAGAGTAATTAAGTAGTATAGATGATTATGTGCCAATGCTTATGCCTATCTTTTGACTTTTCAGATTATCAGTATAAATGTTGTCTTTAATGCCTGAATCATACCCTCTTCAAATATGTATTAAATATGGACATGTAATTTCATTTATTTTATATATACCATGCAGGAATGTTTCATTCTCCAGTGCATACCTGTGCATACAGATTGGAATGGAAAATATCCTTTTAGGGAGGAGATTTGAAAGTACTAAATATATCACTAAAAGTGTAGGCTCTTTATCCACTTAAATGTTTTTCATCAAAACATTTTTTAAACATCTGAGCTCTTAGATTATTTGGTAGCAAACACTTGGCTGCATTTTTTTTGATGTGTCAGTGAAAACAAACCAAACAAACCAAAAATATATGCAATTATCATACCTGCTTCTTAAAGATCTGATTTTTTTTTCTCTAGTATGCTTTCCTTTTCTATTTTTATGTTATAAAAAAGCAACAATAATCATAATATCACCACAATTTAAAATTAAATGTTGTGAGCATTTCCTACACCCACAGTCTCTGTATGTGAACTGCTTATTCAGGAGTTCTGGGGCGTCCAAGTTTTTTAGATATTGGTGGTATTCCTGAATGTTACTGCTGGCTGGGACACAAGAAGAGATTAAAAAGACAACATACTTTCTTCTTTCAAGTATTTATTTTTCTCTCCTTTGGAGTGGTACCTGGCTTTATGGTGTAGTAGTGCTCTTATTGTACTTGTAACAATTTGAGGATTTTTTGTCTCCATTTTAAGTGGCAACTTATGACAGATTCCACACTAAAACTGCTGAGTTGCTGGCATATTGTTTCCTAGGTAAAATACACCTGAGAGTGAAATTGCAGCTAAGTGTGTCAAAAAGTGAGTAGATGTTTGCTGGCTTTTGTGGGTGACGCTGAGAGTACTGGTGCTCTGAAGCACTAGGCTCCTGGCACCAAATATAATTACAATGCAATTTGGAACATATTCAGACACTACTCGTATCATTGCAAGTTCTACACATGGACATATTTTATGAAAGCCTTGCCTGGGGGTATTCAGCATAATGATACTTTGAATTAAAAAGCAAACCCTTTTTTCCAGAATAAAAGGTGTGACATATTTTTTTATTTCCCTGTCATCATCCTGCTTGGATAAAGGCTGAAAGGGAAGTTCCTGAGCTAGGTCTTCCAGTCCTTCATGAAATGCAGTATTTATTTATTTCTTTAGAAGACAGAGAAGCAGGCAAATCTACTTACCTACCCCAAGGCCCCAAAGAAACATGCTGCTAAAATCCAGTGCTCCAAATCCTGAGAATCTGCTCCTGTTTTTCTGGTCAGTTAATATTGCCTTAGCAGTTTTGACAGTGCCATCAGGCAAAACAGGCAGTACCTTCTGAAGAAGTACTTTTTATAACTCTTTTATATTTCTTTATATTTATAGCTATATGAAGCAGTATACTGTCATCTCTGAGGACCAGTGATGGAGCTAGACATCGCTTACAATAGTGTCTGAACTTTGTGTAATAAATATGACAATGAAAATTGACACTGGACACATCAAATTATATTCACATGGAGTCTTCAATACAAAGTGAATTCTTTCTGACAAAGGACATTTAGAAGTGTATGTTGGAAATCTTTTTGCTGCTTTATGAACAGGTGAGTTGCGAAGTTCCCTACAGAAGCCTACTAGACAGAGTCAGTGATTAATATGCATAACTAATGAAGTCATGCAGTTATTTCTATGCTAATGCAGATGTAATATAAAGCTGCATGACATGTTCAGTGATGAAAAGTACACCTCACATTTGACATCAGAATAGTCCAGCGAGGCTCTGTTTCCCCTCCAGTAAAGTTTTTTAAGAAGTGAAGAGTTAATGACTTTGACACCTTACTTCAGTAATGAATTTCTCTATATGCGTAAATCCACTCTCACTTAACTAATTATCAACTTCATTGTTTTTCCGTATGCTGCTCAGTGCTTTGGTGAATTTTATAAGCTCAAAAGTCAGGCATAGGTGTAAGTTCTTGCTCTTTTATACGGGCTACAGATTTGGGCCTGCGTGAGTCTCTAAAGTTGCAATGTAAGAAGTCATAAAGTCTCAACAGACATTTTCTTAAAGAATCAACACCTCATCCTAAGACACACAGCTTGTTGCAGTCAAAGCAGCCTGTGAGCTAATGCTAGATTCAAAATGGCTGCTTCAGCAGCCTACTTTATCATGTCATTAATACTACCAGCATCATGGCTTTTGGAAAACTCTATAATACTTTGCCGTAAGACTCAGTATTCCATTTAGCACAGTAAATCTTAAGGTCATCAGCAATATCTACTTTTACAGAGCTTTTGTTGTGTTCTAGTGCTACCCTAAGTAAATAACAGAATGAGTCAGTATTTGATCAGGAACTAAGAATGGCAACAGTTCAGAGATTCATAAATGTCTTCCCATAACACCCTGAGCCACTCGAGGTATGGGCAACAGAGATAACCCAGCTGGTGTTACTTGCTTTCCAAAGCTATAACCCTAACACAATCTAGGGGGAGAAAGTAAAACAAGTTTGTTACTAGTTGTTGTGGTTTAAGCCCAGGCCATAAATCAGAACCACGCAGTCTACTTCCCCCGCACCTTTCTTCCCTCCGCTTCTGGAGGGACAGGGAGGAGAATCGAAAGAATGCAACTCCCACAGGTTGAGATAAGAACAGTTTAGTAACTAAGGTATAACACAAATCACTACTGCTACCACCAATAATAATGATAAAGGAAATAACAAGGGAAGAGAATACAACCACTCACCAACTGGTACCTTGCCCCCACCCTGCCGTCATCCAGCCCTTCCGGGTAACTCTCTGTTACATCCTGGGCCATGACGTGCTGTGGTATGGAATACTTCTTTGGCTAGTTTGGGTCAGGTGTCCTGTCCCTGCTTCCTCCCAGATTCTCCTCCTCCCTGGCAGAGCATGAGACTCACAAAGTCCTTGGTCAGACTAAACATTCTGACCAGTAACTGAAAATATCAGCTTTATCAGTATTATTCCCAGGCTGAAAGTCAAAACCACAGCGCTGCACCAGCTACTAAGAAGGAGAAAAAATGACTGCTACTGCTAAACCAGGACACTAGTGTTGGACTTACCCACAAACAAAATGCCGTGAAGATGACGTCTGTCCAAAAGGAAAAAAAGAAAATTTAAAGAAGCCTGAAATATGCAAGGGAAATCCTAAAAATCATTTCCTCTTTTGTTAGTAAACTGTCCCTGATGGCTGCTAGTCTTGCTACACCATCTGTTAGCTGCATTTATTGACCTCACAATGCTAGCGACAGTCATGTAAAACAAGCAATAGAAGCATTTGTAAAGTCAGCCATTTCCAAGGTAAATTTACCAATATATAGAAAACAACTATACAAATAGCATCCCTTCTCCCTAGAGCCTTTACGTGTTCTGAAGTACCTAACTTTGAACGAACACCTTTAAGGGTTGTGAAATATTCAGTTAGCTTTTATTTTTCTCAGTTGTTTTCTATTTTATTGCACCCCTTGGTTCTGGCCAGGACAGAAAAGAAATTGCTGAGATATCCTGAGAAAGGCTTTTATTGTAGTATTTTTATGTCAACCAGAAGGATCAGAAATCTAATAAAAAGGCAGCTCTTACCAGTATTTTTTGAGGAGAGAGGGTATTCTATATATTTAAGTGTTCATACCTCTCATTCGTGTTCATACAATACATTCAGACCTCAGCCACATGAAAGACTTGGTGTGCTAAAAAATAATGGCTGCAACAACAAATAGCAAGAATAATAATAATAACAATAATAATAACACCATGTTTTATAGGTAGAATCCATGCAGCTGTGTCAGATGTACTAACAAGTGCTCAAGCTATGCATCATGTTGACAAGTGAGGAGGATCGTGGGGAAGACTCAGGCTTGGTGAGGCAAAATGAGGTGAACTGGACTGCTAAAATCACAGTCTACCTCCAAGAGTTTATCTGAAGCATTCAAATTACATTCAAAATTTCATCCCATATCTTGCATACCACTGACTATCCTCCCCATCCCTTTACTCCTCAGCACAGTCTGAACCAGTAAATAAGCTCGACAGGTCGCAATGGGGGAAGATAGGGCAAGCTCATTGTTTCATGCTAGTTTTTCCTCCTTTGTTTTTTCTGTCACAGATCGTAACAAGTAAATGCTACACAATGGAAACATCTTTTCATGATGGCAAGATTTACATGACCTGAGCTTGTAATAGCAAAGAGACTGAAACTTATCCAAGCAATAGTAGACTTCTCCAAAGCAATGTGGCTGTATCCTCTCCAAACAAAACAAAATCAAACAAAAAAGGTGCATTGCCACTGAACACAAATCCTACAAAGTCTATTTTTCCCTCTTTATGATAGAAAGAGCAGCTAGCTATGCTTTTGCTACTGAATGATTTCTATTCCTCTCTGTGCAGTCACTCCATAGACCTCAGTGCCCAAGTTCGTACACAGCTTGTGTCTGCACAAATTTATTTTCATAATTACTTCCTTTTGTAGTTATCTTTTTAATTTCACATGATGGAAATCAAGGCACAAAAAATGAAGTGACTTTTCCAAGGTCATTTAGGAGGTCTGGCAAATCAGTAATAAAAATATTCCTGTGCTCCAAATCTCCAAACAGTATGTTAAACACAAAACTTTAAAGCCGTTGTTCCTGTTCTTGTGTTTATCACTTAACAAGTACAGTACAACAGGGATATTATAAATGAGTTACACATTTACTGATTACTTAATTATAAAAGTAACAGCTCACCATGTTACATCTCTAACTTAAAGCAATAAAAAGGACAAGCCATGTCATATCTGAGAGCAAAAAACCTTTTTTCTTGATTTCCTCCTTCATAACTCTACAATTTTTTTTCTTCTTTCTTAGCAAATCTGTAATCCACATGAACAATATTTCAAAAATATAGATGGAAGTTAGGCATTTTTATTAGGAGTCTAACACTAAACCCCCATCAGTGCCTGTGAAGATCTTCTAAACGTCCTTGTATGGTCTGAGGTAATGAAGGTGTCACTGTAGATTTGCAAGAAGATAGTATTCCATGATGAACTTCATCTTAAAATAACTGTAAGCATAATTATCTAACATAAAGGAGCCTCTTGGGAATAAATTTTCTTGAAAGAGGCTGCCCCTAGTCCTAGCACAAAAGCATCTTCAGCAGCTACAGCATACTTGAATCAAGAATGTCTTTCTTCTCTGTACCTGCCTTCAAAATATTAGTGTCCCGTATAAATAACGGCTGCAGGTGCCAAACGGTTATGCACAAAATGAGCATTCTTGTGAAAAATCCCACTTTTATTTTCTTCCCTTTTTTTATTTTTTTTTTTCATTTTTTACCATACTTCTGATGCCAAGCAGACAATCAACAAAATCAGGATGCTGAAGAGCCCCCATCACAGTGCTGCACATGGGAAAATTTCATCATTTCTTTAGGGAAAGGAATAATTTAAGGAAGACTGGAAGAACAAAAGCTAGATTCAAGATAGATCTTAATATTAGGACACTTCCCCTGAAGTAATTAATATACATTAAAAGGAGGATATGAACCTGGACCTCTGTACTAGCATGTTCTGCTGCTGTTATTCTTCCTAAGGAAAGACAAACATCTCCACAGTCCCTGAGAAGAGATGCTCATTCTCACTGCATTCCTTTACAACAAAGTCTGTGTACAGCCTGGGCAGTTGAAAGTTTCACATCAATTACCTTGCTTTTTATTTAATGTCTTTCCTGGGAACTGAATTACTGAGTGGGAGCTAAAGTTAGTCCTCACTCTTTGAGACCAGCCCTCTGACTGTCCCTTCCTGATGGCTGGTCACCACAATCTTACAAGTGTTTAGTTTTTTAACTAAATAATAATACATATATAATTAATAATGGATAACAGATGAACTGCTGCTTGTTTCCTTTCTGACATTTATCAGGGTCTAGGACAACAAGGGTGGATGGAAGTAGAAAAGTCTTCTCTGCCACACATTGCCCATGGAATGGCCAGTCCAGTCACCACTTCACCAGTTTTCTGTAATATTAACAGTCTTCCTTTGCCTAAACTGCAAGTTCTTCAGGACAGTGACAAGTACAGTACACTTCAAGGGCTGGTCTTCAAAGATGTCTTGCTGGTCTTCCTCTCTGGATGTTGTTTCACTTAGTAATCTGAAGACCACAATATGTTGGAAATGGCAGTTAAAAACCAACCAACCAACCAAACCTTCTAGACTATGACATCTTGTCTATGACAGCAGGTGTGGTGCTTTTGAAAACTCAGGAACGTTTATGTATGAAGACATGAGAGGTTATTAATTTTATTTTCCCACCTTTTTTCGTACATTATGGAAAAAAAACTTCGTGTCTTGAACACTATACTGAATTCAATAGGGATTCTTCTGCATAGCACCACTGCTGACAATCAAGAAGTTATCACTAATCAATTTCATTTGTTTGAATATGTCAGCAATTTGTGAGGCAAACAGAGTGTCCAAGAGAAAAAGGTAAGAAAAATTGACATGCATGTTTTTGAAAACAGATTTACAGACTAGCTAACAGGATATTATCAAGTACATGGGGAAAGTTTTCTGGGATGTAGTCTCACATTTCAACCTGGAGACATTCAAGGCCAGACTTGATGTGGCTGTGGGCAACTGATCTAGCTCAACATCAGGGAGCAAGGAGGCTCAACTAGATGACCTTTAAAGATCCCTTCCAAACCAAGTATCCTGTGATTCTAAGATAACCTAGTTTTCTTAAATGAAGATGTCCTCCTCCTTACACCAGAGGTGGGGAAACTAACTGGGACTCCAAGGAAATCATTGTCATCAAAACTGACTGGGTATAAAGGATCTGTACAGGCCTGGCATGCTAGTTTGCAGTGGAATTTAAATGAAAAAGTAGTTCAGTCACAGTCTGTTAAAAATGATCACACTGGAGCACCCATAATGAGAAAAGCTGCGTAATGGACCGTGATTCAGTCTCTTTTAAGAGTTGTTTTTTTGGAGTTTTTTTTTGAGAGAGAGAACTTTCTGAACTGAAAGCTTGAGCATCTGCTTCCCTTAACTTTCACTCTGACACCAGCTTTCAAAAATAATAACCAGATTTTTAATATGTTGAAATTTTCTAGCAAATAGTCATAGTTCACCTTCTGGATTCTTCTAACTTTCAGACACATGGGTCAATACAAATCAGTCAATGTCTTATGAGTAATGTCATATTTCCACACAAACCTGACGTTGCTTCTCATTTCGGCAAGATTTCTTACCTTCCATGTTGTATAGTAAAATCAGAGACCATCAGGTCAGAAAAGTCAAAAGGTGATAAAAATCCTTGTGTGTGGCTTCTTATCATAGCCCTCTTGTTCAGTTAGCCTTGAGCGGGTTGCTTTCCAACTCTGTAGTACTGCAGATGGCTGGGTGCCATTCTCAGCAGGGATGAAATGAAGAAACTGAACAAAATCAGGTTGGCGTTGCTATTATTACAGGCAGATAACAAGTAAGATTAAGCTTAAAGCTGTTGCATTCATCAGAAGTTAGAGTACTGTATTTTCAGTTCTGTTAGATAGCACATCACAGGATATATTGCTGACTGCAGTGGACTTCTGGAAATATCTTGTGTCTAAGCAGATATTTTCAGCCAATTAGTGCAACAGAACATATTTGATGGGTAAGGAGTCACCTCATTTAAGTTTCACTAACTAACAGTTAGTCATCTATTCCTACCTGGTCACTGTAGCAAATGGAAAGACTTAGCCACACCCCTAAAGCATTGTTGTGGTTTAAACTCAGTCAGCCACTCAGCCGCTCTCTCACTCCCCCCTCTTTCTCCGCCTCTGCTCCTGGAGGGATGGGGAGGAGAATCGAAAGAATGTAACTCCCACGGGCTAAGATAAGAACAGTCCAGTAACTAAGGTATAACACAAACCACTACTGCTACCACCAATAATAATAATGATAAAGGAAATAACAAGGGAAGAGAATACAACCACTCACCACCCACCGGCTGATACCCAGCCCGACCGAGCAGTGATATAGCCCTTCCGGGTAACTGCCCCCGCTTTATATAGTGGGCATGACGTGCTGTGATGTGAAATACTTCTTTGGTTAGTTTGGGGCAGGTGTCCTGTCTCTGCTTCCTCCCGGCTTCCCCTCCTCCCTGGCAGAGCATGAGACTCACAAAGTCCTTGGTCAGAGTAAACATACTGAGCAACAACTAAAAACATCGGTGTTATCAGCATTGTTCCGAGGCTGAAAGTCAAACCACAGCACTGCACCAGCTACTAAGAAGGAGAAAAATGACTGCTACAGCTGAACCCAGGACAAGCATCAGCCATCCTCTTCACTATTTAGGGATGGGGTTAATTACCTGAGTCTTTTCATTGATTCTACGAGTAGTACACACGGCTGATTCAGAACCGATACTTTGCTTTTAGGTTGCTAAACACAGCAGAGATTTGATTTGATATTTTCACTGCAGACCACTCTTCAGCGCACCAGACTAGACTCTGAAGTCTCTGTTGTAACAGTTAAAAGGCCGTTAAAGATGCAAAGCAGCATTTGTTGCAGGCTCACAATCACATCCATACTGCTCTTCTGACTCTGCCTGAAGTAGGTGTGTTCCCCCACTGACCCTGCACAGCAATTAGAAATGTATGCCCCCATGCCAGCCTTAGTGGCTTGCTTAATTTAGTACTAGCATTCCTCTGAATAAGTCTTCTTTTCACAGCCCTCCTGTCAGCAGAAAGGGAAATAAAGTTCATGGGGTTTTTGTTCGTGTTTTTTTAATATATATTAATCCATGCTGTTAAGATGACCAGCAACTGACAGATAGATCTTCTGAGGATATGAGAAGCACTGTGATAAGATCATATACTGTTGTTGCAACTCCTCCTTTGCTCAGGTTCAATAAGGTTGAACTCCTGCTTGCTACAGTCCTACTTATATTTTTAGGAGATCTCACTAAATTCTGGACAAATAGGTGAGATACAGTAAAACTGCTAACCGCACATTAACTCTGCTCTTCAAATGAAGTTTTTTGAGTCTGTTAGTGCTATGGAATAGATTGGAGCATAAATCCTCATGTTTTGTGATATAAACTTACCATTTGCTGATGAAGCCTGGGAAGAAATTTCCCCTCTGGGCAACAATTATCCATAAGGTTGGGAGCTTGGGAAATCAGTTATAATATGAGCTCTGATCTTCTATTGCATCAGCTGTGAAAATCAAAAGAAGGGTAATATTTGCTGTCAATCCCCTAAATGAGGTACAACCCACTAACAGATCAGAACCTAGTAAAGCTTTTGAGCATTGGATTTTATTTATTAGTATAGATATGTTATTGACTCAGAACACACGCAATTGAGAAAGAGAAAGCTAGATACTTGGTGGTTTTGAAAACTTGTTTATTAGCACAGAAATGCTGTTATGACAGGAAAATGCTGCTAATGCTGATGAAAAACCAGCAAACCTGTATTTTGGCATAGTAAAGAAAAGATACAGAAGTAGCTTGACATGTGGAAGAAATTAGCCCATTAAAATACATGAAGAAAATAAAATCAAAATTTTGCATCTATACTAATTTTCAATGTCCAGTCAGTATTATTGGTAGAAGCCTGCATATTCTTTCCTTTAAATAGTAGTTTAGAATATTCAGTGTAGACAAGACTGAAGAACTCAGAGTACAAATATGTGAGAAGAATATAAATTATATGAGATTGAGGTTGGTAAAATAAAGAAAAAGAAAACCAAACCAACCCCCCCACACACTAAATTAACTAAGAAAAATAATAACAATTCTATAAAGATATAGAATGTGTCAGCAATTGATACCTTTGAACACCAGAAGGGTCTGAAAGTGATTTTGTAAGAGCAAGAAATGAGATGTGAATTTACCATGTGAGGTAATATAAAGAAAATTCAGCGCAGTTTTGCTAGTCATTAACAGGGGTATCATCTACAAGGCTAAAAGTGCTAGATCTCTTTTCTTTTTCACCCCCCCAAACACATATGAGAAGATCTTTACCTGCCTTTCTCTGTATGGATAGAGCAAGTGCAGAACTCCACTTGTTCTACTGTAGAACTCTTCAAATTAATACACTCAACTATTCTCTATTACCTTTGAACCACAGATCAGATGTTAAATGATTTTTTTTCTATTTCTATTTAAAACAAATACTCATTTTCATAAAAAAAAAAAAATCAGAGAATAATTTTAGGTTTTTGCTTCCTATTAAACCTTGGTTTAAATGCAGGGTGCATAAAATGTTGCAGTTCATTTATATTTTGTGATTTTCTGTCTGCTTTCCTTGTCTTTACCATTTCTATCTTTTTTAAATTTCTTTAGTTTCAGAAAAACTATACAGTAGCAAACCTAATCTAAAATAATGCGTCTTGATACTTTTAATTGTTCAAAGTCTGTTTTGGTTGCAGAAAGTAATGAAGTCCTAAAATAATTTTGTTTTCTTTATATTTGTTAATTTTAAAATTAGAGAAGAATGAGAAATTGATAAAGTATTAAAATGTAAAAAAAAAAAAAAAAAAAGATAAAAAAGAAAAAAAGGAAAGGGGAATGAAAATAAAAAAAAAGATCAAACCAAATGCAATATTTGAGAAACTGAGGGGCATAGGACATCCTAGCTGCTTTAGCTAATGGTATTTTTTCTTTTCAAATAAAATTTAATAAAATAACATAGAATAATATTTTACAAGTATTTATTTTTATTAAATCTGTTTTTCAGTATAAGAAAATAGTGTCAGTCAAGTTGAACTCAATATATTCATCAATAATTTTTAGAAAGTGTAAGAAAGACAGGAAATGTACAAGTATTTTCAAAAACACAGAAATGATGTTAAGATACTTGGGGTGCAGATGACTCTTTTATGAATATTTTACTTTAAAGTTTCAGGAGAAAAGTTTTTGTTTGTATTAAATTACATGGAAGCTGGTGAACAGAATATTTCTAATGAGTTTCATGCGAGTTGGATCAAGACTTTCAGGAGGCTTTATTTTTACCTTTATTTTTACCTTGGTGTCAGTAAATATCTACTGCTATCATACTAATTAATCATCATTAGCAAAAGGACAATTCCAATCATAAAGTCATACGCTGAGGATAAATTTTAACTCTAAAATTTTGTGATGTTATTAACGTTACTGAATCTATTGTAGCAACTATACCTAAATTGAAAACCTGAGAGGAAAATAAAATTTTACTTGCAACTTATGTTTTTATGCACTTACCTGTCAGCACTCTGATGTAAATAATTTTTTCAGAAGCTAACACAAATTACCATTACTTCATTCTTACGTATTTAATATTTGAAAAATCATGGCAGTCAGGTGAAGTTTCTGATGACTGGAAAAAGGGAAATATAACCCCCATTTTCAAGAAGACCAGTCAGCCTCACCTCTGTGCCTGGCAAAATCTTGGAGCAGATTCTCCTGGAAGGCATGCTAAGGCACATGAAAAACAACAATGTGCTTGGCGACAGCCAGCATGGCTTCACCAAATGGAAATCCTGCCTGACCAATTTGGTGGCCTTCTATGATGGGGCTACAGAACTGATGCACAAGGGTAAAGCAGTTGATGTCACCTACCTGGACTTGTGCAAAGTCTTCAACACTGTCCCACAAGACATCCTTGTCTCTAAATTGGAGAGACATCAATTTGATGGGTGGACCACTTGGTGGATAAAGAACTGGCTGGATGGCCTCACGCAAAGAGTTGTGGTCAATGGCTCGATGTCTGGCTGGAGACCTGTAACGAGTGGTGTCTCTCAGGGATCGATGTTGAGACCGATCTTGCTCCACATCTTTGTTGAGCACATGGACAGTGGGATTGAGTTTGCCCTCAGCAAGTTTGCCGATGACACTAAGCTGTGTGGTTCGGTTGATATGCCAGAGGGAAGGAATGCCATCCAGAGGGACCTTGACACGCTTGTAAAGTGGGCTGATGCCAACCTTATGAAGTTTAACCATGACAAGTGCAAGGTCCTACACAGGGATTGGGACACTCCCAGGTACAGCTACAGGTTGGGCAAAGAAGAGATTCAGAGCAGCCCTGCAGAGAAGGACTTTGGGGTGTTGGTTGATGAGAAACTGAACATGAGCCGGCTTCAGTGTGGGCTTGGAGCCCCGAAAGCCAACCGTATCCTGGGCTGCATCAAAAGGAGCGTGACCAGCAGGTCAGAGGAGGTGATCCTGCACCTCTGCTCTCGAGAGACCTCACTTGGAGTACTGTGTGCAGTTCTGGTGTCCTTAACTTAAAAAGGACATGGAACTGTTGGAACAAGTCCAGAGGAGGGCCACGAGGATGATCAGGGGACTGGAGCACCTCCCCTATGAAGACAGGCTGAGAAAGTTGGGGCTGTTCAGCCTGGAGAAGAAAAGGCTGCGTGGAGACCTCATAGCAGCTTTCCAGTATCTGAAGGGGGGCTATAGGGATGCTGGGGATGGACTATTCATTAGGGACTGTAGTGACAGGACAAGGGGTAACGGGTTCAAACTTAAACAGGGGAAGTTTATATTGGATATAAGGAAGAAATTCTCTACTGAGAGGGTGGTGATGCCCTGGAATGGGTTGCCCAGGGAGGTTGTGAATGCTCCATCCCTGATGGTGTTCAAGGCCAGGCTGGACGAAGCTTTAGGTGGCATGCTTTAGTGTGGTGTGCCCCTGCCCATGGCAGGGGGTTTGGAATTGGATGATCTTAAGTTCGTTTCCAACCCTAACTATTCTATAATTCTATTTGTGTGATCACTTGACTACTGAGCTGCTGCCTGTCCATTCGTAAACAAGAGCAAATAAAGTGACTCTGAAAACACAATGATGCAATGAAGTCAATTTATTTTTAAAAATGTTAAGGTCTTGCATTTGTTCACAGATATGTGGATTTGCTTGACTACCCTGATGATAAAAACAAGACTATTATTGACACACAAAGAAGATAAAATGAGCAGAGCACGCTCATCATACAATGAGTATGTCATTTTCCTTCTGTAAGCATTACTTCTCTGCCTTTATACATTTATGTTCATGTAAACATGTAGCAAAATGAACAGATATTTTCACACACTGAGATATAATAATGCTGTGTCCTGGGTTCAGCAGTAGCAGTCATTTTTTCTCCTTCTTAGTAGCTGTTGCAGCACTGTGTTTTTGACTTTTGGCCTGGGAACTGCTGATAACACTGATGTTTAGACTGACCAAGGACTTTGTGAGTCTCATGCTCTGCCAGGGAGGAGGAGGGGCCGGGAGGAAGCAGGGACAGGACGCCTGACCCAAACTAGCCAAAGAGGTATTCCATACCACAGCACGTCATGCCCAGGGATGTAACTGGGAGCTACCCGGAAGGGCACGTCCTCTTTTCGGTCGGGCTCTTTTCCAGCGAGCGGTATCATATTTTCTTCCCTTGTTATTTCTCTTATCATTATTATTATTGGTGGCAGCAGTAGTGATTTGTGTTATACCTTAGTTACTGGACTGTTTTTATCTCAACCCGTGGGAGTTACATTCTTTCGATTCTCCTCCCCATCCCTCTGGGGAGTGTGGGGGGGGAAGTAGACTGCGTGGTTCTAATTTACAGCCGGGGCTTAAACCACGACAGTTCTTTTTGGCGCCCAACGTGGGGCACGAAGGGTTGAGATAACAACAGATCTGACCGGAGTGTGTCTAATCGTATTTGTGATAAGCATTCAGTGTTTTGGATTAATAGTCACTCGTCACAATGCTGATTTATTGGCTCTCAAAGTTGTTGTTTTTGATCTCACAGTCTCAATATCCCGTAGGTTACTTAGAGCCGGTATTTGCTGTGTTGGTGTTTTTCAAGTGTGGGGCTTGGGCTAAGGTTGTTGTCTCGTTGTATTTTGTGGCAATGACTTGTAATACAATAGAAGGATTGATCATGAAACTGATCTGGCTTGTGTTCCCAGTGTGGTCACCACCTTTATACTTTGGGAGGTATATAATACAAATGCTTAGCAACTATACATCTTTTTTCTCCTTCCTGGGTGGTCAACCCATGAAGGAGACATTCTTTTACCCTCCCAGTGCCCCTCCCAGATCGTTTGCAGCATCATTTGAGAGTTTTGAAATTTTTGAGTGGCCTTTTAATATTGTTGAGACCTGTTTGCTGATTGTGATGGGGGTCACCATGTTGGCACGCATACAGAGTGTGTTTTGTTCACAACCATTACGTCTGATCTCAAGAGTTAAGCAGAGTCAGGTTTGGGTCTTGTCTGGGGTTAGACGACAACATAGGGGGACCAAGAGATTTTCCCCGAGGTTGGACAGCCATGAGTGGCAGGGTGTGTGGGATAGTATGGGCAAGTATCTAGGTCAGTGGGCCCCTCCAGTGTTTTGGAATTTCACCACCGAACAATTGCAAAATCCAGAAGAATTAGTAAAACACTTAAATGAGGTGTGTTGTCATCCTGGTCATACCAGAGAGGGACAAATCATGTCAATGTGCTGGGGCTTGGCCTATGCTTACCGGGCCTTGTTCAACACTATCCAGCACCTTCAAAAGGGAAAAAATGTCCCTGGATCTGAGGGCGAAGCAACAGACAGCGCAGCTACTCCAGCTCCGAGCACAGCAGCTACACCACCCCCAGCAACAAGTACAGCCACTACTCAAACTTCGACTGCAACAGACAGTGCAGCTACCCCAGCGACAAGTACAGCCACTACTCAAACTTTGACTGCAACAGACAGTGCAGCTACCCCAGCGACAAGTACAGCCGCTACTCTAACTTCAACTGCAACAGACAGCGAAGCTACCCCAGCTCCGAGCACAGCAGCTACACCACCCCCAGCGACAAGTACTGTTGCTACTCAAACCACAGTGATAATGACTGCAGCTAAACCAGAGGACCAATTCGTACCAATATCGATTGCCCCTGTGCGCAAGAGAAAAAGCAAAAATGAGGCAAGAAGGGTGAAGCAAGATGAAGAAACAATGTATTCACCACTCAGGACAGCATCTGGTCAGGAGTCATCATCACATGACGAAAAAGAAGAAGAGGTGACTTCTCGACCTTGGACCTCAACCGAGCTACGGAATATGCGAAAAGATTTTACCCGTCAACCAGGGGAGCACATCATCACCTGGTTGCTCCGATGCTAGGACAATGGGGCCGATGGCCACGAACTAGGAGGTACGGAAGCCAAGCAGCTGGGATCACTTGCTAGAGAAGGGGGAATTGACAAAGCAATTGCAAGAGAGAAAAGGTCCCTCAGTCTTTGGAGGCGGCTCTTGGTAGCTGTGAAAGAAAGGTTTCCATACAAGGACGATGTTACGAGTCGTTCGGCCAAGTGGACTACTTTAGACAAAGGCATCCAGTCTCTGAGGGAATCAGCCATCGTAGAGATGATCTATCACATCAAACTGAATAATGGAGATATACCCATGTACCCAAGAGTCGGGCCACTGAGGAACACCAGAACAACCAACAAGTAGACAAAGCTGCTGAGATTGAAGTGGCTCAGATGGACTTAGATTGGCAACATAAAGGTGAATTATTCTTGGCTCGGTGGGCCCATGAGACTTCAGGCCATCAGGGCAGAGGTGCAACATATAGATGGGCTCATGATCGAGGGGTAGACTTAACAATGGACACTATTGCCCAGGTTATTCATGAGTGTGAAACATGTGCTGCAATTAAACAAGCCCAAAAGTTAAAGCCTCTTTGGTATGGAGGACGATGGCTGAAGTACAAATATGGGGAGGCCTGGCAGATTGATTATATCACACTCCCACCAACCCGCCACGGCAAGCGCCATGTGCTTCCCATGGTGGAAGCAACCACCGGATGGCTGGAAACATACGCTGTGCCCCATGCCACTGCCCGGAACACTATCCTGGGCCTTGAGAACCAGATTTTGTGGCGACATGGCACCCCAGAAAGAATTGAATCAGATAATGGGACTCATTTCCGGAATAACCTTATAGACACTTGGGCCAAAGAGCATGGCATTGAGTGGGTATATCACATCCCCTACCATGCACCAGCCTCTGGGAAAATCGAACGGTATAATGGGCTGTTAAAAACTACACTGAGAGCAATGGGTGGGGGAACTTTCAAGCATTGGGATACACACTTACCAAAGGCCACCTGGTTGGTCAACACCAGAGGATCTGCTAACAGGGCTGGCCCAGCCCAGTCAGAACTTTTACATATTGTAGAGGGGGACAAAGTTCCTGTGGTGCACATGAAGAATTTGCTGGGGAAGACAGTCTGGGTTATTCCTGCTTCAGGTAAAGGCAAACCCACTCGTGGGATTGCTTTTGCTCAGGGACCTGGATATACTTGGTGGGTAATGCAGGAAGATGGGGAAGTCCGATGCGTACCTCAAGGGGATTTGATTTTAGGGGAAAACAGACAATGAACTCAATTGTACGCTGTTGCCTGCTATAGCCATCAACTAGAAGTCTGCAGGGCACCAGCGACTGGCCCTGACTTCCCTCCGACCATCATCCCAACAGAGAATGAACTTTGATAGAACCGAACGAGTTCTACAGTAAAGGAATGATCAGCATCAGCAGACAACGATCCAACACTGCACACAGCTTCTCCTGCCCTGAAAGACTGTTACAAGAGATGGAGCCCAACATCATGAACCGAATGGACTCAGTAGTTTTATAGGAATTGGTCCGTGCACTAAGATAACAGTGCACTGAGATGAGAGTGAGGGTATATGGAAAATGTGGGATCTGAGCATGACGTGAATGGTATGGAATAAGGGGTGGATGCTGTGCTGGGTTCAGCAGTAGCAGTCATTTTTTCTCCTTCTTAGTAGCTGTTGCAGCACTGTGTTTTTGACTTTTGGCCTGGGAACTGCTGATAACACTGATGTTTAGACTGACCAAGGACTTTGTGAGTCTCATGCTCTGCCAGGGAGGAGGAGGGGCCGGGAGGAAGCAGGGACAGGACGCCTGACCCAAACTAGCCAAAGAGGTATTCCATACCACAGCACGTCATGCCCAGGGATGTAACTGGGAGCTACCCGGAAGGGCACGTCCTCTTTTCGGTCGGGCTCTTTTCCAGCGAGCGGTATCATATTTTCTTCCCTTGTTATTTCTCTTATCATTATTATTATTGGTGGCAGCAGTAGTGATTTGTGTTATACCTTAGTTACTGGACTGTTTTTATCTCAACCCGTGGGAGTTACATTCTTTCGATTCTCCTCCCCATCCCTCTGGGGAGTGGGGGGGGGGGGAAGTAGACTGCGTGGTTCTAATTTACAGCCGGGGCTTAAACCACGACATGCTGTTATTTTCTTTGTCACTTTTTTTATGAAGTATCAGTGGACTTGTCAGAAATCTCAGGTTTTAGTTTCTTTTTAGTTTTTCAGTTTGGTTAAAAAGTTAACAAATAAAAAGTTAACAATAAAGAGTTAACCTGAAACCTTACCTGCCTTTACAACAAAAATCTGCTTATAACAAAAAAGTCTAACCACAGTGTTACAAGTGAAAATCATCTTTGGTCCACAGGAAAGTCAAAACTTGTCATTCATTCAAAATAACTCCTTAGAAAATGTGGCACACTTTGTGTATGTGAAAAGTGTGTGAACTCCTTGTCTGGAGCAATCTAGCATGAAATGATGCAGAGGTATCAGAACTGCAGAGTAGGTAGTGGTCAGTGAGATGTGGGTAAAAGTTCTTTGCCATAGGTAGGTTAACTCGTGAATCAAAGAAACTAGAACAAAGCCAAAAGAGCTGAATGTCAGGAGCTCTGACAAAATTTTATTCATTCAGATTTTTCTCCTCATGTTTTCTCTAGAGGGCAAAATAAGCCAAAGTTCACATCAACATTTGAATTTTCCCTTTGTATTCCTGGATGAGTTTTACGGAATAAAATTAAGTGCTTCCCAACAAATAAACTCCTCTCTCTGTTTCCACAGAGAAGGCTATCAAGACACAGCCACTGAAATATTCAAATGTACTGAATGCTGAATTTGTAATCTCCCTTTTAGCGGATAAAACAACAGTGCTACAATTAATTTCTGCACAAATCACATGTGTTGACTCTGTGTCTAGTTGTCAGTTGTGCCACTGCAAACCTGCTCAGTTTTATCTTGGAGGTATAGGCATTTCAGAAAGTTTTATTCCTCTAACAGCAGATCTTTAATTAAATAGAATATTGTAAAATAAATGCATCTTAAACAAGCTGGAGGGCAGAAGGACATGTTCTTATTTATGAAATTTTAATAAAAGATATGTTTCTAGTTAAATCCCTGTGTGGGCAATCTAATATATAAGATGAAGTAGAAGAAAGCGGTGTCTGTATACTACAGCTTTAAACAACTTTGCATTTTCATTCCAAAAATATATTTTTCCTCTTCTTCTTCTTGCCCCTTCTCCTTTTTTCTTAAGTCTTTTTGAGCAGAACATAATAAGCACAAGCTTTGCCTTCCTGGATCAGAAACAAGATTAGTCTGACAAAAGTCAAAACAGCCCTTGCAATGAAAAGTACAAAATCCCCCTTTGTGGACAAAGCTGAGGTTCGGGTTTTTTGCCATAGATGTTCTCTACCTATTGTCTAACTCAGACATTGCTCTGATTTGAAAAAAAAAAAACAACTCTTTAATATACCTCTTACTAATTTCTGTCACAGACATTCAATATTTTTCTGTCAGTCCTTTAAAAACACCCTCTAGATATGTTAGTCCTTTAAAAACACCCTCTAGATATGTTAGCCATTTAAGTATCTAATAACTTCAAGAACTGTGCCTAAATCCCTAGTCCCTTGACAATGAACGCTGCTGTCTATTTGTACTACGTGTGCAAAAGTGTTTTTCTTCAGTTCACTTCTAGTTATCTCTGTTTCATTTAACGTCTCCATGGTCTTGATTACTGCCTGGAATAACATCTGTCTACCTATTTCTGGCTTTTTTTGTGAAATAGTTCTGCTGTATACTGTACTAGCATTTCATCTATGAAACGTGGCCTGAGAAAAAAACTGGAATGTATTAAACACTCATATTTATGCTCAGCCCAAGGGACAAGACACAGTGTTTTAATTTTTCTGCTAAACTTTCCAATGCAGTCTTACAGAGAGCTACTAAACTGGTGGCACAGGCCTTGGTGCAGGAACCACACAGACTTACACAAGTTAAGAAAAACTAAGTGCACGTTTCAAGGTTCAGCTTGTTCTGCTTTATGTGTGCAGATGTACTTCACACCAGAGTAGTGGCATGGCTGTTCCACTCAATACATTATTATGTCTGGCTTTAAAATTCAGAAGACACTGAGATTCTTTCTCTTATTAAATGTTTCTAAAGAAGTGTTTATTTTCACAGTATCACAGTATCACAGTATGTTAGAGATTGGAAGGGACTTCAAAAGATCATCTAGTCCAATCCCCCTGCCGGAGCAGGAACACCTAGATAAGGTTACACAGGAATGTGTCCAGGCGGGTTTTGAATGTCTCCAGAGAAGGAGACTCCACAACCTCCCTAGGCAGCCTGTTCCAATGTTCTGTCACCCTCACTGAGAAGAAGTTTCTTCTCAAGTTTAAGTGGAACCTCTTGTGTTCCAGTTTATACCCATTACCCCTTGTCTTATCATTGTTAGCCACTGAGAAGAGCCTGGCTCCATCCTCATGACACTCCCCCTTCATATATTTATATACACTAATAAGGTCCCCCCGCAGTCTCCTCTTCTCCAAACTATAGAGACCCAGCTCCCTCAGCCTTTCCTCATAAGGGAGATGCTCCACTCCCTTAATCATCTTTGTCGCCCTGCGCTGGACTCTCTCCAGCAGGTCCCTGTCCTTCTTGAACTCAGGGGCCCAGAACTGGACACAATATTCCAGATGCGGTCTCACCAGGGCAGAGTAGAGGGGAAGGAGGACCTCTCTCGACCTACTGACCACCCCCCTTCTAATACACCCCAGGATGCCATTGGCCTTCTTGGCCACAAGGGCACAGTCTTGGCTCATGGTCATCCTGCCATCCACTAGGACCCCCAGGTCCCTCTCCCCTACACTACTCTCTAACAGGTCGTTCCCCAACCTATACTGAATCCTGGGGTTGTTCCTGCCCAGATGCAGGACTCTACACTTTCCCTTGTTATATTTCATCAAGTTTCTCCCTGCCCAACTCTCCATCCTGTCCAGGTCCCGCTGGATGGCAGCACAGCCTTCTGGCGTGTCAGCCACTCCTCCCAGCTTAGTGTCATCAGCAAACTTGCTGACAGTACACTCAATTCCCTCATCTAAATCATTGATGAATATATTAAATAATACTGGTCCCAATACTGACCCTTGAGGCACTCCACTAGATACAGGCCTCCAACTGGACTCCGCCCCATAGACTACAACTCTCTGGCTTCTGTCCTTCAGCCAGTTCGCAGTCCATCTCACTACCTGATCATCCAGGCCACACTTCTTCAATTTAGCTATGAGGTGTTACCTGTTGGTTCAAATATATGCCTCCTCATTTTTTTTGCTCCCTTCTTTTAGACACTGAAAGCTTTTTAGGGAGATTGAAATTGTCCTTGGATTCACTTACAAGACAAATTTTGGACTTATTTTTCCTGCTGTGAAAACAAAGGTATATAATACTTCACAATCTTAAATGCAGCAGGAATGCCTAGCTTCCTTCTGCAATACCAAGCAGACCTTTCCCTAGGATCACATGCTATTTAAAGTGTTTCATTTTCTCTTGCTACAAGCAGAAGCCTCATCAAAACTGTGAATTTCAGATAAGCTTTTATCAGACTTTTGCTGTAACCATCTCAGAAATGAGCTGTCATCAGCAAATTTAATCTGTCTCTGGCTCCTTTAATTGTTAGCACCATTTCTGCCAAATCCTTCACAGTCCTCATAGCACAGAAAGTTTCTTTAAGACTTTTAATTCAGTCAGCAGAGCTTGCACACAGTATTTTTTTTTTCATATTTATGATTTACACATTTTAAAAGGTGGAGGACCTTGATTGAACAGCTGAATTATGCAAATGCAACTGCATTGCTAGTATTAAAAACTGAGTCTAAAATGTGCAGCTTAGAGGGTTTTGGGAGAACCTTGCCAGTAAGAATAAAACTCTGGAAGATATTTTACTTTATTTAGAGTGAGGGTAAATAGAAGAAAATTTTCCTTAATGCTGCATGCCATGGAATTTTATAGGTGTCTACAAATAATTGCAAAGGGCTCCTGATCTTAAGTATGCTAAAGGACAGAAAAGATGGCCTTATGCTTAAAGTTGTTGCAGGAGGTCTCAGCAGAACTGGGTTGAATCTTTCACTTTGCCACAGGCTCTCTGTGTGACCTTGGGCAACTTACTTAGGCCTGGATTCTCAAAGGATTTGATGATATAACAATCTTTGGAGTCTATGGGAATGAGGTGCCCAAGTGCATGTGCATATTTGACCCCAAGTGCCTGGTCCTATCCGTGCACCTTAATTACTACTGAATTACTACTGAATTTTATCTGCCAGTTGGTTGCCTACCCACCAAGTACTGTGAGACTTTCCTGCAGCTACTCAGGCCATTTCAAATATGACACTCCCAACAGGGTATTTTTTAGGTATCATCTAAAATTCTTTTACTGTTAAGCTCTTCTTACAAACCACTTAGCAATATGCTAAACAGCATACATATTAACTAAACCAAAAGGGGGTTATCTTTCTTTTCTCCAGTGAGATTGTGACAGTGAACTCATAAATCTAGAGCTAACTGGATGATATGTATTCACAACTAGGTAAATGGAGTATGCATGCACATATGCACCTATGTTTGTATCAGCGAGAGACTGTGACTACAGCTTTAGACCGTCTTGCCATAATACACTTTTTTCCTGTTGACTTACTCATTTGTATCAGGTAAAAAGTTGCTTCATTATATTACAAAACCTTATTAGGCAATCTGTTCCAAATATAGTAAAGTACTGGAATAAGACCTCTTGAATTGCTATCTCCAAACAGTTCTAAACAAATACCTCCCAAAAATGTAAAATATAAAATCTTTGACTGGGAAATAAATGGCTAAGTTATGTCAGTGTTAGTAAAACTGTGATTCATGGACAGCAGTATTTCATTAGACACCAATAAACAGTCCTAGCTGATGAGTATAGTCAGCATGTGGTGGGAAACCATAAAAAAAAAAGGAATAAGATTTGTCTAATTCCAAAGAACTAATATGCTGAGTTTGTCCTCTTTCTCTTTTTTATTTCAAATAGTTGGCATTTGTGTTTATTTTTTGCGAAATTTGTTTTCCTATATGAGGATCTTGCAGAGTCCATGGTAATCTGTTTTTGCTTTGAATGTGTGCTTGTTCATTTGGCTGTTTGCTTTGGATAATTACATCCCTCCTGCCATATCATTCCCTTTTGTAAACTATGGGAGTTACTAATATAGCATGATTTGCAATTTCAGATTATTCTAAATAAATA
The DNA here is from genome assembly GCF_963264785.1 of Psittacula echo. Taxonomy (NCBI): domain Eukaryota; kingdom Metazoa; phylum Chordata; class Aves; order Psittaciformes; family Psittacidae; genus Psittacula; species Psittacula echo. The sequence goes on along the minus strand of NC_137742.1, from coordinate 7,506,577 downwards.
TGTAATTTGAAATTCACTTTGTGCAGTTTCAAGCATCCAAGTTCATAATATGTTTTTGACTTCATGTCAATAAAGATCAAGTCTGAATGCTTAAAAAAGTGATGTCAAAAGGATATTTCTTCAACTCTTCCATCTGACTGAAGCATTGTTACTTTGAGCCTTACTGCCCCAAGTTTTATGGCTTTAAGAAGATTTTCTCTTGTTGAGGAGTTTGAGACTGGAAAAGGTGATATTCCAGCCCTTTCAGCTTTGTTAAGGCAAGCTCTAGAATTCTAGGAATCGGAAGACAGAATCAAGAATTTTCTATTCTGACCAATTTAAAAATGTGAAAATTCAAGGCAAAAATTATCAAAATGAAAATTTGCATTTCATCTTACATATTTTTTCTCTTTCAGAATATATGTGAGTTCACACTCACTACGAAGCTCAAAAGGTTCAAATTCAGTAGATGAATGGTATTTTGTAGGCACCACTGGTTAAATCAGCCATCACTTCTGTACAGAAAGAAATTATTCCTATTCCTTAAAAATAGTTCATGCCTCCTCCTCTCAGCTGTATCCAGGAAGACACCTGGACATTGGGGATGTAGTGCGATCTTTCACGATCCCTGCTAGGTGGTAGATATATCAAGAGAGCAGCGTATCAAGTTCATGAGTTGCTATGTTATGAATACAGCCACAAGGTGCCTCTTAGAACATACAAATATTGAGACACACAATTTAACAACTGAAATACTTTATGTGTGGTTGAAAAGATGGAATAAATTCCACTGCAAAATTTCCTGAAAGCCGTAAAGTATCAATAGTTAATAAATTGCCAAAGGACGTTTTGTGCAATGAGTAGTTTTAGTAAACTGAAAAATCCCCAAAGGCACTGTCTAGAGAGTCATTAACATGATGATGATACATTTTTCTCACGTATAAGAATGGACTAATAGGGATTCTTGATGTCACAGCTACCTTTTACTGATATCTTTATATTAAAAAGTTTTGAGTGGAAACCTGCTGACTATACCTCAACTAATACCAAAGTCAGTAGGAGTCTCTTTGTTGCTTCTTTGGGCTGTTGCTCAGAATCATAATGCTGCACTGCATACCCTCTCATCCTTTTTCTATTCCTTAAAATTCACCTGTCATCTCACTTCTTCACCCAATTGCCTAGGCATTGCCATGGAAATGCTTTTGTGGCATTCCTTACTTATGTGCATCAAACCCTACACAGTCAGACTTGTGAAGTCTGGGAATTCTGGAGCTCTGTCTGTCTCTTAGGAAAGAAAATAATGGATGAACCTCAAGAGAGCCAGAACAGGGTGATAGGTACATGTTTGAGACAGAAAAAAATGTAACTGACCTAACCCTATCACAAACAAACCCTACACAGTCAGACTTGTGAAGTCTGGGAATTCTGGAGCTCTGTCTGTCTCTTAGGAAAGAAAATAATGGATGAACCTCAAGAGAGCCAGAACAGGGTGATAGGTACATGTTTGAGACAGAAAAAAATGTAACTGAGTGGAGACCAGACTGACGTGACCTGAGGCATAACCAGTGTTATGCCTCCAGATCCTGATTGCCCAAGTCATCTGTACTGGGAAGCTAGCCAGGCCCACCATGATTTCAGTCCAGCTGGATGGCCTGTTTTCCTTCTATGAAAATCAGTGCACAGACGGGAAGGAAGTGAGTGAAAGCATTGGTGCAAATTCAGGTCTTGCTCCATCTGAGAGGCAAACCACAGCGAAGATGTACACCCTTACTCAGAGCCCAGAAATGTTCCCAGGCCACCTTGTAGAGGCAGAGCTTGTTTGTATGAAGTGTACTGTTTATATGACAAAGCTTAATATCACTGACAGCAATAGTCCTTGTAAACCATGTACATGAGGAGCTACAATGTACTGATGAACACTGTAAAAATAAGAAGTCATAAAACGTAAGAATAAGAGCAAGGTATATAATAATCTCTGACTAGCGGACTTTCTGACTTTGATCCCATTCCCAGTCTGCGAGCACGTCTTTTTGTAGACAAAACAGAAAACATCTAATCTTCATTTAAATATCTCCACTGGCTGATAATCCACCAGAACCTTAAGCTGCTCTGCTGATTAATTAGCCTCATTGTGTGCTTTTAGACCCTATTTCTTACATGAATTGGCTTCAAAAAGTGAATTACACAACCCAGAGAGCAGAGGAGCGACCAGCATGAAACATGTTTCCAAAACCCTTCCCTTCCACAGAGCACAATAGAGGCTCCAAAATCTTCCTTAGATCAGGACACCCTGACGTCCTGCACTTCATGCATGGGCAGATCGTCAGATGAAATATTGACATTTAAACACTGAATTACTTCTTCTCTCTTTTCTGAAGACTTTTGTATCCTAGCTTCTAAGATAATAAACAATGAAGCATTAAAAGAAAACAATATAGTAAAAACAATTATTTGATAGTGTAATTTTTAAATAGAATCTTAGTATAAGGATTTCAAATTTCTACTTTTATAAACTTGTTGATAGCTTATAGCTTACTTTACAGTAGTAGCCAGTCAGTCCTTGGTGGCTTAATTCTATTCTTTTCTGAGTCCTATCTTCCTTGGTTTTGTTTTTTGGTTATTTGGGATTTTTTCTCTAGACAATGCAGCTCAAAAGTTTTCATGCATCTCCTTGACAGATACAAACATTATTCCCATTGTGTCCTTACTGAATGAAAAATTTAAAGCACAGAGCTTGCATTGGAAGATTGACTGGATTCTAAATGAACTTTCTGATACCAAATGTAAAACTAGAGGGAACAGAGTACCAGTAATGAAGCAAAATACAAGGTTAAGTATTGGAAACTAATTAGTGAGTTCATCAGCAACAACTCTTTGATGGTCTGAACTGCTTCCAGAAAGATAAGGATACATTGTTTGAGAAAACAATTAAATCCTATCCCATACTTGTATAGAATTATTTCATATTCACATGCAAATCCAAAAACATGGATACACTCAAAATACTAATGCCATAAATACACATAGACTGTGTTTCTCCTTCTGTTTACACCACTATGAATCAGAGGTAAATTAACAAGAGGCCTACAGTATAAAACTGCTGTGATACTAAGGAACTTCAGACCATCTACCTCTGCCTTTCATCGTCCTTGTTATCAACAGTCATGTGTTTGCTGTGTAAAGATCATCGTCGGTTTAGATATTGCATGAACACATAACCAGACTCAGAATTGTAGTTTCTTGCTACTCGTGTGGTGAGGGACGGAAGCACTAGTTCCCTCTGAACTAGGGCTGAGACATAGAGCATTCACGGAATGCGGGTTATCAACGATTTATTGCGCAGTTAGAATTCTTTATATTTGCCGCCCAAGCACCTCCCCAGGGTCAGCTGGTTCCTGTCCCTCTTAGCAGCTTCCCGTCCATGCACCAATCCCTACATCTCCCCCGCCTCAAGACTAGAAAACTCAGGGTTTTAACAGCTATTCCAGGTAACAACTTATAACTCTAATTAACTAAGTAAGAAAGGTTTGTGCCACTAAGTATTCACACACAGTGCGTATTACATAATCAAACAAGAAGGAAACAAACATTCCAATACTAATAAACACAGAGTGTCAGCCTAAAGGGACCTAGACGCAGGTGTTTCCGGCCTGAGTGATGTTGTATTCAACTGCCGGCTACAAAGTTCGTAAGGCACGTTGTGACTGGATCGGTGAGTGAAGTCATCTGGACACACAAGGGCCAGGGATGTCATTTCACACCTCTTTCCATCACTCTCTCCCAGATACAGCCCAGCGCCAGTCACCACCTGTGAAACATAGCTCAAATACAAACTTACAGACACAACTACAAATACGGTAATAATCATTTTGCCGGTACCCAGCGTAGCCCAGTCTCACCCTCTACACAGGCATAGCCCCACCCGTGAGCACGTAGGGCAAATGGACCTATCTTACCCTTTTCCGGATCTTTCACCCGTACCTGTGGATACGGGGGTTTGTCTAGAGGTGGAGCAAAGTGCGAGCTCATAGGGGATTGTTCACTTGATCCACGCGAGAATTGATTTAAACTAGTCAGAGCAGAAAGTAAAAGTCGGCGCACACGGACTGCAGGAGCTCCTCCGGGTACGGTCTCCCCCGCCTCAAGACACACGAGGCGAGCTTTCAGAGTCCGGTGTGCGTGCTCGACGATAGCTTGGCCAGTGCTGTTATAAGCAAAACCAGTCTTATGTTCCATGCCCCACTGTCGTAAAATGAAGCCACCAGTTGACTTGAATACGCTGGACCGTTGTCTTGATCTTGATCTGGCTAGGGACTCCCAAAATCCCCATGATGTTGTGCCAATGCAAAATGGCCACCTTAACGTCTTGCTTGCGTTGCGCCGTAGCCAAGATGACACTGCTACAGGTATCAACCGTGACATGTAAATAACGCATAAAAACTGGAGCACAACAGTCAGGGACTGGCAGACCTTGTACAACATGGTCTGCACTATTGTTACCTTCAGTTAGGAGTCCAGGGATGTGCGAATGACTATTACAGTGTTTTGGGCAAATTTCAGCAGCTCGCTCAGACAAAGCCTGAAAAAGGACTTGCGCACACTCCGTCGTAGTCTCAATGGCTAATGGGGTCCGCAGACCACTGTCGTAGCACAGTAGCTACAGCATATGCTTCCAGAAATTGAACTGCTATTGGCTAGACGTAACCAATATAGATTGTGATTGGCTCAGAAGTGCAGTCCACACATTTTGAAGCAGATAACAAGCTAGCTAAAATTATCCATTCGCTACCTTTCTCACATAACTTGCAGTTTCACCATCCCGCTCCCACATCTTATTAACCTTGAGCAAACGCCAAGTTCCTTATTCTACTGCACGTAACTGTCCTTTAGTAACCTAAGGCTAGGCCTTGCAGCCTGAGTAACTTGAATTCAGGCCTTGCAACTTAACTCAGAGCTTGGCCAAGACCAAACAGCTGGGATTGCTCACATGTCCATTGTTCAGTTGTATTCTTCATAACCACCATCTCCTAAGGTTAAGACTTCTGGGTTGGTCACGAAATGTCCACTGTCCCTTAGCCACTCCACAATTCCCTCTTTTTGTTTTTGAGCAAACCAGACGGATGTTACATTTTTCTTAACCATAGATATCACGCACCGCAACATAAAACTTGCTACTAATACAAATAAAACTAATACACATAATATAGCTACTCCATCCATCATCTTTCGTTAGACGTTTAACCCCCTCTTTCAACTGTTGTATACTCTTATAAATTGATTCCAAATGATCTGACAAATTCATGCAGCACATCCCCTCAAATTCAGCACAACCATGCCCCTGTGACAACAATAAAAAGTCAATTGCTGCCCTTTTGTAAGGTGGCATGACGAACACTATCAACATCACTCAAGAGCCCACTTAGTGCAAGCATAGTAGCATTTGTCAGTTCCTTCTTATCTTGCTGTGATTCCTTCAGCTTTTGTTGTCCCTTGGTTCATGTCCGACTCCACGTAGGCACTTGCTGATCTGGGTACATGGCTGTTCTTTGCCAGAAAGTCATCCACATCTCCGCCTTTTTCTTTTTATACAAGCCAAACACGCTTTGTAGCACTCAATCATTCGTTGGATACATTAAAAATACACAGCAACAAAATCAAAATCATTAAAATGACAATAAACACCATTTGTCCACCTTTTACTAGAGCAACCAGCCAACCTGTCAGTCCCCATTCACCTCACAAATTGTCCAGCCAAAAGGCTTGCCCATCCTCATACACCATGTGTAAGATCTTAAGCATGTTTCCATATTTCTTCAACATAGGTCAATCACAGGCTGCTGGGTCTGCCCTTTTTTTCCTGAATGGCTCTCTGATAACAGGGGAGGCCATCCCCTCACATCAAGGTCTGGCATGGCATGTGTCCCCATCGCTCCACGCCTGCTGGGATGCAGCCAACAGCGGAGCTACAGGTTCTTCTTGGTGGCAAACACAGAGGCCAACCCAGTCTTGCCCTTGACTGTGGCAGCAGGCCACCTCAATTCTTGTACCTCGTTGTCAATGCAGAGTTTCACCTGCTTCATCCAGTAACAAGTTGCTACTGTGGCAAAGCACACACAGATTTACATTACTAGAGTAACTATTACAGGTTACAACAGCATGTTGAAAATGCTGATGGCAGTGAGAAACCAGCCAAAAACTTTCTTGCCAGTGAAGTTCTCCCACCCTCTTAATTTGTTCCATTACCTGCTTTATAACACTACCATCATATTAGAATATTTCTAGCTTTTGTCTTAGCATTTTCTAGCAGCTGCTGCAAATTTGCATGCTCTAACATCTCTTTTACAAAAAACAAATCCACACAATACAAGGTATGGTTTCTCATTAGCAACTGGCTAGTAAATACAGGTGGTTTTATACACAAAATCACAGCCTCTAATAATAGCTACATTACAAGCACACATATTCAAGTTGTTACTTTTTCAGTTGCTCTCAAGTGATGTCCTGTAATCATTTATTTTTCTCCTCCTCTATCTCATTCTGCTCAGGGTATTCACTGTCAGCTCCTGTAGCTGAGGCATTGGGTTCCTCCATTTGTCTGTCCAGCTCATGGCAAGGCTTTGCAAACTTTGCAGGCAGCTGCCATGGACCTGTAGGTAGGAGGACACAAACATACCCCCTCTCCCATGCTATCAGCTCCTGAGAAGGAGCTGGGTTAGAGTGATTCAAAGGCATTCTGATGGGAAAGGAATGTGAAGCTACAGCTGCCTGCCTGCTTATCAGCAGCCATAAATACCTGCCAGCAACGGCACTTTGCATTAACCCTTTCTTGTCCAAAATGTTAATCTGCTACCCATTAAAACTTTTACACAAACCCAACAAAAAATACACAGAACACTGTCCGCCCTCAGCACACACACACACGCATGGGATCCCACAAGCACACTCCATACAATTACAATATTTGAAACACAAAACCTAGACAACCATTATTCCCACTATACAGTCCCTCATACAGAACGTGGCATAAGGACCCTGTGAAGACAATCAAAAATCAGCTCCAAGCAGCATCATCACAGTGTGAAGCTGCAGGCTCAACTTCAGCGCGCGTCCCCGCAGAGGCTCTGCCTCCCCCACATCGCATGAGCCTTGGGCTTTTACACTGACCAAAATGCACACTCATTCCAATGCAGGTGGCCAGCCTACATCGGAAGAAGTGGTCAGCAATATCCATAAAAAGTCTCCAAGGGCTAATAGAAACATAAATATACATGGATATATATTTGCCAACTTCTAGTACATGTGGATCACAGAGAGACTATCAAATGAGTTGTAGATGGGGTCCCAAGTCCACAGCCCATCACAGCACTCACACAACGTGTTCAAAAGGCTATAAGGGTACCTGTTCTCTCTTTTTTTTTTTTTTTTTTTTTTTTTTTTCCCTCTAGAAAATCAAAACAAACTGAACACTCCAGCCTGGTAGCCAAGGATAAAGACAATGTCGTTAGTAGGGAGGATTCCCCCAGGGTAGACTTTGAGGGTTGCTGTCGCTCGTTGTGGGGAACCCCCCTGTCCCTCGCCCTGTCGCACAAAGGGGAGTGTTACCAGGGCTCACAACACTCCACTTCCCGTTTTCCTGGGGTTGCAGTTGTTGCTGTTGCCGCGGCCGTGGTTTCTGGCAGTCGCACTGCAGCTCCAGCGCTGCCCGCTCGGCCGCGTGGCCCAGAGGCTCCAGCCACGCCTCCCGGGGCACCTTCCTCCACAGCTCCCGCGCAAAGGTCTGCACCGGCGGCTCCTCCACTCGCAGCGCCTCTGTGTCCCACAGCCCCTCCAGCAGTTCCTCTCCTGGAGATAACTTTTCTCGATGGCACCCCACGTCTCCCCTAGATCTCCTGCTTTCTTTTCCCCAGCCAAGACCGCTTCCAAAAGCTCTTGGCGGATCCGTCCCCATCGGGAGGTATCTAATATGTCCACGGGGGCCTCCACCGCCCTCCAGCCTCGCATCCATTGGATGCAGTGGCCCGCTGGCCCCGAGTATATCACCTTCGGCAACCCAGCTTGCTGCACGAGGGCCTCCAGTACCTGTACCACGTGGCTCACATCCATCGCTATCACGTTGGGGTCACCACTTGTAGTTTCTTGCTACTCGTGTGGTGAGGGACGGAAGCACTAGTTCCCTCTGAACTAGGGCTGAGACATAGAGCATTCATGGAATGCGGGTCATCAACGACTTGTTGTGCAGTTAGAATTCCTTATATTTGCCGCCCAAGCACCTCCCCAGGGTCAGCTGGTTCCTGTCCCTCTTAGCAGCTTCCTGTCCATGCACCATTCCCTACAAGAATCTTTGACCATAAAAATTCAGTTACTGTACAAACATGTGGACAGTCAGACTATCCATTATCTTTCTACCTATCCAGATTATCTTTTGTTCTTTATCAGTGTGACTTCACTGTAGTTTCCAATAGTTTACACCATAAGCTCCATTCCTATTGTACTATTAAGTGGCAAAGGGCAGGTATCCAAATGCTAGGAGGGGTTCCTTGTGTGTTCAGCAATTAGTAGAGGACACCGATCAAGTAGGACCAGGTCCTTCCTTTCCACCTCCAGCTAAACCTCTTGGCTCAACCTACTGAGGTTGACAATAAGAAATGCAGTTGGCTTTCTTGATATCAAACCACATAAGAGTTGCTTCCAGGCTGTTCCACCCTTCACCTTTTATCTTGGACACCATTAAGGATAGCATTGATGTATCGAATTGAAGCTTGGAGCTGCCAGCATCCCTGCCATCACGATGATCCTTGGTGTACAAGGACAGATATCCCAGCAGGAGTTACTGCTGCTTCAAGCTAATGCTAATAGGGCTGACTACGTGCCTGCGGCAGCACATGCTCCTGCAGAGCTCCTGCCACAGCCGTCACAGAGCAGCAGCAGGTACCTCAGCAGCCAGGTTCCTGTGCTCACTGAAGTCACTGGGAATTTACTCCCCTGATGATTTTCTTCTCTTGATTTAGGAGGAAGCACAGGCTCAGTGAAGCCACCTTCACTTGCAGCCTGCTATTCTACACCGTTTTGCATTTCCACATTTCCTCCCAAGGGATGAGACCAATGTCTCACACACTTACTTCCCTCTTGCCACTGAGCATAGGCTGGGATGTGGGCATAGAATGGTCTCAAATTTTATCTGTCAGAGAATAATGGGCTTTAGAAAGGGGCTTTTTGTTCCTATGATAATGCTATGTGATGACTAAATTTGGTGCGGAAATGGCAATCTAAGCATTACTATAATAATGCAAGCACACATTTATCCTTTGATGAGGTTCCAGAGAACCTAATCAGGTTAGGGATTCTTTATTATTGGTTTTTCTAGGCAGAATCTTGACAACTTTATCTGATGTTTAAAGCTGCATGTTTTTAACTATTAGTTTAGAGTTTATTTTGCAATTTTTTGACTCATTGAAAAAGGAGACTGAGAATAGCTACATGATTATGATCTGCAACACATACCAAAAAACTTCTTTAGGTTTTTTGCCCCTAAGCAATCAAGATGGGAGACTGTATCTGGGGGTAAGACTGGGATTTATATTGACTGAGTTTAGTGGGCTCAAGAGCCTAAGTAAGTTGAGATTGTCATAGAACTTCATGGTCAAATTTCCCTATACATTCAGTATGAAGAAACATGCACCAGCTGGGGAGGATTACTACCTTAGGAATTAAATGTATGAAGTAGCAAATAGCAGAAATGATAAGGATAATAGAGGATGATAAGGGGATTGGAGCACCTCCCATATGGAGACAGGCTGAGAAAGTTGGGGCTGTTCAGCCTGGAGAAGAGGTGGCTACATGGAGACCTCATAGCAGCCTTCCAGTATCTGAAGGGGGCGTACAAGGATGCTGGGGATGGACTCTTCATCAGGGACTGTAGTGACAGGACAAGGGGTAACGGGTTCAAACTTAAACAGGGGAAGTTTAGATTGGATCTAAGGAAGAAATTCTTTACTGAGAGGGTGGTGAGGCCCTGGTATGGGTTGCCCAGGGAGGTTGTGAATGCTCCATCCTTGGCAGTGTTCAACGCCAGATTGGATGAGGCCTTGGGTGACATGGTTTAGTGTGGGGTGTCTCTGCCCATGGCAGGGGGGTTGGAACTAGATGATCTCAAGGTCCTTTCCAACCCTAACTATTCTATGATTCTATGATTCTATGAAATCCTTTCTTCCTATCCCATCTTTCCTCCCCATTCCATGCCATGTTCTTCTGGGAATCATAAGATAATTGTACCACACAGGCAAAAAGGATCTGGGGTCAATTGCTGAAGGAGTAGTGGCATTCCACATGGCTTCTTCCCTTTTCAGAGGAAATCAGTCGAAAACAGCCCAACGTAGGTTACACTGACTCACGCTGGCTAGCAAAAACAAACACTAATACCAGAAGAAGTTCCTGAACAAATGTGTCTTTGAATTGCAAAATACATCTGACCACTGCCCTCAGGGCACATCTTCCCTATAGGATAGTGTCACAGTGCACTCTTTTATGTCTATTTTGTTAAAAGCTCAAGGTAACTTTACCCCCTTTTATTTATGGGAAACAATACTTTTTCCAAGAGTACATGCATCAGCAAAGTCAATATAATTTGGATCCAGTTTCCTGAATTTCTCTTTTAGGCCTTGAGCTGATTCCAAGCAAACAGCCTCTCAGACCACCTCCGGTGCCGAAACTTTCTAATATATTTCAGTGCACTAATCAATAGGGTTCTTTTTCCCTTCTTTGCCACACAAACTGCACAAGGTGAAAAAAATGCCACTGAATTAATATTTATTTTGCAACATAAAAGAGCCCAGTACTACCTACAAATGTTCTAATTAACTGGGATTAATTTCATGTGCAAAGTTTGGCTCTGAAGGTGTTGATGGAGTAATACGTCAAAGAGGCTTCACCTCGGTAAAAAATCAATGCTAAAGTAACCTTGATTACTGTCTCTGTTGATGTCACCCATAACACTAATCAGTCATGGTTTGCACTGAACATTATTATGAACAAATATTATTTGTTCTCTTATTGGCATTTTTGAGACCCTGGGATAATATTTGCTGCAGTTTTCTAAGAGGAGGTTTTCACCTTAGGGAAATTGTACAGGTTGTTCAGGAGCACATGGTCTGAGAGAAAAACTGAATGAATCTGAAAATCGAGAATAAGGATACATATACTGCGACGGAACAAGGACGCCTTTGCCTTCTTAACTTTCTTCTCTTCCTTCCCTCCCTGCCTCCTTACCTGCCACTCTTCTTCCTTTTAGTCTCTGATCTCTTTCTCTTCTTTCTTTCTTTCCTTTTCTTTCCCCTTTCTTTCCTCTCTTCTTTCCCTTTCTTCTTGCTTTCTCATCCCCAACTCAGAACTATAAAGTACATCTGAAACAGTGTCAGATTTCTGGAGGGAATGCTGTGCAATACAAGAAGGGAATATCTAGAGATTTGGGGTCTGAAATACCTGACCTTTGAGGTATCTAAGCCTAATACAACCAAAAAAACCTGAGAGTGAAAGCACATAGCTCACCTTTAATAAGGCTCACTATTGGTTTTTTTGATTGCTACTTTTATTCTTTAGAGCAAGCAAACATCTGCCATCCAGCTCCTGCTCTCCTGTCCCCTCCTTTTTGATTACTGTTAATACTTGCCAGGCCCTTAGGAGTCCCTCCTCTCATCCCCCAAGCTCCTGTTACTGATTCAATCCCATTTATCTCAGTGTGGTGAGTTCATGCTGCTGCAAGCATCCCCTGCAAACAATTTCTGTGTTTATACTGGCTTCAAGGCATCTTGCATCAAGCTTTTAAGTGCTATCAGGAATGGATCCACATCTTACCTGGGCTCTCCTCAAGGTGCTTCTTGACTGAGATCGTATCGGAGTGACAGTTTTCCCTCCTTGGTCCTTCTTGTCTTGGCAGGCAGCCTGACTGGATGGTGGGGCTGAGTCCATGCAATGGTAGAAGCAATCTCTGTGGTTTGCTCCCCAGTTCCGCTCCCTTGCTTGTCCACACTGAAGTGTGGTGTGGCTTCATCCATGGCTTCTCCTTCTTCTTGCAAATAAACTGGGCAGGGAGGAGGACAGTGCACAACCAGGTGAACTCCCAGAATGAGTTCCAGCTTATATAACATCAACATGTGAAGAGTGGTATTCTGAACCAATCTGCTGATATATACGGAAATCCTCAATGGATCAAAGTCACAATTAAGTTATTCCACTTCCAGTCACATTCTATCTTCCTTTTTCCCCGCACATATTGTTTGCAAGCATTCCCCCAGGGATAAATCCCAGTTTATATATTTTTTTCATGAGAACCAGTGACAGAGGAGAGAAGTTTGAGATGGCTTCTTATATTTTTCTAGTTTAGGTAGAATAAATTAGTTTAAGACAGAAAAATATCTTAAGATGCTTCTGTCACAGAAAGAGCCAAGCATGACTTATGGATTGCAGCTGATGGAAAATGCGTTAAAAAATTCATCCCAATTTTTAGATACACTCTGAATAGCAAGTGTTGATTTACCAGATGGAAAAAATGGGCTTTAGATCTCCTATACTGGTTCTACTTAGTACAGCAGATAATGCCCCTATAGCACAATGGTATTTTCAAAGCCACATTGAGACAATCTCCTTATTTCAACCCATGCTACATCTGTCCTATTCAGGATGAATTAATCACAAACATTCGAAAAAAAACCCAAAACAACCCAACGAAACCAAAAACAAACAAACAAAAACCAGCCAAAACAAATCTTATACCAGAACTGAGTGGATATGAAAAACATACACACTAAAAATGTGCCAGATTCCTTTAGTTAGAATAAAGGACAGTATTACAGTCTCTTATTTTGTCAAGTGCTTTTTGTTGGTGAAGATTAAAGAGTTGGTTTTTACATTTAATCTTGAGTTGCAAACTATGGTAATTTCCCTTGCCTTTGCCAAAACACTAGACATCAGTGGAGAAAAAAAGGTAAAGTTTGGGGAAATAATAATGCTGATGTTCTCAGGATCCAAGGCGACTGGTCAGTCACGGATGGACGCTTTGGGCTGTTATCCTGGCCACAGCAAATGTTGGTCTGGACCCTGGCTCACTTCCCAGGTCTGGGATGTCATCTGGCTTATCTAGTCAGGCCCATTTTCTTTACTAGTCTTTTTAAGACTGGGCAGAACTAGACAGGCTGTCTCCTCTCATCATGCTGACAACCGTGCAGTACAGTAGATCTTAGATTCAGGCAAAAAAGAAACAGAAAACCACAAAAGCACACAATAAAAAAGAACAAAATGATAGTGAATGAATCAGAAAAGAGGGAAAGGAGAAGTTTAGTTAATTGTTGATTCAATGGTAAATGTTCATACTGTGCCACTGAAGGTGTAACGTTTATGAAGATGTGATGCTGATGATGAATTGTTGAGGTGAGTAGCTCGAGAGAGGATGCCTTCAGCACTTGAGCGGGGGGGAGATCAGCGTCCAGGAGCCTCAACTCAGAGCAGCAAGAGCCACCGAGGGAGCCTCAAGCCCTCGACAGGACTTGCCCAGGAGCCGGCAGCTCAGCTGAGGCGAGCAGGGACTCACAGGGGGCGGAGCCAGGAGGAGCGGCAGCAGCCCTGAATGGGTAAAAACCTGCCCCGACTGGGTAAAAACCTGCCCCAGGGAGCGCGGCGACCAGGGCGAGTCGAGGCAGATTGCACGGGCAGGCGAGCAGAATGGTGAGCGCTCGGTGTAGGAGCAGAGCCCGGCCTGAGAGCTCTGCTCTGGCTGCCCCGGCGGTGGCCAGCAAGGGCACCCAGACAGAGGCAATGAGAGGGAGGCTGCAGTGCAGAGCTCAGAATGCAGAGAGTGCCTGCACTGGTCTCGTGAGGGAACGGTGCACAATGGGCAGGGCTGCACTCGGTGCTCCCTGGTCGAGGTCCTCCTGCAGCAGGTGGCTGAGCTGCGGGACCCTGTCAATAGGCTGAAAGATGTCAGGGAAGATGAGAGGAAGCAGCACTGCGTGCTCCAGGCCCAAACTGTGCAGGGCCCTCAAGCGTACCCTTGCAGCTAATGGAGGAGAGGGGGAGGCCATTAACCCAGGAAGCTGGGAAATAGTAACAAAAAACAACAAAAAAAGGAGGAAGAGAACAATTAAAAGCAAGGGGCTTCTTCCTAAATCTGCTGTCCCCACCCAGAACGGCTTTGCAGTTCTGCGGAGGGGCTGATGAGGAAATGCACTTGCACCATGAACAACCGGCTGGTGCACTGGTAAAGAAGATCACTACTGGTGCTGGGAGGAAAAAGAGACGGGTCATAGTGGTAGGGGACTCTACTTTGAAAGAGGCAGAAGCACTCATCTGTTGGCCTGACCCAGTCTCGAGGGAGGTCTGTTGCCTACCTGGGGCAAGGATCAAGGATGTTGCAGAGAGGCTGCCTGCTCTAGTAAGTCCCACTGACTATCGCCCACTTCTAGTGATCCATGTGGGTGCTAGTGATGTTGATAGCAGTAGCCTGGAGAACATAAAGAAGGACTACAGAGCCCTGGGAGAGGTGGTTAGGGGCTCTGGGGCTCAGATTGTCTCAGATTGTCTTTTCATCAATTCTCCAGGATAAAGGGGAGGAACTTAAAAAAGCTAGGATTGGCTAGGTTAATAAATGGTTAAAAGGGTGGTGCCATAGTCAGGGGTTTGGGTGTCTTGAACATGGGCCCCAAGTTAGTAGGCCAGGTCTACTGAGGGCTGGTGGAACATCTGGCAAAGAAGGGGAAGAGTGGTTTCGGTAGGAGGCTTGCCAGACTGGTCAAGGATGCTTTAAACTAAATGTGTTGGGGGAGGGGGGCATTGTTTCATCCCAACACACCCAGTCAGTTACCAGCACCTACAATAAATGTTTGGAGCAATGCAGAGATATTTCAGCCGCTCCAGCCAATGAGTCAGCTTCATTTGGAGCTCGGCTCAGATGCCTCTATACAAACGCTCGTAGAATGGGAAACAAACAAGAGGAATTAGAGATGTGTGTGTGTCTACGGGGGTATGATATAGTAGGCATCACAGAAACATGGTGGGATGGCTCCTATGACTGGAGTGTTGGAATGGAAGGTTACAGGCTCTTTAGAAAAGACAGGCCCGACAGATGGGGAAAGGGAGTTCCTATTTATTTTAAGGACGGGCTGGAGAGTATGGAACTCTGTCTGGGGACGGGTGAGCAGTCGACAGAGAGTTTGTGGGTCAGGGTTAAAGGGAGGGCAGCGATGAGAAACATTACTGTGGGGATCTGTTACAGACCACCTGATCAAGAGGAATCTGTGGATGAAGCACTCTATAAACAGGAGCAGCCTCACGCTCACAGGCCCTTGTTCTCATGGGAGACTTCAACCACCCTGACATCTGTTGGAGTGATGGTACAGCCCGGCACAAGCAATCCAGGAGGTTCCTTGATTGTGTGGAAGACAACTTCCTTCTGCAAGTGATAGAGGAGCCAACAAGGAGAGGTGCCATGCTTGACCTCGTGCTCACCAACAGGGAAGGGCTGGTTGGAAATGTGATGCTCCAGGGCAGCCTTGGATGCAACGACCACGAGATGGTTGAATTCGAGATCCTCAGGACAGTGAGAAGAGCGTGCAGCAAGCTTACTGCCCTGGACTTCAAGAGAGCAGACTTTAGCCTCTTCAGGAACCTGCTTAGTAAGGTTCCATGGAATACAGCCCTAGAGGGTGGGGGGCCCCAAGACTGCTGGTTATTATTCAAGGATCACCTGCTCCAAGCTCAGGAGTGTTGCATCCCAACTAGAAGGAAGTGCAGCAAGAGGGCCAGGAGACCTCCTTGGATGGATAAGGAGCTGCTCAGGAAAATTCAAAGGTAAAAAGAGACTTATAGAAGGTGGAAGCACAGACAGGTGGCCTGGGAAGAATACAGGGATGTTGTTTGGGAAGCTAGAGACCAGGTGGGGAAGCTAAGGCCCAGTTAGAATTGAACTTGGCTAGGGATGTTAAGGATAATAGGAAGGGATTCTATAGGTACATAGCGAATAAAAAACTAGGAACAAAGCAGGCCCCCTCTGGAAGCTATCAGGAGAACTAGCTACCCTGGATTTGGAGAAGGCTGAGGTTCTTAATGACTTCTTTGCCTCGGTCTTCACTGGCAAAGGCTCTGACCGCACCACCCTAGTCTTGGAAGGCGGATGCAGGGACTGTAAGAATGAAGACCGTAGGCCCACTGTAGGAGAGGATCTGGTTCGAGACCATCTTAACAACCTAAACGTACGCAAGTCCATGGGACTGATGAAATCCATCCATGCGTCCTGAAGGAGCTGGTGAATGAAGTTGCTAAGCCACTGTCCATCATATTTGAAAAATCATGGCAGTCAGGTGAAGTTCCTGATAACTGGAAAAAGAGAAATATAACCCCCATTTTCAAGAAAGGGAGAATGCGTGACCTGGGGAATTATAGACCAGTCAGTCTCACCTCTGTGCCTGGCAAACTCTTGGAGCAGATTCTCCTGGAAGGCATGCTAAGGCACATGAAAAACAAGGAGGTGCCTGGTGACAGCCAGCATGGCTTCACCAAGTGGAAATCCTGCCTGACCAATTTGGTAGCCTTCTATGAAGGGACTACGGAACTGAATACACAAGGGTAAAGCAGTTGACGTCATCTACCTGGACTTGTGCAAAGCCTTCAACACTGTCCCACATGACATCCTTGTCTCTAAATTGGAGAGACATCAATTGATGGGTGGACCACTTGGTGGATAAAGAACTGGCTGGATGGCTGCACGCAAAGAGTTGTGGTCAATGGCTTGATGTCTGGCTGGAGACCTGTAACGAGTGGTGTCTCTCAGGGATCGATGTTGAGACCGATCTTGCTCCACATCTTTGTTGAGCACATGGACAGTGGGATTGAGTTTGCCCTCAGCAAGTTTGCTGATGACACCAAGCTGTGTGGTTCGGTTGATATGCCGGAGGGAAGGAATGCCATCCAGAGGGACCTCAACACGCTTGTGAGGTGGGCTGATGCCAACCTTACAAAGTTTAACCATGCCAAGTGCAAGGTCCTACACCTGGGTCGGAGCACTCCCAGGTACAGGTACAGGTTGGGCAGAGAAGAGATTCAGAGCAGCCCTGCGGAGAAGGACTTGGGGGTGTTGGTCAATGAGAAAATGAACATGAGCTGGCTTCAGTGTGTGCTTGCAGCCCCGAAAGCCAACCATATCCTGGGCTGCATCAGAAGGAGCATGACCAGCAGGTCAGAGGAGGTGATCCTGCCCCTCTACTCTGCTCTCGGGAAACCTCACTTGCAGTATTGTGTGCAGTTATGGTGTCCTTAACTTAAAAAGGACATGGAACTGTTGGAACAAGTCCAGAGGAGGGCCACGAGGATGATCAGGGGACTGGAGCACCTCTCGTATGAAGACAGGCTGAGAAAGTTGGGGCTGTTCAGCCTGGAGAAGAGAAGGCTGTGTGGAGACCTCATAGCAGCTTTCCAGTATCTGAAGGGGGCCTACAAGGATGCTGGGGATGGACTCTTCATCAGGGACTGTAGTGACAGGACAAGGGGTAATGGGTTCAAACTTAAACAGGGGAAGTTTATATTGGATATAAGGAAGAAATTCTTTACTGAGAGGGTGGTGAGTCACTGGAATGGGTTGCCCAGGGAGGTTATGAATGCTCCATTCTTGGTGGTGCTCAAGGCCAGTTTGGATGAGGCCTTGGGTGGCATGGTTTATTGTGAGGTGTCCCTGCCCATGGCAGGGGGATTGGAACTAGATGGTCTTAAGGTCCTTTCCAACCCTAACTATTCTATGATTCTATGATGTATAAGGTTAAGAATGACCTGAAAAGACTGAAATTTTACTTTGACTCACCCAATTCGATTTTCCATGTTGCCTTGATGCATGCATTTTCACAGAGATGCCAATGAATAAATGACCTCTCCAAATGAAAACCATTACCTAATATTCTAATTTTAGTCTAATTATTTATCTTCTTTGTTCATTTGTTTATCTGTTTGTTCTAGTCTTCTGATTTCTCTCCTGCATTTTTTATAAACACTCCCCACTATTTGTTGGGATAAGAGAATTTACTGCTGATTAGACTAATGCCTCTTTTTTGACAGATAAGATTTCTTCAGAGGAGACTTGTTGAACCACCAGTGTTAAAACACTTTCTCTATTGTGTCAGTGCTTGACTGATCCCTTGATTGCTTTGGGATCAATTAAAATTGTTTTGCTTCCTTTCCCTGGACAGCAAAAACAGTAAGAACTTGGAGACAGCACCCAAACAAAGCTCCATATTTAAATACTGATTTCTGTGATATACAATTTCATTCTCAGCTCCCCTCATATATTTTCTGGCTGCGCAAGGTCTGAAGAGAGTGGATCTGTAGTGAGAGGAAAAGAAACACTATTTGGAAGACTCCTTCATTCCAAATCCTTTGAAATGTTTTTTTCATTTTTAAGGCACCTTAAAGGTGGTAAAATTTCACTTGTGGTCTGACTTATTGCCATACAAATGGAAAAAGTTAACAGTATGCAAGGTGGCATAGTAACAGACCTGCCACTGTACACGCTTCTTAATAAGCAAAACTGCATTCAAATGCTAACAGGGACTCAGCATCAGACCCAACATCACACCTTCAACCTGTTCCTTGGTAAGAAAAGAATAAATTCTTTTTGCCTTGCAGGTAAGTAAATATTCATTTCTGTTTGTGGCTAAACAGTCTATTTGCTTCTGGTTTTTGGCTTGCAAAGCTGTGTCTGTGGCATCATGCAGTCAGTAGACAGCAGCCTTGCAACTTCAAGATAAACCCAACTTCTCAACCAACTTATAAAAAGTTGGACCATAAGCTTAAAAATAGGCTGAACCTGAACAAGTCTTTAAAAGCATGAACAAGAAAATAAAAACAGTTATGGTGCCCAAAATAGCAATAGATGTGGTAACAGCCAAAGTAACTTCTGCAGAAACTTTCTGCAGAAGTTTCATGGCATGTTTTATGTTCAAATAGTTCCTTAAATAAAGTTAGAATATTTCCTAGAGCTAGAGAGGTAAGTGAACATGAGCATAGCAGGAAACTGATGATATAAGTAAGATAAATAAGTCAAAAGTGAAGAGAAAGGCTCATGACATCTAATCTGAGATGACTACAAAGTGCATATCACTATGAAAACCAGTCATTCTAAGTCCTGCTTACAGTAAATAAGAAGAAACAGGAAGTTTGGGCATTATTCACTAGGCTTCTGTTAAATATCTATGTTAGGACAAGATACGTGATTGCCTTTCAAAGATAATAACAAGAATTTCAGATGTTTGTCTCAGCTGTGCAATGAAAATCACAGCAGCCAGGTGAATCCCACCTTACTGAAGAATTTGACTGGGAGGGCAGACCCACAGAGTGTGACTGCATTAGTGACTTAGTGCAAGGAAGAGATTATTTTTGTTGTGAATTTGCCTTCCATCTATACTGATAGTATTACAGAACCAAAATCTAGAGCCCAGCTGGTGTAGATAAAACTGTTTCCCTCTTGGTGCAACCAAAGCTGAAGCCACACAACAGGATACCATCTGAAGCTTACCTCTTGTGAGGTGGATGAATGCAAGGTCCTCCAGAAGAGAGCTCTGTGTGTGCAACATGAGTGATGGACAGCTGCCACAGACTTCCTTTACAATAGAAACACAATGTAAGGACAGAGCCACAAGACTGTAACAGTTCTCAAGTTTGTCCCTGCCAGCAGAAGGGGGCTTGAACTAGACAATTTTTAGGTCCTTTCCAATGCAAACCATTCTATGATTCTATGATTCTATGTTACAGTCCTTCCCTCTTCACAACATACCAGAAATGTTATACCATGTAAACATAACCACAGAAAACTGTGAACAAAAATTACAAGGCAGAGACATACACATATGTAATGTAGTGCAGTGTTAGGGATTATAATCCCTTTGAATTCTTGCACAATTGCCTTATGTGAGTTTTCACTAAACCCCATTTATTCTCATTGTATTGAATACACACATGTACAATGGAACTGCAAATCACAAATAGAAGATCCAAATCATCCTAAAAGCACCATTTTCTGTATCTATTTATAATCAACCAGAAATATCATAAACAGATAGTTACCATTTACATGCCAAGACTTTGTGGCATTTGCACAATAATTTCAGTGATTTCCACAAATAAAAATGTTTGACAAACATACAAAGTAGTGTTGATCTCCACATGCATAAGGGACATGACAATGATTTCCAAATGCCCAACTGGAATTGCTGCTCCTGCTTCAACTAGCATGCTAAAACTTCTCTAATCCTGTGCACTTACTAAAAATAATAATCATATTGAAATACCCTTGAAGTCATCAGTCATAAATTGATTGAATATGAATTAAATTGAAAATAAGCAACAGCAGGTCTTCAGCTGGGTTACTCAATTTCAGAAGGGAAAGGTTTGACAAATTGCATGAACAACCAAGTGAAGTCAATGGAAGCAAAGAGTTCAGGGGCTTGCAGCATCACAGATTCCTCCAAACTCTCTAAGTCAGCAGTGAAAAGTTATCTGAAACTTGCACATCAAGCAAGTGAGAACAGAACTTTCAGGAAAGGTTTCTAAATGTATTTGGATGTATAGCCACCTCAAAAAGGACATTAAGAGTAAGCATAAAGCCTACAAGAAATCGAGGGAAAAAAAGATTGATCAGCAAATAAAGGTACAGCTTAGAGGTCACAAAGTGTAGAAATAATGTAAGAATTGCCAGCAGCCAAGCTGAGTTAGGCCTTTCAAAGTATATTAAAACAAATAACAAAAAAGCTCTTCAGTCACATAAATAAAAAAGAGATCAGCAAATGTAGGAAGAGTATCATATGCAGCAAGATTGGGTAGAGACAAGATGGTTGAATATGTTGAATTCTAAGTATGTTACTTAATATTCCAATAGAGGATCATTGAGCAGGCAGAAGGGATGATTAAAATGAAAAAAAAAAAAAGTTCAAGGTGAAAACAAGATTTAAGATATTTATATAGAAAAGAAAGCCAACAATACTTCCTATAAATAAATAACAAAATAATTAATAAACTACAGGCTTTCTGAATTATAAATTAACCCCTACCAGGTAAGTATTCCAAATACAGGCTAATATTGCTAAAGAGTAACAGTTGTTCTCTCATTTTATAACGTATAAATTATCTGCTCCTCAGTGACAAAACTTTAAAGGCATGAGAAGATACCTTCCCTATCTTACCCACTCCCCATCTAAAATAGTTCATGTATGGGAATTAGGAGAGATGATGATATTTATACTTCCCTTGACACAAAAGGACTTGAACAGTGGTATTGCTGAGACAGAGCAGATGGAGTTCACCTATGACTGACTTAGGGGGGGATAAGATTTGCTACATCTTTCTGCTAATCCTGGCCTAATTTGCAGGTGCTCAGTTAAGGTCAATCTTTATATCACATCACTGGAATTAAACTTGAATCCCTGGATTATGCCTGTGAAGTTATTCTATAAAGGTTGTACAATTGCATCTTCTCCTTTTTGGGTTCCTGACTCTTTTTCAGGCAGGAGTTCTGGCTGTAACAGGCAATGTGTTCCATAGCTACTCACCACAGAAACTGAGGAAAGAGACTACAGACTCCACATTGTGTTCAGCCTTTCCCTTTTGGCTGGTTCTGCATACTCAAGAGCTGAGATTCAGGTTTCTCTGTGTTGCATGTGTTGAGGGCACTTAATGCCAGTCTGAGTACTAACTCATGTTGTGCATAACGAATTTGGTATAGCACACAAGTAAACAGCAGTCCATTAATATTTAGATAAATAGACCTTTATGCAATAATCAGAATCCAGGATGTTCTACCCAAGTATCCTAAATTTTACATTGGGAAGACACTGTCTCTGACCCAACAAATCTGTCTTTCTTTTGACATTATGGCACAGCATGACTGAAAAGAAAAACAGCAAAGAATCAACTCACCAAGAAGATTAGAGATACAGGCTTAAATTAAGTCAGATTTAAAAAAACTAAAAATCATGCTTTGGTTTAAGACCACTCATTTCTTGCTTGAATGTTGCAGTAGACAACAGATGAGGCAACACTACTGGATTAAGCCTGCTAGCTTTACTCGGAGTACAGAGTTGTAAATCAGAGTCCTCCAGGAATCCTAGCCAGGTCAGTACTTTGTTTCTGGTGCACATTAGATATGCAGACTGAAAAAAATCATAAAATAAAATGCTCAAGAACATA
Organism: Psittacula echo; assembly: GCF_963264785.1. Taxonomy (NCBI): domain Eukaryota; kingdom Metazoa; phylum Chordata; class Aves; order Psittaciformes; family Psittacidae; genus Psittacula; species Psittacula echo. The sequence continues at coordinate 7,484,386 of NC_137742.1, read as the reverse complement.
GAACTCATGCAACTTTTTAGGACAGAACTGTGGAAGGTACTGGTTTTATTGGGGAGAGTTGCTTGACAAACACATCTGGGTGAAAGGTCAGTATAATGTCTTCATTTTGAGATGTAACACTGTATGACACAAGGAGACAGACTGCTGTTTGGATAATTAAAAAAAAAAAAGAGAAAAAGCTTCTGTTACTGTATAAGACATGGAGAATTATAAAATAAATCAAATTGTTCATAAAAGTGCAGGGATCATATACTTTTAATAATAGATTTCTTGTTTGCAAATCTTGTGTTTTGTTTTGCTTTACAATAAAGATTACTACCAGCAGGACATTAAAATGTATAATGAAAGATTTATACATTCATTAATTCCATAGCAAAGGTCATTTATATCACTGGGTAAAGACAATGAGAAATGTTTTCTTGTGAAACAAGGGTTCCTAATGAGACCACCTACTCCTTTCTTCCCTGCTGAAACCGGCTAGATATATCAATTATTTGTTTTAATAGGAAGAGCTGTATAATGCTCAAAGAAGGGTTGTAATCCAAGCATTTTTATATACATAATTACTATAAAAAAACCTGCACTTAAAGTACTAATCTGTGAGAGAAAGGGGCAACTTTGTTCTGGGTAGGAATTAGCTTGATTCTGCAAAATTCAGTAGAAATCCATAAAGTTCTATGTTTCTGGAGTTCCAGGGCAGATATGGCAACAGTCTAGGTGTCTAAAAAAAGTAGATTTTGGTGAGAGTTTCCAACGTGTTCAGATGTCTTAACTGTTGATTTGAACCCATTTGTGCTCTAGTGCTTTGAAAAACACAAGACACTTCTTTGCATTGGTAAGTATCTAAATACTTATTCGTATTTCATCTCTAGGGTCCCCTGGAAAAGACTGACATGGAATAGTTAGAGCAGGTCCAGAGAAGGGTCACCAAAATGATCAGAGCACTGATCACTCTGGAGACAGTCTGCGAGAGCTGAGCTTGTTCAGCCTGAAGAAGAAAAGGCTCCAGGGAGATGCTTGAGCAGCTTCCAGTGCCTAAAGGGGCACCTACAAGACAGGACGAGGGGGAATGGATTTAAACTGACACTTTCTAATCTAAGTGGAGACTTAGACTAGATATTACGAAGAAGTTCCTCACTATGTGGGTGATCAGGCCCTCACACAGAGTGCCCAGAGAAGCTATGGCTGCCCATCATTCAAGGACATTGCTCAAGACAATGTTCAAAGCCACGTTGAAGGGGGGTTTGAGGTCTACTGGGAGTTATCCCTGCCCATGGCAAGGGATTGGAACTGGATGAGCTTTAAGGTCGCTTCCAAACCAAACCATTCTGTGATTCTATGATTCTACATTGTCTTTCCTACTGGTATGGATCTACTCAGATTATGCAGGAAAGCCCGTGCAACAAAGATCACAATCTGGTGATCTATTCCTTCTAAGCTGTTGAGCTGTTGATAGATCATTTCACTGCATTGACTACCTTTAAATCAGAGGAAAACCATCCTGGATTTACATTGGATGAGTAAGCCAATTTGAGTAAAAGATCTCTGAAAAGACGTGCTGCTTTTGGGACACAACATTGTGAATCTTGCAACTGGTGATAGCTCTGCTTTAACAGAGCTTACATTTCTGTGTAAAACCAGATTATGCCAGAATGTGATTATGAGTAGAACTGGAATCAAGCATGACAAACTATACTTTTGCAAGCATTTTCTTAGCCTTTCTTTTTATTTAAGAATGGAATAAACATAGAGTCCCTTGGCTGAGTAAGGAACTGACCAGCCTAAGGAAACCAACCAAATTCTGCAAACAGAGAAGGCTCTACTCTAGAGTGTACACAGCAAACACAATGAAATTTACCTACCTCTTGGATGCTGCAGTGACATTTGAAGAGTTAACAGCATGTATCTCAGGCTTCAGGCAAATGAGACTTCCACCACACTACAGCATATTGGTCAGACATGTGCCCCCTGCCCTTCCTTAAAACTACAGAGACATGACATTTTCATTTGAACAAGCAAGCTGTCCATAGAAAATAACACCATGACAACTGTCTGTTGAAGCTGCCTCCCTGGGTGTGAGATCCTTATCGCCTGTGCATACATCATCACTTAACAAAACAAATGTGTTCCAGAAGCTGGTGGGGTTTTAGCGCAACTTTGAAAGTACTTTCTTTGTAGAGCTCACTGCGAATGGCCGCTGATAGGTATTATTTAAAATGATGGTGACATCAAGATAGAAAGAAATGATACAGTTACTGTTGAAGCCATTCATAGTAGAAGAATGGAATATGAAAATTCAGCTTAACTGTTATCGTCTAGGACTCATGTGGTTCTCTTTCATTTCTTTCATTTCCTTTCTTCCTTTCTCTCCTAGTTCTTTTCCATCAGCAGGATGCTATTCACTCCTTCAGAACAGTGAAGGGTCTGAACCTGGGAATATGCACAAGAATTTAGCTTCAACACTCAGGGGAAAAGTCCCACTGAAAGCCTTAAGGGTACTTACTACACAATCATGAGTTCTACTGAAATACATTTCCTTCAGAATGATAGTTCATTCCCTGATCATTTCACTCATCAAAGCAATGTTAAACAGAGCTTTAAAACGAACATTTAAATAAACAGGAATAAAGATTTTGCATTGCTGTATCTGAAACTGCAAAACTTTGACCAACATTGTGACGGAAAAGAAATTAAACAGTGTATTGTCAGCATAAAATCTCTTTTGAGTCTGGCCCTTTAACAGATTTTGTTTGTCCTTTTTACTTACAGTAGATACAGTGTACAGCTTTCATTGTGAAATTAAATTCACAATGTTTCATGCAACATGATTATTCCTTTGGCACCAACTAATTATCTAAAAAACAAAACAGAACAATAAAATATAAGAATTATTGCAGAACACTCATGGCAGCTGCTAGCACTTTTTCAAGTTTCATTTTATCTAAGTCGTTTTCATCGCTCAGCATTTTTTAAGTTATTGAGTTTGTTGAGGTTTTTTTAGTTTTGCTCTGCTTTAGAACATTTTTATATTTATATATATAAATGTGTGTATGAAAATAGGTATACATACACATATCACACACACAATTTTCATCTGAGATGCAGGAACTGAACATACAGTAGTGAATGAATGTTTTTTAAAGAAAAGCATCTTGCAAAAAATATATTTCAATGAGACTACAAAAATTTAATATTCTGGAACAGTAACAAATATTGTAGGAAGGAGATGATAGATAACACATGTATATATTGCTATACCATAGTTACTTAATTCGTGCCTAATTATTAAAAGATTTATAGGATCATGGAATTGTAATGATAAACCTTATGGTTTCCCTGGCAAAAGTTCAGCTGACTAGTTTAAGAGAGAAACGACTTACAGATGACCAGATTCCTGACTTCACTGGCATCATACGGAAATTCTGATCTCCAGAGAATCATCCAACCAAATGAACAGCTCCAGGAATATTAGTGGACACAATCTAGGGAATTACTTCTGTACTTGAAGTTACAGATATGTCCAAGTGTCTTGTTAAATGTGGCCTTCAAAACCAGACATAGGAAAATATATTCATATGCAAACTGTGCTTCCTGCTTAAAGTTGCTAATCATGGTAATTTTTGTTATAATTGTGTGTTTCCCCATGTGGAAAGATGCTACTGTGGTGCACTGAATAAGCTGCATAACCAATTTTGTGTCACCTTAACAACAAGTTTACCATTCATTAAACATAGTAAGGCTAGTCCAAAGAGGGAGAACAAACCAGCTGTCTCCGTAGCTTCCAAATACCTTGCCATCACCCAAACTAAATTTTATCATTCTCTTGGCCATCTTAATGACCATGGCCACAACTTTTTTTAGATTTACATCAATAATGCAAGTGCAAAATTAATGTCATGTCAGTGTGATGTATCATCTGACCAAAATGGAAGCACACTGACCCTATTTTGCAGAGGACTTAATGACAAAAACTGCAAAGACCACAGCTGGATCATAGGTGATGGCAGGTGAGGGTTTCAGTCCTTTAACAGCTTCCAGGATCTAACAAGGACACCTTTGCTCATCTCAGCAGAACTGGTTAAAGGTGGATTCCAAATGGATTTTGCCATTTGAACTTTAACACTGCATTTGCAAAAAAATCAACCTGTTCCTACAAAGAAGAAAGAAGCATGTACAAATATAGAACTCCATGCAGTGATTTGCCAACAGCCACATCATTATTTACTTCTTGCAAGGCACTCCCAAAATAGCTAGCTCTATTCTTTAGGCCCCCCTAACTAGAGTAATCTGCAGTACAGTCACTATTCCAAACATCTGCTATTTTTTTCTCCTTTTCTTCTTTTCTCTATACAAAGCTGCACTTGGTGGATTTCAGCTGCTATCCAGCTATTTGGCAAAAGGATGTGAGAATCTGGCTTCTTATGGGCTTTCAGTATGTGTGGGATAGAGGTAACACAGCAGTTCCCTCCTTTTTCTGAGACTGCTGCCGCAGCAGCTCCAACAACAAAAATGCACAGTCGGCAGTTTCTTTATTTTCATCTTTGTAGCGCTTTTGGCATCGAATTCTGGAATGGATAAATTAAAATGTTGTCTGCCTAATCCCTTAGAGACATTTGATTGCAACTTAGACTGTAGCATTTTCCTTGAAAAAGCTTAAAAAATGTTATATTTTTGAGCTGGATCCTCATTGTGGTGTAATCAATTTTAATAGGTAACACATAGAATGTATTCTTTAAGGTCTAAGGGACAAGTTATGCAGCAAGGTAGTTCACCTGATGACATATGACAGATACACGTGCATTTCATAGAGGAACACACAAAGGTCTTTATTTCAGTTTGCATTTCCTTTTTCATAAGATCATCTAAGAAAGCCCAGGAAACATTTTATGTCATGTCTCAGAATTTTTCTCTTTTTTTTTTTTTTTTCAGTGAAAAGACAATTGCTGCGCTTCTGCATTCATACACCACACTGCACAGCAAAACCATGTCAGATAGATAGACGGTCCTGGAGAATTAAGATTTCTGGATATAAAAATGATATGTAATAAAAAGCAGTCCTTGTTTATCAGTGCTGCGATATTGACAAGACACCACTTCCAAACTTAAAATTCTCTTTAGGAATTCTCTGCAGGCCATTGTCTTTTGAAATTGGACCTTTGAAACTTTGATCTGTATCAGTTATGAGTTTGGCAGCTCCTTTTCAAAGGGTGTAGATACTCCACCATTAAACCCTGGTCAAAGATAATCACAATGCTTAAATAATTAGTTCAGAGAGTATCAGAGCTAATAGATACCTGCTTCCAGCTTTTCTTCCTTTTTTCTCTCTCACCTTCACCCTGTGAATTCTCTGATGTCTAATAAAGTACGAGCATCTGAAGGATTCACTATGGGGAGTATGACAACAGTGTCTTTTCAAGCTATATGTTTTTCCAGCATAAACTGCATTGTAGCAGCATGCGACAGAATGTCTTTGAAACCTTTATTTTCCTGTTAAATTTGGATGAAACCAACCAGTTGCACAAAAAGGTATTACTGATGAACAGAGAGGGGCAAGCACACATATCTGACAGACAGACACAGAAAACATGATTATTCAGTGCAGAAAATGAACATATATTCCAAATGTGATTAAACCAGCTGCAGACATATACATAGTTAATGCACTTGGCTGAATCATTAAAAAAAAAGTTATTTGTGAGAAACACTGAATTTAGGAAGGGAGCAATGATGCTCTCCTTGTCCTATTTTCTCTCCACTGACTAAAGAGGGCTAAGGAAGTCTCATTCAGCTGTTGATTCTCCACTATGTTTAGTCAGATTGATAGTCTTTCAGTCTTCTTGACCTAGCCCATCCAGCAATACCTGTGTATTGAGAAAAAGCACCTTTACTTTCCAAGATATTATGACTCTGATGTTTCAGCTAATCTTATTCTCAGATATATCACAGGAAAATAGAATAGGCAGAAGGTAATTTTTTTCCTGTAAGTTTGCTTTCTACATACGGCAAAATGCAACTCGTGAATCAATCCAAAGAAATATATTGCAGACTCACCGATGTAATAAATACACCTTATTTTAAAATGAAATAAAACAAGAAAGGATAGTATCTTACTCAGTCATTTTAGAGTTTTTTGTGTGTTCTGAGGCTCCCCCAGTTTTTTAAGAGACTTTTTATTGTTATTCCATTCCTTCCTACACAGATTGTTATGCTACATTTCTTTCCTTGTGCTTTCTCCTGAGCACCTTCTTTGAGAATGTGAAATGATCTGAGGAGGCTCTATCTGCACTGGGTTTTTTCTTGTTTTCTCTTTTCTTCACCATTGCAAAATATTCACTTTCTGTTGAATATCTGCCATGCTATGCACATATGTATGTGAAGAACAATGAGTTTAAAAAGGTTGCTATGAACTTGGAAATAATACATTAAAATCGTGGACAAACCACAGGATAAAGATAGAAGGGATGATTATGTGGTCTATATAAAGTTTTTGTTTATCACAGGTTATTAAACATGACTGAGTTGCCTTTATGCTAATTACAATACTGTGCATCTGTCAGAAATGCATCTGTCCAAAGGTGTCTAGAGACTGAGAAACAATTATTATGCACTGGAATTTTTCTATTTAAACATCCTCACGTTTTGATAAGCGAGTAGATAAATGAATACGTAAAAGAGACACCTTGTCTATAATTGCAATTTACCTCCCTTCATTTTTCAGTCACGTTTATGCTTCAATTTTGGTCAATATCTGAAAAAAAAGTATACAAACTTCTCCCTCCTTTTGCTTCCAGTTGCAGTATGAAAGTGATATAAGATAATGACCAAGCTTCTTGGGCTGAAAAGTAAACATCCTCTTAGCAAGCTGAGATCAGTAAGTAAGTCTCACTTTCAAACTTGCCTTGGTATTCTGTAGGAAGCCAGTAAAATATCACATAAACTAGGACTGAGGTATTCAAGAAGCTCACAATACTAAGAAGTCATAACTGGTTTCCTGAAGTCTGACAGTTTCATATTCTTACAGCCATAGCCCATGTAGAAAGTAATGAATTTAGGTGTGAGTAATAAGTCTAAGCTATCTTCCACCAAATACGAGCTGAGTCATCTGATCAGCCTTAAATGCTCCAAAGCACTTGGCAGAGATTTGATTACATGAGAACATTGTATTCTGGATTTTACTTCATAAACTTCAAGAAATTTGATCATTTGCTGGTAATGAACATCTCCAGTTATAAGAGATTCTGCTGAAGCTTCAGACTCATTTGAATAGTCTTTTGTCTTCCATTAGGCAAGATTAAGCTTAGACTGACTCATCTCAGCTCAACCCTCAGATTTCTTTCTAACTTTAAGGCAAGAAATGCACTGTTAACAGTACAATCTGCCAACAGCACAATAACAAAATGGCTCCTAGCTGGCATGGTGGGCCTTACTGGTGAGGCACCATGTCAAGTGGAAAAAAATCTTCAGTGCTTGTACTGGAGTCTGCAAGGTCAGGATAGAGGCCTGTGCACCATGATCTTCCACACTAAGAAGGTCCTCAGGACATCTTTTATGAAGGCAAGGGAGCAAGAGGTCAGCAGCTGCCCCAGATGGAGGAAAAGAGGGACCAAATCCAGCAAAGCAAAGTCCATTTTCATTTGTATCAGGTGGACTCTGATATAAAAGGGGATTTCAACCACTGTTGTAAAATATGCATGACATAATATTTGTTTGTTAAGTATCCAAGTGCAACTTCCTATGAAAACTAGAACCATAGGAAGCCCTTCTCTTACAAAATGGATATAAATACTAGCCAGCTTAAAATTAAGACACTGAATTTCCCTGGTAGCATCATCACCTATTAAAAACTAGAAGTGAGTAATTCTGAAAGTAATGTGTGCATGTATATGTATGTGTGGGTGTGCACACTGCAATACTGAATTTTGTCCTGACCCCACAAGTGATCATCCAGACCCTGAAGTGTGAAGTCTGGTGACCTTTCCAACACATTCTTACGTTCTGTAACAGCAAAACTGTTATTACTGGCCATAAAATTACTCAGACCTTTTCTAAAATCCTGATATTGCAGTTGCCTCTAGTGACCTCGTCTGACAGTGAATTATTCAGGTTGACTATCAGCTACATTAAAAAAAAAAAAAAAAAGCAAAGAAAACAAAACAACATTTGCTTTTATTGGTTTAAAATTTACTGCCTTTTAATTTCAGAGAGAGAAGAGTAGGGAGCCACACTTGCTCTCCCTCACTGGCATCAAAAGTGGGTAAATGAATCAAAGTAAAACCTCATGAAAATGAAACAGTTTAACTATGGTTATATATTGGTACATACTGATTCTGAAACAGTCTCACTTTCCTTTCTGTATAACTTTTCCTCTTTCAACTTCAGGCAAAGACTTAATGGGTTACAAGCATCATCACATTCTGGTTGCAAAACTAAGGTGTAGTAGGGATAGATGATGCCCACATCTCTCAGTAAGATTTAGAGGCTTCACCCCAGTCTGGAAAAGCATCAACCCACAGAGTGATCATCCACATTGTCAGGACTCTGAGGGTCTTAATGTCCCTACCCATAGCCCAGGACTCCACTTTGGGGGCTATCAGTCCCTGCCCCAGCAAGACTATTGGATGTTGGTTTCTGCAGCCCTACCCAGCCCTGAAATGGGTCCCACCAAGCCAGGCCCACCCACAGGCCAACATACCAACCTGACATCATCCCATCCCTGTCCCCAGGAAGGTTCCTGGCTCCCTGGCCAGGGCATCACAATGTTCCATGGCTGCCAGGCCCCCAGGGGGGTTATCCATGGCCCATATCCCCCAGGATATCATTAGCTGACGTGGTACCATGTCACACATCATCCATGTGCTTCTGTTGCAAATAAAACCACAAAATAGCTATACTGAAATCTCAGGCGTCATCTCGAATCTAAATATAGTGGGTAACACCATAATCCTATAAGTTTTATAACTTTAGAGGACTGCAAGTACTACCGAAAACCTGGGAAAAGAAGTTCCATGCAAATGCATTGGCTTGTTAAATCCTTACATCATTATGGCACATGTGACCTTTCTTTGTGTTAGAGTATCATCATCATCATGCATTTTTGCAAAGAATCATTAGAACAAATTATTTTTTAAATGCTTTGAACTGATAAAGGGGAGATTTAGATTAGACAGTAAGAAAAAATTCTTTCCTCTGAGGGTAGTGAGGCACTGAAACAGAGTGACCAGAGAAGCTGTGGCTGCCCCATCCTTGGCAGTGTTCAAGGCCAGGCTGGACACGACTTGGAGCAGCCTGATCTAGTGGAAGGTGGATTGGAACTGAATGAGCTTTAAGGTTCCTTCCAACCTAAACCAGGCTGGGATTCTATGATTCTATGATTTTGTAATTATTCTTAACACTTTTACTCTTCTTTTAGGCACTTCAATTTTGTGGAAATAAATACAGTAACTGCAGTATAAGTAACTACTCTGAACTGCTCTAGTGATGCCTCTGCATGCACTGAGCACCTGTACAGCATGTGTCCCCCAACTTTGAACCATCCTGATTTGTTGGTCTAACAGAACATACTCTGTATTGTCTATGCTCCAGTATTCCAGCACAATGATAGGGCATAAGGCAATTTGCTAAATATTTTCTGTCATGGCTACAGTACAGGCATGCTGTACATTCTCGGAAGTAAAAAGGTAAGGGGAACTGGAAAGTGAGAGCCTACTATATGACTTCAGGCTGAGAGACTTCAAAGAGAGGTGTGATCCCTCTTCTAATCAAGCAACAAACCTAAAAAACATTTTTGTTCCTCAGGAATTATGACAAAGAGACTTTCTGTGTGAGACCAGAAAGACCCCATAGAGCATGTTTTAATCCAGGAACCCACCTAAAAGCAGTTTCTGAACAGGTAAGATCAAGGTAAAGGATTTCTTCCCTTCCAGAGTACGATTTCATATTCTCTGATGTGTTTGAATTATAGTATTGCTTAGTGTAATTTTTTAAATACCTATGGATCCGTTACTCCTAGAGAAGTTTCAACCCAAAGATCTAGTTGATGTGAATCTTGTCCTGTGCATCATTGTACTAGTCCTTTCCTAAGTAAAAGCAAACAGACTAACAAAATTCCAAACATTACAAAAAATATGGAGTTCAGATCTTCAAACTTCCACGGCTGCAGTTTTGACCATAAAACAAATTTTATAAGAAATCATGAAAGCAGATGGGAACAAGGTGAAGAATTAGTAGCATCAAAGTACCTGTTACTCAGTCTGATTAAATGTCTGTGCTAATAGAACCTCCAAAACTACCTCATGAAATATGAGTCCAAAGCATGTCATTTTTTACTGAGTTTATCTTCTGGATTATCTTATTTTACAATCTACAGTTGCCTTCTTCCGATAAAGTAATATATTAATAATCCACTGGCAGAATGATTGAATCTGAAGAATGAATAGCTGTTGCCTGTTTCTTTTTTTTTTTTTCCCAAAGAAAAATACAGTATATTTTGAAATTAATTAAAATTCCCTTAAAAATAATATAAAATCCAAAGTAGATTTTATTTATAGCATTTGGTGAGAGAAAGTTGAGGACACATTAGGATCTCTATTCCTGGATTTGCTGACAAAAAAGTGTTAAAAATAACTCATTAGAGAAACTATTTTCACAAAACCAAGAAGAGTAGTGAACAAAAAAGCTGCAAGTTGTTTTATGTGCTTAGAAAAAATCGAGATCAAGCAATAAAAATAAGTTAAAACCTGCAAAAGTTTCCACCCATTTCTAGTAAAATAAGCATTGCTGAATTGAAACCAATCCACAACTCTGGTAGTTCACTGAAACTTTAAAAGACATTTTCTCTCTTTCACTTCCTCTCTTTCTTTCTCTTTTTTCCTTTTTAAAAATCAGTTTAGAGCATAGGGCATCATTTACTGCCCAGTGGAAAAGTCTTTTTTACTCCAGAGGGAGCTGGAAAGGTGATAGATGCCCTTGTACTTTGGTTCATCCATCTGTAGAATAACACAAGACCTTCCTCTTGAGAGTGCTGATGTCTGAAAAATACTTTAGGTTTCCCAGGTGAAAAGTGCAATTCATGTGCAGAGTATTATTCTAATCTTTTTCTCTCCCAACACAAGCATTTCATAAACTTGCATTGTTGTCAGAATAGTTCTGAAATATTTTACCCTCAGGTTCATCTTTCTAGCTACAGAGTAAAGCTCTCAGTAGTTTATTCTCAGTCAGTCTGTCTAGGCACACACCATCTTTTCAAAGTGCTGCTGACATACAAATTCACAGAATATCTATAATGTTCTTATTAAAGAGACAAATTAGTTATTTTACTTAAACAAACAACAGAAGCATTACCCACTGGAATGCCCAGGCACTCTCCATAAATAATACGGAGTGCTGATGAGATGTGTTTCAATGCATTTTATTTTAGGTTTTACCTTAGTGAGTAACTCAGCCTGTGTTGGACTGACTTAACTGCTTGAGTGCCAGAATCCTGAGAGTTCTCAGGAATCCTCTAATATCGCAACACTTAGGAGCACAGGATTTTCTTTGTCAGGAAATCTTAAATTCTGATCCAAACCTGTCAATGTCTACTAGATTTTTTTCTAGTGACTACATTGAAACTAGTGCTTTTACGGAGATATGTGTCCTGAGCGGTATCAAAGCAATGAATAAATATAAGACGTAAATGGAAGACAAATTTTGATAGTCATCTGCTTTGTGTCATATCAAAGCTGTGAAGTAATATCAAAGTAATAAAATCTTCATGGAAGCTTCACAAGGTAAGGTCCTGGTGGATAGGAGGATGACCATGAGCCAGCAATGTGCTCTTGTGGCTAAGAAGGCCAGTGGCATCCTAGGGTGCATTAGAAAGGGTGTGGTTAGTAGGTCAAGAGAGATTCTCCTCCCCCTCTACTCCGCCTTGGTGAGGCTGCACCTGGAATATTGTGTCCAGGTCTGGGCCCCTCAGTTCAAGAAGGACAGGGAATTGCTTGAAAGAGTCCAGCGCAGAGCCACAAAGATGATTAAGGGAGTGGAATATCTCCCTTATGAGGAGAGGCTGAGGGAGCTGGGTCTCTTTAGCTTGGAGAAGAGGAGACTGAGGGGTGACCTCATCAATGTTTACAAATATGTAAAGGGTGAGTGCCAGGATGATGGAGCTAGGCTTTTCTCAGTGATGTCCAGTGGTAGGACAAGGGGTAATGGGTGTAAACTGGAGCATAAGAGGTTCCATGTGAACATCAGGAAAAACTTCTTTACTGTGAGAGTGACAGAGCACTGGAACAGGTTGCCCAGGGGGGTTGTGGAGTCTCCTACGTTGGAGATATTCAAGGGACGGCTGGACAAGTTCCTGTGTGATGTACTGTAGGTTACCCTGCTCTTGCGGGGGGGTTGGACTAGATGATCTTTTGAGGTCCCTTCCAGCCCTCGGGATTCTGTGATTCTGTGACATTCTTCAGTGGCACTGTGATAATGTAGGCTTCACCAGGCTTCAGCTGGAGTGCTGAATATGCTTTCAAGAATCTTACTGTTCCTTGAAAGTCTGGACTCTCTAATGTCTCATAAGGAGAAGACCTTACCTGCCTTTGCCAACAGGTCATCAGCATCAGGAGCCAAGTCTACCATTAGACCATGTCCATGAGCACCACATTTGCAGATACAGATCAATCAAAGGAAAAAGAAAAACTAAAAGGAGCTATTACTTAATTTCAGCACAGATTATATTAAGATTTCCATTCTCTGCAGAAAGATACTTCATAAGAGGGATAAAATCAACACCTCAAACAACTAAAATCACACTGGGTCTATTAAAATGAGTCAACAGATAAGATCTGAATGAGGTCTTTCTACACTTGTTATAAAGACAGTGACCAAATATTATTCATCACACCTATTTATATATTGCAGGATGTTAATTTCTTATAGAGAGAAAGAATCTTATAGACAGAGAAAGAATCCCCCCTCCCAAAAGTAAAATTTAAACGGACTCAGTGTCAAAGTCAGATATATGTCTTCCCATTCTCCCTTATTAGCAAGATACATCTCCCCAGATTTTAGTGTCTAAGGACAGCTGCATCTGTGTCTAAGTACCTAAATGTCTTTTTGAGATACTTAGGCAGGCATTCGACTAACCACCCAGGCATTTAAAGTGACATTTTGGTGGAATTTTAGTTCCTATGTTCAGGAGACTAAGTTAGGAAAGAAACACTTAACTTGCTTAGACACCTGAGACATCCTATCTGCTCAAGATGTCAGAAGGAAAATTTCCAGGTAATTAGGGTCATTTTAGGAAATTCTCAGCATCATCTCTGCTTTCACTGAATGGAGTGCTTAGATTCTTATTTCCTATTAATGAAAATTCACCACTGAAACTGCTAAGTCTTTAGAACATCCTGACATGCTAAGCTTGCTCAGGCTTTGGCTAAGTCTTTCCAGCTACAATAGCAGTGCTGTTTATTTTATGTGACAATGAAATAATCACTCAAACTGTGTCCCAGAGGTGAACTAGGGTTGATGAAAAGGTCTGCTAATTCAGACTTCTTTCTAAACCTTTAAGCCATGCATGCACAACTACACAGCAACTCATCTGTAGGAGAAAGAAACACTTCTTTCAGGTCTAGTTTGGGTTTCTGATGTGGAGGTCCTGGAAGAACAACTTTCCTTAGGCTAAGGAGTCCAGGTCTCTTACCTGTCCATGCTATACCATCTATACTATCATAGGGGAAATGCTACTACTTGAAAGACACATTCTGAATATGAACGGCTTCAGATTCATTGACTTCAAGCAAATTTTAGTTTAGTCTTTTTTTTTTTTTGTTCAATTTGAAGATGAAAGAAAATCCTGATAGCTTTTTTTTTTTTAAAAAAATATACTTTATTCTTTTCTTCTTTATTTTAAATCTCTAGAGGCTAGCTGCTGTTTTCTTCTGGCACTAAGATTTAGTCACTGAGAGTTGTGGGATTTTTTTCCTCTTCTCAAGTATAAATGATTTTCTGCTTACCAGTAATTTCCTTAAAAAGACAAACACTTTCCATCTAAAAATAGTAGCTGTGATTTTTTAACAAATGTGATGATTTTTAACAAATTTTATTTAATAATGACTTTGAATAACGTTGGAGTTGGAAACGATAATCAGAAGATATTTAATGTAGAAAAAAATATTTGTCCTAATAGTATTTCCATTGTTGTTTGAATGACTTTTTCCTAAAATATTTCTTGTATTTGTGCTCCAAGTTAGATCAGTGCACCTACTGAGATAGGCAGGCTTGTGGTCTTTTGTTTCCTTTTGTAACTGAGATGTTGGTAGCAACTCCTCTGAATTCACTGGGGAATAGCAGGGCTATGTGAGTATGGACACTTATGACAACAGACATAAAGCAATTACTGCCAGGGATATAAAATCTATCTGTTTCCTCACTTAATCTGGTGATAGGACAAATGAATCTTGAACCTAAACCCTCACTGAAATGCAAGGAAAAACAAAACAAAACAAAGCAAAACAACACAAATAAAACAACATAAAAGAAGCATTTGAGAGGCAAAATTAAGGAATAATAAGAAAAAAAAAAAACAATCCTTAAGTACTGGTCTATCTATCTGCTTCCTTACCTAATCCAACCAAAACTACAAAAACCTCAGAAATGCTCTTTTTGAAGTTGCCAGCTGTTGCAGGTTTGGTTTTTGTTAGGGTTTTTTTTTTTTTTTAATTGAACAGTTTGAACTCCTCCCACATGAAAGAAGGAAGAGAGGAAAAGATGATGAGCTGCAGAGTTGTGAATATGACTGACTGTGACTACAGCAGGGAAGAAGCACAGCTGAAGTGGAATATCTGTGAGAAGTATCAGTGGCGATTAACTTCCCAAAACCTGCTGCCATAAGATAACTTCAAATTTCTTTAAATGAAATAAGTTTGTTACTTTCATTGACTTTCTAACCAACTGATCTTGTGTCACAAAACTATGAACGAAATACATCCTCTTTCATACAGTCCCATGAGAAGAATGAGGATGCAAAATACAAAATATCTCATCATCTGTATGGGTGGACACCCCTCATCTGGAAATATTCTAGTGCGCTGTCACTGATATCTATGACCTATGTTGTGAATGAATAGAAGATTGCATTCTCTAGAGCTTTATAAATTCAGGATCAAGCATTTTCAAAACTCTACATATTTGAAATACTGAGATGTCAAAAGGCTCTAAATATCTGTCCCAGGAGACCTGCTAATTCTTGTCTTTTCTTTCATCTAAAACAGTCAGCATTTGTGCAAAAGAGGTGGAATCAGCTTTTAAATTAGTATAATAACAAACGCTTATGTTTTCTTGCCAGTTCATGCTACATAAGTGAGATAACAAATAATCCAACATCTTAGTACTGTGACGCCATCAAGTACTGATGATTTTTCCTTACTGCATTTAGTAGTTCTCCAGAAATACTTCTGCAGTATCTCTCAGGCAAACGAGTAGTAAAAAAAGGGGGAAGAAAAGGTGGGAAGAAGGAGAGAGAAAATAAAGACAGAAAGAAATAATCATCGTAGAACATCCTAGGGGAACAGACCAAAGCGAAAAAGCCAAAGAAATAGCTGAGCTTGCCTTGACTGCATGAAATTTGTTGAAATGCCACATAGGGAAAGAAAATAATAATTTTTGAGGGCAATAGAATTTAAATAACTTAAAATTATGCATATACAATTGGTTCTTTTTCTGCTTTTAGAAAAGAAGAGAATCTCTTTAGTTATAGCAACCTATTTTTCAGCAGGAAGAAAAAAAAAAATACACTAAATGGAAAATCAGCAGAAGTATTGGAGCTGAAGCACATTTCAATTACCAAAGTAAAATACAGCTCTTGAAGTATTTTTGTTGATTTTCTCCTCAGCACCACCTTCCCCTCCTTTTCAAGTGAAATGTAACGCTTGGTTTTATTTGCAACTATCTGTCCTCAGAGAGAGTTGTAACTCCCAGTCACGGCAAACACACATTGCTGTGTGTGAAACCCATACTCAAGAGTAAGAAAAAACTTAGGCACAGCTTTGCCCCTCAAAATATAGTAATTAAAGTCGATAACCTTAGGCAGAGGGAAGCTGAGGAAAGTTAGTCATAAGAAGTGAGCTTTGAGGGAGTGGGTCAGAGCAGGAAAGCCAGCACACAGGACGAAGGAGTCCATCTGACATCCCTGGGGAAGCAGGGTGGGTTTCTGAGCAAGACTGAGCTCGTATCTGGCAAAAATCCTTGAGTGACCCTTTAAACCCAGTCCTCCAAAGTGTCAGTTTTCTGTCTGTAAATTTGGATATTAATCCACCTTCTAACCCATTTTGATGAACTTCTGTGTGCCAAATCACAATGCAGAAACTTTTAATCATTTTTCTACTGAAAACTGTAGTGCAGAGACACCTAGGCAAGCTCTCTTTCTAGAGAGCTCTAACTATGAAAACAGAGGTCAAGATACATAAATAAGCTTGTCATAGATAACCCTGTCTTTCATAGAATCTTGGTTTTCCTGTCATCTTCACAGGCACACTAAGAATGTGCATGCATTGCTCATAGAATCATAGAATGGTTTGGGTTGGAAGGGACCTTCAAGATCATCTAGTTCCAATCCTACAATAACCCTCCTAAATAACACTGAAAAAAGATAAACGTTCTGTCTCCCTAGATTTTAGTTTGGTTGCTTAATTCAGGAAATTTAGGAACATATATAATCAGGGTGAGGGATGCCCATGCCGCAGGTGCCTTCTGAAAGGGCCTATCTTCCCCTTTGACCATCAGGGAAGCCAGGGGCTGCTCATCATTAAATATCTCAATTAGTCCTCCGCACAGGTAGTTTGTATAAATTACCTACTGCACTGTCAGTACCCTTGCTTTCACCTTAACTTTACATTCCTTCTGTAGCTAACCTGGCACACCACTCTGTGCAGAGGAGTGATATGTATGTCCTATCAAACTGGCACTGACCATGTGCAGCAGGGAGCTGGGCAGGGGTTATCTTTCACTGAGCTGTTTTTCAAAGAGAAACTCAAATGAGTTACAAATTCATCTCCAGGAGCAGCATGGCTACATTCAAGCAACAGTGAGATGAAGGTTTTGGTACATCTTAAACATTGAGTTGTGCAAAGGTGGATGAAGTGTCTGGTGTTTACCTGCCTTGGATCAGGGTGCACTTCCCCAGTTGCCACACATTGCTTAGCAAGCATTAGGGATTTTTTGCAGCCATAATGTAGGCCTGGCCTGAAGCCTTTTGGAAATGTTAACCATCTTTTTTCAAGAAAGCCAGAACATTTCTAAAGAATTTATAAAAATTAGATACAAATTAAGCAAAGCTTTATCTTTCATTCAAAGCTAGAATGCCATATTGTAAAACTGCAGCTGGTGGGATTGCACATTTAAGCCACAGCAAAGTTGCTTGTGTCAGAGAAACCTCAGGGATCAGTGTTGGAACCACAGCTTTTTCAGTACCTTAAATGACTCAGAGCATATTATTTAAACTAAAAATTTCTGGTGTGCAGATGATACTAAATTGGGAGGAAAGGTCATCTGTGAGAAACAATATAGTCAGGTAGGGAAGGATTTAGATCATTTAAGTACTTGAGCTAATAGATAGCAAATTCAATGCAGATAAATGCAGAATAATGAGTCTCGGAGAATGTAATAAAAAGACATAATATCTGCTTAATGGGAAGGTACTACAGCATATTGACCTGGAGAGAGATATGAGAGTTATTTTAATAATAAAAAACCCCTTATATTAAGGCCTTCAACTCAATTATTGTTAAGGAAATACAGTGTATTTCATTAGGACCTCACCCAAAGTACTGCATTCAGCACTAATCACTCCACAGTTCAGAAAGCATATTTAGAATTGGTCTAAAAGGGGTGATTTGTAGAGCAATCTAATGAAAGCACATTTCAGAGATATAAGTTTTGAGGACATTACAGAGAAGATTGACTGTATCTTCGCCATAAAGTCAGAGACTTTAGAGGTGACTAAGACGTCCAGTACAAGCTTAATGAATACTTGGCAGTAAGAGGTGAACTGTTGAGGAACTCATTACTTTAACCCCTCATTCTTCGCAATTCTATTAAGTTTAGAGCTGCTGTCATGGAGGAACAAATTCTCATCTAGATTTACACCACTGCAATTTGAGTGAACTCTCTGGAGCTACGCTTCTTACAGAAGCGTGAAGAAGAACAGGATCTATCCGCCAATTTCTAATATAAACCTGATGAAGCCGCTGCTCTCTCATCATATGCTCTCGGGTCTCATTTGGCTTTACAGGTTACAGACTTGTTAGTCAAGGGAACATCAAGGTCTAGAAAGTCTAACAGAGCACAAGGCTTGCCTAAAAAGTCACAGAAGTGTTTGCTATGTAAAGAGGGAAATTAAAGGAGACCATGTACAGTCAGGAGGCTTTTCTCTCTCTTTTCTGCCAAAGTCTTACAAAAAATAGCTGGCGGGGAGAGTTAGAGTGAATACTGCTCTACTAAATGCCTATTCTTTGTCATGGCAAAGTCATTGCATTGGATCTGCCAGAGTTCTCCAAGAAGGCATGAATTGTGAAGCTAGTTTTGAAGTTGTCAGTATGTGAATCTCTCATTTTTGCAATTATTTTTCTTGTACTTTGCAAATTATTATTTTCTCTAAAGCTAACAGGCAGTTAACATAACAAGCCAGCTCCTTGCTGGTTACAAATCTGTGGTTTAGAGATGTTGGAAATAAAATCTGGTATTTTTCTCAGTCTCTAGACATAAACTTTTCTTTGGCAGGTCTCCATTTTAATCAGAAAACACAAATGTATGTTCCTGGATAAGTAAGCAGCGTTTGGTTCTCTGTAAGCAGAAAACAAGAGTGTTTGGGAATGTTTTTCCTCATTCTGCTAATACATGACACAAAATTCATACTCTGTAACTTCTGAAAAGATAGCATTCAGGAGACATTTCAGGTCTAACAATATATTACTTTGCCAGTTCTGACATATTTTTTTCTCCTTTTTCTAATGACTTTTAAAAAACCTGGGTTATTCTAACCAGAAGAATTTTCTTAACACGAGAGATGGAAACTGCATCTGAACTTTATTTTAACTTTTTTTCTTTTCCAAATAAGTTTTTCTAACAATGTGTCATTTCCTTCATGGATTAAGAACTTTTTGGAAAAGATGGTACATGAATACTGAAAATGTTTTTGAGATGATCCAGGAGGACACATAATCTTCTGCCAAGATAATTCTGCTGCAATCTATTTGAAAGACATATAAAGATAGCTATTATATGATTAATACAACCGACTGAAATGTGACTTTAGAACTGAAGATTTAATGCATTCTGTCACTTAAAAAGGGTGGGTTAGTTTCTTGGTATATCTGAGTTTTTCTAAAAACTTAGGAGAAAACATTTTGCACCTAAGATGCAGAAAGTGTTGATGTTTTTATTTACTGTGCATTACAGAAATATTGTGTTTGATTTATTTGTCTTCTGATATTTCATGATCAGGCTATTATCTTCACACAATTACATATGCATAATATACAGCTTTCACTTCATCATTGATTCAGTGAAATTACAGTAGTCAAAGCCAAAGAATTCAGTGAAGAACTAAATTGTGTTAATTTATATATTTATGTACAATTCTGTACAAATAATTGTGTATGGGAAATAATGTAGGAATCAAAGCCCATGTCAACAAAGATGTGATTCCAGAGTGGGAGCACAAATGGTTGTGTATGTGGCTGTGCAACATTATTGAGAAGCTTCCACTTGAAATGTTGGCCTTTGAATTGTCCATGCTGGGTCAAGCAGAGAGCTGAGGTAGTATCTTTCACGGCCTGGTTTCACTCCTAGGAAGAGCACTAGGAACGCTAATAGGAAAACTAGGAGGAACACTAGGAACACTTTGTTCAGGAGGAGAGGAGAGGAGAGGAGAGGAGAGGAGAGGAGAGGAGAGGAGAGGAGAGGAGAGGAGAGGAGAGGAGAGGAGAGGAGAACTAAGCAAAAGGGAAGGGAAGTGAAAGGAAGGGAACCAGGAAAGGGGAAGGGAAGGAAACTGGGAAAGAGGAAGTGAAACAGAAAAGAAAACAGAAAGGGAAAGGGAATAGGAAACAGAAAGGGAAAGAGAAAAGGAATGGGAAATGGAAAGAGAAAGGGAAAAGAACCAAAGAGGAGAAAGCAAATCACACTCAGTCATCTTTGAAATCACAACACGTTCTCAACTCAGTTCCTCCTCTTCAGCTCTGATAGTGATGCTTCCTGTGAGAAAGTAATTTTCGGAAATGAGATTGTGACACTGGAGCCTTGCTGCAGATGTCTCGCATTGTCTCATTTCTCTTAACTTGTGAGTTCCCACAATGCAATAGTCTCACTGCTTAAGGTCGTCTTGGTGGCTTGGCATCCTACTTGGCAGTTTGGAGCTTAATCAGGAAACTGAAGTTGGGTAACATGATTTTAGAATGAACCCACAAGGGGGCTATGGATCTAATTAGAATCCATCCAGCACAACTTATTACACTACAAAGAGGCCAGCTAAGCAAAATATAGCTTGTGTATGCTCAATGAAAGTTAACACATTCAATTTGCTTTTATCTAGTGTTCTCATCGCACTGGAAAAGGTAGCCTAAAGAAGGTACAGAATCTCTAGGAATGAAAGCTTTTAAGAAAATGTTAGATGAACAGCTATCTGGAATGGGGCAGTTAATACTGCCTTAAAGAAGGGGGTACTGCCTTAGAGGTGGTAGTGAATTCTTAAGACCCTTTAAGCCCTATCATCTTCCGTGTTATTATGATCCAAATATTTAAAGACATTGGAGTAACCAGCTCCCTTTTTCTAAATCTTAGTGTTTGTCCATCCCCCACAAAAATTTGCAAGCTATTTTTTTCTACAGTAGTGGCATTTCTCTTCTATTCTGAAAAAATTACTTCATGTTTCAACTATTAATACATGTAGGCTTCTAACAAATTATGAGGTCAACTGAGAGTGAAAAGCAAATACAACAATTGCAGAATTAAAAATGTACTTTATTTCATGTCTGTCAGGAATGCAAACATAACCTATGAGGAATGTAAAGTAGTTTAATTAAAGCTCACTTAAAAATTAGCAACATTAGTATAAAAAAAGCATAATTTGGCTGAAAGATTTGCCTCTTTCTTGTCTTCTCAAGTGTCAGTGAAATCACAACTTCTAGTTCATTGTTTTTCTGGAATCTATTATTTGTCATGGCTTTCCTGTCAATGCTTTTATTACCTTTGTTTTCAAGGCAATGTCCCACTCAAGGAAATCCCAGAAAGCAAATAAACTTCCAGTTTCTTTAGACTCAAGCAATAGACATATATCTTAATTTTGGTAAATTCATGCATTTCTAACCAGTGTTATATACCCACCTGTTTTTTCTGTAGTGCGGTCCCCACAGGCATGCGCAATTCTGTCTAGGAGCTGTTTGAGTAACATATTAGTTACATCTTGGGAATAAGACTTTAGATTTGTCTGTGTCAAATAATGTTTTTTCCAATGTTGCCAGTGTATTGATAATTATTTGAGACTCTGGCAATATCTATTACACTGTCAAAGACAAAGCAGCATCAATAAATGTCTCTTCTCTAATATTAATGAAATCTGTGCCTACCCATGTTGAAGACCACACTTTCTTTAACCAGCTATATATGTTCTCAGAAATCTGATTAATTCTCAGACATTTGGATTTGTCTCACACTTCTATATTTGTTGACCTTTACGAAATTTAAACCAACAAGATGCCTATCAGTGGGAGAGTTGTGGATTTCACAAAGACTTCCTCCAAGATGTTTCTTTTCTGGATGTTTCCCCAGCATTTATTAGGCAAAACCAACTGTTCTCTGACAGATGGCTTAACTACTTAGCTAGCATCTTTGAACTCTGGCTTGAAATCAGTTGTCTTACTTCATATGGTACATTTGTTTCTTGTCTATAGATCTTCAGGGCTCCTTTCTCATTCAATTTTTAGTCTTCACTCTCCAAATATTTTTGAGACACAATAATATTTTCCTCAAAAAATCTTCTTTTTAATGATAACAGATTAATGCTTTTGTATGGTTCCCATCTGTAACCAATTCCCACTGAAAGAAAGATATATCATAACTTTTCTTAAATACCTACTTTTTCTTATTTTGATTTGATTACAGAGGTAGCAGAATCCAGACAAAGTGTTTTACAACAGCAACCTTTTCCTTTTCTCTGGAACACCTCCTAGAGTTAATCTCAAGAATGCCTGTACTGGAAAGTCTACTTTACCCAGCTCTCTAGAAGTTTCTTAACCCATACTTTCTTGGGTACTTAAGGCTTTCAAAATTCAAAGCCACCACTACTGTCTCTCATCTCATGTGGTTTGCAGTTGTGAAAATCATCAGTGTGTGTTCAAGAACTGAAAAAGAAAAACAATATTATTGCTATTAAAATTCTTCTCAGTCTCTGGAAGTCAGATATGATGATCTGTGTGATTCCTGGGTGCTGAAGTCAGAGAGGTAGTGATCCCCATGAGAGAAGGTAGATGATTTGCTTAAATAAAGATTGATAATTTACCCTATTTCACTATACAAATCACCAGATATTCATTAAGTGCAGGGATACCATTAGTAAAAGGATATATCTCATGTCCTTTCTTCAGGATGGTCTTAGTACCTCTGGTTTCTAATTAAACCAAGAGGTTAATCTGACATGTTCAGATGACCTCATGTTGAACACATTTTAAATACAAGATCCTGATAAAAATCATATAATAAATGAGATTTTCCAGATGAATATTTATATTCTTGTGTTTGTTACTAGAACAAATCTAAAGCTAACACAGGAACAGTAACAAAACACTGAGGAGTTAGATCAAAATTTCCCAGTACTTATGCCCTCCTTGAGTTCACCTACATTAACAAAAGTATTAATGGTGCTATAGAGCTTTCCTAACTGTTTCGGGGGGGGGGGGGAAGGGGGGGGAAGAGGGATTATTTGGTTCCTTTTTTATCACAATTTATGTTAGCATAAAAGTTATAGAGATTGCTAGACACTAAAGGAATATGATGTAGAATCACAGGAAAAGTGTAAATTCAATATCGCCGGGTGTTTGAATGCCGCGCTTGGCAGCCCCTCTCTAATCCATAGTCAGTGCTATATTTTGTGAATATAACCAAGACTCTGTTGTTAGATAATCTTCAAACCCAAATAGCCTGTACCAGTAAAATCATCACACAGACAGAAGGTCCTTTGGTTTTGATGTATAATGAAGAATTTTGCAATAGGCATCTAGATACTTTCTTTAGCACTGAAAACAAGAGAAGTACCTCCAGGCTTCCTGAAATCTCTGGAAGTGTCTTTGTTTCCCAATGTTAGAAGAAGTCAAAGTTAGTTTGGCTCATAACTTACATGTCTTATTTTCAGTGACATGTCCAGGCTCAGCAATGACCATTTTTAGTCAGGGGATGTGCGTTTGTCATAAGAAATTGTCAGAAGAAAATGCAGAGCCTCTTTGCTTTCTCTCCCTTCTCACTTTCATTCAGAAACCCTGGTAGAAGCCAGACATAGCTAAAATTGTTCTTATGCATTGTTGGCTTCTCAAAATAGTAATTGATTTAAAATCTATCCAGATCTTTAACTTTTCACAATCAAAACTGTGAAATGTAGTTAGTTATGTGTCTAGCTATCAGCCCAACATCTTGTCACTAGAGGTCATTTGACTGTCAAGAGAGAAAAATGAAACACTAAGGACTGAAATCCCTAAGATATTTAACATATATCTTAGTGTCAACAATGTTGTTAAGCAGAAGAGTTAGTGATGGGTAGTCTGATCCTACTTTCCTGAGAAAGCTATTCCAATAAGATTTCATCCTACATTTGGCTCTGGTTTTGATTTTGAGTCGAAACAAACCTCATGTGTTTGAGAGGAGAATTAAGTAAATCTCATTCAGCTCAGTTCATGTGAATTTCAGGGAATTTTCTCTATATTTTTGTTTGCTGCAAGTTTTAGACTGAAACAAATCTAAGATTCTGCGGTTGTTTAATCTGTTTAGGTTTTTGGTGAACTACCACCATCACCTCCCTCTCACACACACAGAGAAGCAAACAAAAAAAGAGCTGCGCTATATGTATCTTTGTGTGTATGCTTTATACTTGGCTTCTAAATAAAAATATAGGACCTTGAAAAATGCCCTATATCTGCACAATACACAGTTAAATGAAATCCTGTCACTGCAGATCTTTCTTGAGCACTACTGCAATACAAACATAAACACAAATACTACTGCTAATACTAATTAATAATAGCAGTAAACACTATTATATTTGTCCATGCCAAGGTCACAGACTTAATACTGTTTATTGAACACTTTTCTTATATGTGCATAGTATTATTTATTGTTGTTACCATGAATGCTACTACTAATAAAAACATTTAATAAAATACATTTAAGAAGGTATTAATTAAAACACTTAGAAAACTTCTGCCCTAGGCATGGGCAAAGCTAATGGTGCTGAAACGATGTTAGCAGATTGTAATTTGGTGAAAACAAAATTGAAACCATTACACATCAACAAATTTGTGTTGGGTGAACCTGTAATTGATGTATGTTAGAAAAAAACCCAAAGAATCAATGCAGCATCCTCTAATGAGTTATGGCCTCTCTGCTGAAAAACTACTAACTCGCTGGCTGTGCACTTGTGGGCTTAGATTCAGCCTTTCTAAATTTAGGTACCTAAGGAAAGGATTTAACTTCGGGGCCTGCTCTCAGTAGGCTCCTTGCACAGTAAATGGAGAGAGACAGGCTGCTTTAGAGAGTCAGGCAGATCCAAGCAGAACTGAAGCACCCTTTGGAGGAGTCTCTCTGGCTACAAAAGGAGCTCAGCACTGAGGCTCCTTTTAGCTGCTCCAGGTAGGTGTGCAGAGGTGTGTAGTAGGAGATCTGGACTGCTGCAAATCAAAACTAAGCTCTTAAGTGCAATGGTATGCTTGTCTTTTGCAGCGGACTCTAGTGTGCATGTAGCTAATTACCAGCCTTCTGTGAGAAACTTCTTTGCAAATGGCTGAGATAAGGTACCTTTTGTGACAAAATAAAATATTTGAACTGGCTAGACAGTTCACAGCCTTGGTACAAGGCCAGGTTGGTTGATGTAGGGTCTTATGACCAGAAGGTTATTTTAAGTGCTTCCAAGAAAGTGAAGGCTCTTGGGTTTCAGTTCTGTGTTTGGACTAGATTTGATTGTTTGAACAGATACTTGCAGCAGCTTCCCTGCCAACCTACTTAGTCAAACCGATAAAGTATCTTTACAGCATCACCTTACCACCCGCTATTGATTCACTTACATGTGTTACCTCAATAGTAAAAGGCTGCTAGGATTTACTTTCTCTCTTCTTTCCTTCTCCAGGCAGTCATTACTCAGTACAAAACCCCCTTTAACCTGGTAAAGTTGCTGGTCTTGTTAATACTGGTTTAGCAAATTATCGACTCAAATAATGAGAAGAGGAATTATTTGCTCCCATTGTACTATGTGCAACTGGAACTACATTTTGCCCCAGTAATTTTCTCTATAAATCTTTCAGTGGTACTAGACAAATGGTTCATAAATAAATAAATAAATAAATATACTAGGAAGCTGCCTGAGGTTGATGGTGCACTTGAGCTGAATCCAAACTTTATTGTTGCTTCTCAGTTTCTATTTGAAAACTTATAAACACTGCTCTTTGGAGCTTTACAATAGGGGTTTTTTTGCTTGTCTGGCAGAGGTATTAAGCCAGTTCTTCAGTCCTAATGAAAACAATGTACAGCCTATCAACTCCTCATCACACCTGTGCAAATGGCAATGACCCTGAAACAAAATGAATGAATATTGCAAAACATAGCTCATATATTATCAGAAAATCTAAGTTGGAGTTTGACAGTCACAGGTTGCCTGCTTGTCACACCTTGCCTTAATTTATAAACTTCCTGCATCCAGTGTTTCTCTTTAAGCACTTTAATAAAAAATTTGCAAGTATATTTTCATACGGAGCTGTTCAGTGTTATAGCAGAATTTATATTTTTTGCTGGGTTTGTCTGGAATAAAGATAATTTTCTTCATATTTGTTGGTATGTGGCTTTGTTCTAGATTTAGACAGGAAACAGTGTTGATAACAGAAGGATGTTTTAGCTACTGCTAAGCGGTGTTTACGTAGTGTAAAGGCCTTTTCTGCTCCTCACCCCACCCCACCAGCAAGCCATCTGGGAGTGCGCAAGGAGCTGGGAAGACAGCCACAACAGCTGACCTCAGCTGAAGCAAGGGATATTCTGTGCTACACGGTGTCATGCTCAGGTTATAGAGCTGGGGGAAAAAGGAACGGGCTGATGTTTGAAGTGATGGTGTTTCTCTTCCCAAATAACCCTTACACATGATAGAGCCCTGCTTTCCTAGAGATGGCTGAACACCTTTCCTGCCAATGGGAATGGATTCCTTGTTTTGCTTGGCTTGTGTGTACAGTTTTTGCTTTACCTATTAAACTGTCTTTATCTTAACCCACGAATTTCTCACTTTTAATTTTTGGATTCTCTCCTGTCCTGGGTTCAGCAGTAGCAGTCAGTTTTTCTCCTTCTTAGTAGCTGTTGCAGCACTGTGTTTTTGACTTTTGGCCTGGGAAGAGCTGATAACACTGATGTTTAGACTGACCAAGGACTTTGTGAGTCTCATGCTCTGCCAGGGAGGAGGAGGGGCCGGGAGGAAGCAGGGACAGGACACCTGACCCAAACTAGCCAAAGAGGTATTCCATACCATAGCATGTCATGCCCAGGATGTAGAACTGAGAGTTCCCGGAAGGGCTGGATCATGGCAGGGTGGGGGTGAGGTACCGGTTGGTGAGCGGTTGTATTCTCTTGCTTGTTATTTCCTTTATCATTATTATTATTGGTGGTAGCAGTAGTGATTTGTGTTATACCTTAGTTATTAAACTGTTCTCATCTCAACCCGTGGGAGCTGCATTCTTTTGATTCTCCTCCCCGTCCCTCCAGAAGCAGAGGGAAGAAAGGTGGGTGGGGGGGGGAAGTGGACTTTGTGGTTCTGATTTACGGCCTGGGCTTAAACCACGACAGTTCTTTTTGGCGTCCAACGTGGGGCTCGAAGGGTTGAGATAACAACAGATCTGACCAAGGCACAATGCTGATTTATTGGCTCTCAAAGTTGTTTCTCTTGATGTCACAGTTTCAGTATGCTGTAGCTTACTTAGAGCCGGTACTTGCTGTGTTAGTGTTTATCAAGTGTGGGCCTTGGGCTAAGGTTCTTGTTTCACTGTACTTTATGGTAATGGCTTGTAATACGGGCGGGCTCCATCAGCAGGGCGGGATGGACGTGGCCATGGACTTGTACCTGGCCGTCCCGCTGCTCTTCACTGTCCTGGCCCTCGTCCTTGCCTCCGTGTTCGTGAGGCTGCGGGGAGCTGAGGGGGAGCAGCCCCGGGAGCCGGCGGCGGCTGAAGCGGCCCGGGAGAGGGGCCCCGAGGACCAAGCGGCGGCGGGAGCGGGGCCGGAGGCCGGGAAGGAGGCGGCTGCCGAGCAGCGGGAGGAGGCGGCGGCGGAGCCGAGCCCGACAGCCGAGCCCAGCCCCGTGGCGGCCGAGAGCATCCCCCAGCAGCAGCCCACCCAGCCCCGTGAGCCTGAGCCGCAGGAGGATGCAGGAGACCCCGCAGCATTTCCCAGCAAGGAAGAGGAGGAAGATCTGGACTCAGAAAAACAGAAGCTGGTGGTGAGAGAGCCGGCAAGCACAGCAGCATCATTTGAGAGTTCTGAAGGTTTTGAATGGCCTTTGGGTACCCTTGGGACCTGCCTGCTGATTGTGATGGGGATCAGCATGTTGGCACACACACAGAGTGTGTTCTACCCACGACCATTTTGTCTGATCCTGAGAGTTAAGCAGAGTCAGGTTTGGGTCTTGTCTGGGTTTAGACAATACAGGGGGACCGAGAGGTTTTCCCCAAGGCTGGACAGCCATGAGTGTCACGGTGTGTGGGACAGTATGGGTGAGTATCTAATCCACTGGGCCCCTCCAGTGCTTTGGAAGCGTCGGAGATGGAAGGCAGCTGTGTGGAGTCCCCAACAAGTTGCAGAGACTGCTGCAGGGGAGGGTGAATTATTTTAAGCCTGATGGGCTCATCCATCAGGGCGGAGATGCAACATAGAGATGGACTCATGATCGAGGGGTGGACTTTGCAATGGGCCTCTCCTGCTCTGAAAGACTGTTACAAGAGATGGAGCTCACCATCATGGACCGAATGGACTCAGCAGCTTTATAGAGATTGGTCCATGCACTAAGATAACAGTGCACTGAGATGAAAGTGATTGTATATTGAAAATGTGGCATCTGAGCATGACGTGAATGGTATGGAATAAGGGGTGGATACTGTCCTGGGTTCAGCAGTAGCAGTCAGTTTTTCTCCTTCTTAGTAGCTGTTGCAGCACTGTGTTTTTGACTTTTGGCCTGGGAAGAGCTGATAACACTGATGTTTAGACTGACCAAGGACTTTCTGAGTCTCATGCTCTGCCAGGGAGGAGGAGGGGCCGGGAGGAAGCAGGGACAGGACACCTGACCCAAACTAGCCAAAGAGGTATTCCATACCATAGCACGTCATGCCCAGGATGTAGAACTGAGAGTTCCCGGAAGGGCTGGATCATGGCAGGGTGAGGGTGAGGTACCGGTTGGTGAGCGGTTGTATTCTCTTGCTTGTTATTTCCTTTATCATTATTATTATTGGTGGTAGCAGTAGTGATTTGTGTTATACCTTAGTTATTAAACTGTTCTTATCTCAACCCGTGGGAGCTGCATTCTTTTGATTCTCCTCCCCGTCCCTCCAGGAGCGGAGGGAAGAAAGGTGGGGGGGGAAGTAGACTGCGTGGTTCTGATTTACGGCCTGGGCTTAAACCACGACATCCTCATCCAGAGCAGTTGGGGACTGTGTGTGGCTGCATTGGCAACTGCGGTTAAACCAAAACAGAAATAGGATACCTAACAGTAAATTCCTTGTTCTTGATGGAAAGAATACATGCATGTACATATCTACACACAGTATGTTCTGTTGGAAAATCCATGGTTCAATCTTCTTTCCAAGACCACCTTCCCTTTTAGACCTGTTTAGCCAAATTGTACCTCTAGTTTTATTATGTTAATTTATTATTTGCATTTAAAATAATAATTACTACAAAAATCTATTGTGAATGCTACTTTTTATTGTAGTAGTTTATTTTGAAATCAGAAGTATATATTTGGGATTGTTCTTAACCAGATGTGTATTTG